>NC_072413.2:82249586-82563420 GCF_028858775.2 Pan troglodytes
TGTGATAAAATTAGGAGGTGAGGTCTTTGGAAGGTGATTAGATCATGAAGGCAGAGCTCTCATGAATTGGAGTAGTGCCCTTTTAAAACGGACCCAAGGGAGCTAGCTCACCCCTTTTACCATGTGAGGACACAAAGAGAGGCGCTGTCTATGAACCTGGGAAGGGGCCCTCCTCAGACACCATATTTTCTAGTGCTCTTTGATTTTGAACATTCTATCCTCCAGAACTCTAAGAAATAGATGTCTGGTCTTTACACACTACCCAGTCAATGGCATTTTGTTTTAGCAGCTCAAACAGACTAAGACAGTGACCAAATTCAGGCAATTATAATAAAGACAATATTTTTGTTATGAAACCTTGGAAAAGACATCTTCTTTCCCTTGAGAGAAAACCATCTAAAGAAAGAAAGAAGAAAAGAAGGAAAGGAAAGAAGAGGAGGAGGGAGGAGAGGGGAGGAGAGGGGATGGGAAGGGGGGAGGGGGGAGGTGAGGGGAGAGGAGGGGAGATGCTTTCTTTTCCCCTGAATGACTGAGTATGTAGTTGAGAAGCCTAAAACTGCAGCCTTTATTTTTGCAACTACTTAGAAGCAGAACAAAGGCCAACTAAATTAAGCCCAAAGTTAGACTTGAGTCAACTCTGGACTTCTAATATATAAGGAGGGAAGGAAGGAAGGAAGGGAGGGAGGGAGGGAGGGAGGGAGGGAAAAGGAAAGAAAAGAAAAGAGAAAAGGAAAGAAAGCTTTCTTTTCCCCTGAGTAACTGAGTATGTAGTTGAGAAGCCTAAAACTGCAGCCTTTATTTTTGCAATCACTTAAAAGCAGAACAAAGGCCACTAAATTAAACCCAACATTAGACTTGGGCCACCTCTGGACTTATAATATATGCATCCCTAAATTTTCCTGTGCTTGTAAAGCTTATATCTGATTTTCTGTCACCTGCAGCTGAAGCCCTCCTAATTAAAATATAGAACCTAAAAAAAAAAAACCACACAGATCCAATTAGAGGATTAAGCATAGATTATGGTTTTGTTCATATGTTATTCTATGCCAATCTCTCATAAAACATTTATGTGCAGATATTTTATGGTACAGATTGACCTTTTAGTATCCTAAAATCTTTCTATAATATGACACAATTTCTTGTTAGCAAAAGACAAACTTAATTAACTCTGAGCATTCCTGTTACTTTAGATAAATCCAATGGCGTGTCCTTGGAGTAAAGTAATTGGCTTCTTAGTATAATGCATATTATACTAATTATAATATAACTTCTAAACATGACAGAATACATGTGCCTTAAATTAACTTCATTTGAATTTAGGGAGAGTAGGATGATACCTTCAAATTTATATTTTCTTTAAAAGTAGACTTCTCCCAATTCTTGTTATTTATCCACTCAAATGAATATGTTTCTCTAAGGTAATCGAAGTGTCAAGGAGAACCACAGGATCTGCAGAGTCTGAGAAGGACCATAACATCAAATTTGATTTAAACATATTTCAAAGCATGAGAAAAATAAGTGCTAGTTGGATGCCTTTTTGAAAAATACTTTTTCATAAATTTATTGAAACATTTGAAGGACTTTTATGGATCTTAGCTTTATGATAAATAAGCTGTGCACTTTGCTTGCACACACTAAAAACCACTTAAAGTGGAAGCAGAACTGAGTAGATATGATGTCATTTGAAAACACAGTGCTTGATTCTCCAGTGTGTAGTTGCTTGAAACCTGCCTTTGTGGTATGGGGAATGATTTTATTTACTTAAAGTAAGTATTATGATGAAAGATTGATTTGGTCCCATAAATTTTGCCTATTATCTCTCTGCCTTAAAAAGGCAAAGTTTATATTTAGTGGTGTTACGACCAGACCAACTGTGTTTTGCTGTTATCATTCCCATCATCAAGAACTCCCATGTTTATGGCAATGATAAGATGGGCTCAAACTGGAGGTTGTTTGAAAATTTGAAATCAAACTGCTCTTATCAGATGGGTCAGCTTGAGGGAAGATGATATGACTTGCCAAAGCCCCAGTTGCTTATTTCAAGAACTGTGACAAAGATCCTGAGTTTCCAACCACCAGGCCAGCACAATTCATCACTACTTTTCTAAACATCCAAGTATATTAGGGCAAAGAAGCTCTGATCCTAAAATAATTTTAATTATTTTAATAAAATCGTTATAGTGTATTACTATTTGTAATAAACTTATATAGAGGCTGCACATATATATTGTAAGTTAGTATTTATCAGCTAGCATTTGATGTTAATATTGTGGCAACACATATTACAACCTATGCTCATTGAAGTTTAATAGCAAATATGGCACACAATCAATAAGTACAAAAATATAGACTTTAATCCTGAAATTACTAAATTCATGACCTGCTAGTTAAATCTGCTCTAAAAATACATTACTACAAAAGTTTGGGAGAACAAGTGAGGGTCCCCAATTTAACCTACACATATTATTTTCCCTGCTTAAGGATCTACCTATCAATCACTGAAAAATTTTCTTTACAAAGACAGCTTTTCTTTCAATATTTCTTAGGGTTTATCTTTCTTCTTTCCCTTTCATGAAGCCAAGGGTCTAGATTTCTTTTGGGATGCAATTCAAAGCCACTTATATTTTATTCTCTGAGCATTGCAGCTAGGCATGTGTTATGTGATGCTAACGATCTTGGGCCACACTTGAATAGATAAAGAAATGACAGACCACAGGTGAGAAGCTTCTATTTTTTGCAGAAAATTTTGGAATATAGACACAGGAGGTTCTCATTAGTCCCTGTTAGGAGGCTGAACAAAGAAGTCAAGGAATGTCAGGTGGCCATGTTCACATCAAAATAAAGAAAGCTGTTCTTCAGGGAGAAAGAAAAAAACAAAGAAAGAGAGAATATCTGGACCATGAAAAGCAAAAAAAAAAAAAAAAGAGAAACCACTGGCTGAGAGATGGATAGAATAGAATCACTGGTTCCTAATTATTTCCCAGTTGCAGGTTCAGTCCAGTATGAGGTGCCACTGAACATACATTTCTCTCCTCCATGAGAAATCTCCAAATGCACCCAATAAATTGCCTTTAAGTAAGATGAATACATTTTGTTGCAATAAAAACAAATCATATCTTTTGAGAACCACACACACACAAAAACAGTGACTTTTGAGGCTGAGGTGGGTGAATAACTTGAGCCCAGGAGGCTCAAGTTTGAGGCTTCAGTGAGCTCTGATCACACCACTGTACTCCAGCCTGGACAATACAGCAAGACACCATTTCTTAAAAAAAAAAAAAAGGGAACTTTTATGTTATATAAATTATACCCCAATAAAGCTTCATAAAAATAATAATACACCTAATAAGTTACGGATCTTGAATATGGACCAATTATATCTGGCCTTAAAACTGAGTATGCCAATCAACATTAATTTTTATGCAGAGAATGAATTTTGTAGATATATTATTCCGCACCTGTTAATCCTTGCAGTGGCTGCCTGGGTAGCCAGGTAACAATGATTACCTCAATACTGAAGATGAGGTGCAATGGCTTTATGTAAGTGACAATTAAGAAGACAGAACTTTAGTGTTTGGAGACTGTTGGGAACAGGCCCCCAAATCCGGCCATAAACTGGCCCCAAAACTGGCCACAAACAAAATCTCTGCAGCACTGTGACATGTTCGTGATGGCCATGACGCCCACGCTGAAGGCTGTGAGTTTACCGGAATGAGGGCAAGGATCACCTGGCCCACCCAGGGCAGAAAACCACTTACAGGCGTTCCTAAGCCACAAACAATAACATGAGTGATCTGCACCTTAAGTACATGATCCTGCTGCAGATAACTAGCCAGACCCATCCCTTTGTTTCGGCCCATCCCTTCGGTTCCAGTAAGGAATACTTTTAGTTAATCTATAATCTATAGAAACAATGCTTATCACTGGCTTGCTGTCAATACATATGTGGGTAAATCTCTGTTTGAGACTCTCAGCTCTGAAGGCTGTGAGACCCGTGATTTCCCACTCCACATGCTATATTTCTGTGTGTGTCTTTAATTCCTCTAGCTCTGCTGGGTTAGGGTCTCCACCTCAGAGCTGGTCTCGGCAGGAGACAGGAACGAACACCAAGCTTTGCTTTTAAAACCAGAGTGTCTTACTGCTTCATACCGCTGCTAAGTAGATTTAGTAGTGAATATATTTTTTGTACTTGTCATTCATATGTTAATAATTTTTAACACTTGGAATTTGTTTTAATAAATAGCGAATTCTTTATTTTGCATGCTAAAGTCTGTGAAAGTGCTTGTGTTAAAATAAAATTTACAGACACATGATGAGCCTACCTACATATAAGATTAATCACAAGTTTATTTTCTGAAAATGACAGCAATTTAACCTCCCTAAGTCACCTAATTCCACATTTCAGTTCCTTAAAAAGAAAGGTTCCTAACAATTAAAGTTATTTAAACATGGAGTTAACAAAGAAATCAGCATATTGCATGCACACACAAAGTGTGTTCCAAGCTAATGTATTAAACCAATATGGAAGTGTAGTCATGACCAATATATTTTCTAAATATTGATTCACTGGCAAACCAATATCTTTTGCCTATAGTTTTTCAATTCATATGGAACTCATTCATTATCCTAGCCCACATCCACAACACAAACAAATCAATGAGCTGTGTACACCAACCAATATATTAAACTTGTACTTCAATAAAATTGTTGGGTGCAACTATTTTTTCACATATGTGGCCATCTAATTTTGTCAGGCTCTCACAAATAATAATTTTGACTTTTTAAAAAATGCTATTAAATTTGGGAGATTAAAATTACAATGTAGGCTTTCTCTCCATTTTTTGTGCCAAATATGTACACTGGATGTTAGGAGATTTTCTAGCTCCATGAATTCTTGATAAGTTAGTAGTAGATATGGAAAAACTAACTTTACCAATTTTTAACCCCAAAATATAGGTAAAAATAGTATCAGAAGAAAGCCGGGTATTAGAATGGGCCAGAATATCTATCATTTTCTGGTTCAGACGAGAGCAGCTTGTGAAAAGAAAGTAATTACTGCTTTATGCCACTAGGTTATTATTGAGAGATGACTAATTTCTTTGGTTCTTACACAATAATAGAAGCTCACACTTTCACTTAAAACTAATAGAGATTTTTCATAGAGATCACTAACTTCTTATTTGGTTAGAAATATGCATTGTTCATTAGTGGGGCTGTATTTGTATTTTTCTTTCAAGTTTTTACCACAGTTTTCAAGTTGAATTCATATCCAAGATGAAATTGAAACTAAAGTACAGCTCATTAGAACTCATGCAGGCTGATAGCTTCAATGGTGAAAGCCATCTGCATGATGACCCCATGTAACTTCTCTTCCTGGGAGAAAGGACTCCACCTTGATATTGGGCATGATACTTTCTGCTATCTCCATGCCTAATAAATACACCAGACTTTAGAGGCCACGTTTTGGTACATCTTTTTAAGAGATCCAACCCGCTATAAAAAGTGACATTAACCTTTAATTTAATTTCTTTCTGTCTCTTAGTCTAGACTGCTGGATTTCTCACTCAGTATAAAATCATGCAGCGTGTTATTGGAATGTCATCAGCATGAATAATGGATCCCATGCTTGTAGAGATGAACCTCAGGAAGAAAGGTTACCAATATGGCCTTTATAGTTCACACAGGCATTTTGAATGGAATATTCCAGACATCCAAAGCACTGAACGGGACTGGTTTGAAAAGTTATGACCACACTTTAAAAAATACCACAAATTTCGAACCCTCCAAGGATAGCAAACAGATTATAGGAATATATTAATAAGCATTAGTATGGTTCTTAAAAGTGAACATTGACTTTTCTATTTTTCTGTTAGTGAAATTAAAATGGATGGAGGTTCTTGGCAGTGTATGGTTCCCATAAAAATGGCACCTGCAACCCTGGTTGTTCTTAAGATATTGGATCTTAGGATATTCGGCTCAAAGTATAATAGCGAATTTCAATTATAAGTGATGTTTCTCAGAAATGTGACATCTACCTGTCACATATACAGCTGCAATTTCCTTACAGTTATTTGTGTCTTCCCAGAATTCTGCTATCGTATTTGCATTTGTTGCATTTGTAAAAAATATACATTTGACTCTTGAATAGAAAGAATATAACTGTTTTACTTTAAATAAATTAGCGTAAGTATTAATCAGATTGTTTCACTATTTAACATGCGTGGTTTTATTTCACTCACTAGTAATGTCATATGCCACAGACTGATGGAAAAATCTAGCTATTCTGTGATGCTTATTTTTAAAATTGCATTACATTATTAGGACAATTTTTGAGAGTTCAAAGAAGAGTTTACATGGTTACTGGCAGCCCGACCTTCAATGGCAGAGGAAAGCCTCCTAACCCAACATGAATTATTTCTTCAGCAGAGGTAGAAAAGACTAATGGAAAGTGGACCAAGTCAAAGGAAGGATAGTGTGCCATGCCAGATAGCACAATTTTGTGACTTTTTCAGGAACTTTCCTCCTCCACTATGCTCTCTTTCCTGGAAGGTTGACTTGCAGGGATTCCATGAACATTCTCATACCTTTAATCATTTGGCAGGGGTTCTTCCAAAGAGCAGAAGAACAGAAGAAATAGGCAGGTTAAGTCAGAATTTTGAGTCCCACCCCACCACCCCACTCCCCGCCCAGCTTTTGCCTTTCAAGGGTACCTCAAGCTAGTCCTGTTTGTCTCCCAAAGGGGACTATTCCACTCAAAAGAGTTGATACACAATTCTCTTTGTGATAGCCACTCCCTCTTCCTTACTCTTTTAAGCATAGGAGTAATAACATTTTTGTTACCACAAGCTCTGGATTAATGCACTATTCCTTCTGAGTTTGCTACACCTTTATAAATTAGCCCCATTTGTAAATAAACTTTGTTTTATCCTATTTTCCATAGTCCATCTGTTTCCTGTTGGGACCAAACTGATCTCATAGCATAATTTGAGATCAAATGGTGAGTGGCATTATTCTGCAATTTCTACATAAACTGAAAAATCTATGCAGATTTCTTAATTTAGTATCTGAAGGGTACAAATATCTAAAATATCCATTGAAATGCTTCACTGATTGTGCTTCTTTTTATTTTTGTCTTTTTTGATGAACTTTTTTGGTGTCTCATAGTCAAAGTCTGTACTTACACAGAGATGAGAAAAATCCAGTCACAGGAAGTTTCTGGTGTCATTGCCTAATACTATTCTCATGCAGAGACATCCTTTCTAACTGAGAAAGGTTTTAGACGCATATGTAAACTAATTGAATTGAGAGGAAGTCTTTTATTCATAGTCCAACAAAATAAGCTCAGTGCACTTTCATTTATATTTACCAAGTAATCACAGTAATCATCAGATATATTTTGATTTGCTGCATATAAAGTTAAAAAATAACTGCTGACTTATTTCTAGTATATAATTTAAGAAAATTTTTATAATTTTTTCTCATTAAAATACATTTACAGTAAAATTTTTGTATAATATAAACAAAAGACTCGTCAACCATCTCTTAATTTTGCTGTTTCCTCACTGGCAACTCTTTCTCATTATTATTTGCTAATTCCTTTTTTATTACTGACCTCTTAATATTGTAGTAAACCTTTCCTTATTCATTTAAACGTATTCTCTTAGTTTCTGGTACCAATCTTATTACCTTAAATACGTTTTTAAATGTCAATGATTCCCAAATTTATCTCCACCATGAATCTCTTCCTGAACTCCTGATTCATATATCAAAGAGCCTACCAAACAGTTCCATGTGGATATCTCATAAATATCTCAAACTTAACACTTTCCAAACCAAATTGCTGGACTTACCTCCAAATGCTCCACCCAATGCTTTTCCATCTTTCTGGTTACTCAGGGTAAAGTTGGAATTTTTCTTAACTGCCCTCTTTTCTTTATATAAATCCATGTTCACATCTACTCCATCCATAAGTATTAATATATTTTCAAAACGTATGGAGGATCCAACTCTTTCTCACCATCTCCATTGTCACCACTCTAGTCCAAGCTAACATCACCTCTCTTCTTGATTATTGCATTGGTCTTCTAATTGGTGTCTTGCTTGTATATCTCCGTCTCCCCAAACTGTCTATTATCTATACTGTATTCAGAGTAATTAAGTTAAAACTGAGGTCAGATGATGTCCCTCTGTTCAAAATCATCCAATGACAGCCCTTATATTAGTTTTGTAGGGCCGCCTTAACAAATTACCACTCACTGGGTGGCCTAAAACAACAGATATTAATTCTCTCAGAGTTCTGGAAGCTAAAGTCCAAAATCGGGTTGACAGCAGGGGTGTGCTCCCTCTTAAGACTCCAATAAATAATCTTTCCCTGCCTCTCTCTCCTAGCCTCTGGTGGTTGCTGGCAATCTTTTTCTTTTCTTTTTTTTTTTTTGAGATGGAGTCTCACTCTATTGCCCAGGCTACAGTGCAGTGGCATGATCTCGGCTCACTGCAACATCTGCCTCCCGAGTTCAAGACATTCTCCTGCCTCAGTCACCCGAGTGGGATTATAGGCACCTGCCACCGCACCCGCCTAATTTTTGTACTTTTAGTAGAGATGGGGTTTCGCCATCTTGGCCAGGCTGGTCGTCTTGAACTCCTGACCTCATGATCCACCCACCTCGGCCTCCCAAAGTGCTGGGATTACAAGCCTGAGCTGCCATGCCCAGCCAGCTGGCAAACTTTGACATTCCTTGGATTGTAACTGCATCACTCCAGTCTCTGCCTGTGTCTTCATTCTGGCTTCTTTCCTGTATCTCCTCTGGGTCTTTATGTACAAAAGTCTTTCCACTTTCTCCTAAAAAGTCACCAGTTACTGTATTTAGTGCTTATCCTAATCTAGTATGACCTCATCTTAACTTGATTTAAATGCAAAGACTCTTTTTCCAAATCACAGGTTCCAGGTGGACATGAATGGGAGTGGGGAGCACCATCTACATCGTGTATTTCTGCATTTTATTTAGAGTAGAGGCGTGTAGTTGTGAGTAATGTTGTTCTGTTGAGGATATTGGTAATTTCCAGAGACATTTTTGATGGTCGTGACCGCAGTTGCTATGGGCATCTGCTAGATACCCACTCTGGGATGTTTTTAAACATCCTACAGTGCACAGGACAGCCTCACAAAATGAAGAATTATCAGGCCCAAAATATTAATAGTGTCAAAGAATAAAATTTCTCTAGTTTGAGAAACCTCACTCTTGGAGTAAGAGTCAGGATACTTACAGTGGCCTAAAGGCCCTTCAGCAACTGTCTCCTCTTCTCTATCCCAATGACATTCACCTTTTCCTTTCTCCAGCACTCCTTACTCCTCCCTTTTTTGGAATACTTATCTTTCTGATACCAGCATCATGAATTTTCTCACCTCCTTCAGGTCTTTATTCAAATGTCACCTTCTTGATGACATCTTCTAGCCCAATAACCCCATTTAAATTGTCATGATCTCAAGCACTGCTAATTTCCCTTACCTGGCTCTATTAATTTCTAAAATATTCATCACCTTCTATTTTACTAAGCCATATACTTACTAAGTTTATTGTCAATTTTCTATCATGTCACACCAAAACTGACTTACATAAGAACACATATTTTTCGTGTTTACTCAGTGATATGTCTCAGTGCTTAAAATAATGCCTGAAACATGGTAGTGCTCAATAAATGCCTGAGTAATCAATAACATATTTGAATATATGAATTAATCAATAAGTGAAAATGCTTGTCATTCACCACACAAAGATAACCACTATATTTTCTAAAAGTGTACAAATAGAACAAAATTGTATACCCATGAAGTAGACTGTATAGAAGTACATGAAGTCGAAGTATTACGACTTTTTTCCTTCAAATAAGTTTAAATGTTTCATTTATGATTATAAAGAAAAGATACATGATGTTATTTTGAAATTGACCGTTAACACTGTAAAGTAGTTATCTCCTGGGGCCATGTGTGTAATTCAGGTGATGCACAATTCAAAGCCTTTCTTAACCTGCTCTTGGGGCTCTGATATTTCTAACCTTATGACACATTATTTTGAACGGCACTGATAGAGGCAAATCATGTTACTCATCAGAACCAAGCCTGATGAGTAAAGAGAGGGAATGAATAAACCATGTGAAGTATTTAGTGGGACCATAAAGTAACAGATACCTTGGGTAATACCACTATCTATATCTAAATAAGAGTGCTTCTTTAAATAAATCTCTTTGGATCTCTACTCACTTATTCTACTTCATTCATAGTTTATATAATGATATGAAGACAACAATGGAAAGCTATAGAATGTATCAAGAAGCATTGACACACAGGCTCCAAATGAGAAGTAAAACATTATAACATTTTATAAATAGTGGTAACTATAAAATACGTAAACACAAATAAACTTACAAATATAGCTAAAGAAATGTGGCAAGTCACCCTTAGTATACCATATGACAAATAGTAGTAAATCAAATATTCAATGGGTTAATAAAGATATATTGATCAATAAGTGAAATTAGTCTGGAATTTATTTTCAAAACAAATACAGCAGCTTTCCTTCTTAGGAAATGGTAATTCTCCTATGAAAAGCCTACATTATTCTCTGAGAGCCCAGACAATTTCTCAAACAGAAGTACTACCTGCACAGATTCTATATTTTCTTGAAAATGTTTCCCTTAGATTTATCCTTAACAGAGTGACTCTTAATTTGAAATACTATAATAATGCAATAGGTCTGGCAAGTTCCCAATGCTCAACTCATGACACAATGAACAAAAATATGGCATTTTTTGTAAATGTGGGTATTTAATATATCAAGGACAATATTGCCTCAATGGCTTTCAAAGGAGCAAATGATTATTGATTAAAAATTCAGAAGG
This sequence comes from Pan troglodytes, assembly GCF_028858775.2. Classification (NCBI taxonomy): domain Eukaryota; kingdom Metazoa; phylum Chordata; class Mammalia; order Primates; family Hominidae; genus Pan; species Pan troglodytes. Next base: position 82,260,483 of record NC_072413.2, read on the forward strand.
AATGATTATTAACAATGTTAAATAGCAGCCAAAGTGTTGACCTATTTATGCCAATTTATTTTAGTTCTAAACAAAGTGAGTATTATAGGAAATATCATGGGTGGTAAATGACATTTTTTATTACTTGGGACATTAGAAAAATTAACTTTCTGGAAAGTTAGAGTGCTCTTTATAAGAAGCGTTTATACTGCCTCATGGCATAACTCAATTCATTTCTTTTCATTTCTACTAGGTAACTGAATGTTGCACTGTTCATGAAATCAAAATACTCTGATTGCTTTGGTCCTTTTTTAGGGTCATTCAGATACTAGCAGCCCATTGAGAAATTTAAGTGGAATTTGGAAGTGAGCAATAAAACATGAAAGACCTGACAGACTTGATTTATGAGTTCAGATTAATATAATTACAGAGTACATATTTTAGGGATAAAAATAATAATCCTAAAGGGAAACTATCATTAATAAAACAAGTATAACTACTGCAATTGGGCAAGATAGCAAATTACATCATAAAGACAGACAAACAATGGATAGATTCGTTAAGAGAGCTTAACACTGCACTGCAAAGAAACATGACAAAGAACATATAGACTAAGGATCAAAAATTATAATCTAAGAGAACCTGTACCAGCTGTGAGACATTCTCACGAGGGAAGCAATGAGGACCAAAAAGATCTCATGTACTTACAATGGAATGAAACTAAGAAATCAGAAATTATTTTGTTTGTGTGAATGATTAAGACTACTTTATTTCATTTCATTTCATTTATTTATTTATTTTCTAACCATACTCACATACATACTTGAAAGTGTTCTGGGCTGAAGCGAAGTTATTTTACCCTGAAGAGAAGATATTTAAGTTCCATTGAGCAAAGGTAGATAATAAACACAACACCTGAGCAAGCTGCTGCTTCTTTAAAACAACAAAAAAGAGAGTATTAAAATCAAAGTTCTCTTTTTCGTTTTTTTTCGGTTGGCATTTTGCCAAAGCCTGAACAAGAAAACCCAGAAATGATCTTTTTAGTAGGTGAGCAGAAAGTGGCACTGGTATGATTAAAGAAAGGACTTGCTCCACCTGCATACATGATCTAACAAGAATTTATAGCTTTTCTAAAAGTGATTCCAAAGATGTGAAATCCTATCGTATCAGATTTCTCTTAACCTTTTCAGAGAAATCTTTCCATCATTCAAAAATTTCAAGCCCTCTTGATCAGCCTTAATTAGGTTGTCTCAAACGATGTGAAAGTTTTTTTTGAAAATGGCGTATAATAACTTAAGAGGGATAGAGTCCTTTAGCTTAGTTCATCCTCTTTCTTCCTCTCTTTGATGCTAAGAAAAAGTATTATTATGGAAGATGGATTACCACAGCTATGAACATGACACATGATAATTTTGGTGTGAATTTTTGCTTGTCAGGTTTTATTGGGCTGTGGACAATGGCAGAAACCTGGTAACCTGGAACACTGCTCTTCTGAGCAATCCACTGCAATTTGGGAAGAAAAGGGAGACTAAAATAATCTCCACTTGAAATTTTTCATGTAAAATTTCAAATAAAATAGCTTTTGCTAGCTGTATTTTCTTTGCTTTTAAATGAAGAGATGTTCAGCTTCCTCAATGTTTATCAAATTGGAAGAGTTATTTGAAATGAGAAATTAAGTTCTTATCCCAGCAAAATGGTCAAGAGCAGAGATCTCGTGGTGATTTGTGAGTCTTTCAAGACAGGCATCTAGTTCTCAGGCTGAGCTAGTTTCACCACAGATGAAGCAGTGGGTTACCAGAGCTGTCCTGCCCCTTGAGTTTTATGGGAATAGCTTATGCCACCAAAAAGTAGCATTATTTTATGCTTCCTCAAATCTGAACACAAGTTAGTTAGGCTGGAGGTATATTGTTGATTCCTTTTCTCCATCTGGTTTTATAGTTAATGCACTTAATGTTCTTAAAATAAATAGTCTCAAATATAAACTTTAAATAGATTAAATTTTTACATTCCTTAGCAATTGAAATACACATGATTTCTAGGAGTTTCTTTTCTCATCTCTTCAAACATTTGGGCAAATTCGATGTGTTCATCTTTACACATGAGAAATAAGGTATTGGCACACATTTCTAATAGGGTCAAAGAGGTAACATCTGGTAAACCAAGACAGATATTATTTTAAAACACTTATTCCTGGATTGGAAATAAATTGTGAAAAAGAAAGTTCAGTTACCTTTGATGAAATTTAACAAATATGTGAACATTAACCTAAAACTGCCAAGTATTAGCACTGAACTTGGCTAAAGATTTATTTCCTATTTTAAGTTTAAATGAGTTTGAGATTTCAGTATCTGTGGGATTCTCTGAGCTTCAAAGTTGTCAAACAAACAACAACAACAACAATAAAACCTCCCATTCTCAGTTTTATCTGTCTCCTGGACTATATTTTAAATCAGTAAAAATGTCAATGATTTAGATTAATTCTTAAAATTTGATAGTGGTCCAGACAGCTGAATTTGCACAATGAAAACTAATAATTGAAATGAGGAAATGTTGGTTTAAGATGGTTTTTATTTTATGAGACCAGGTTCACAAAATCCTGGGCCAAAATATTGCAATCCCCATTGATAAAGTAGGTTACTTAAGCTTTGTTTGAGTTCATTAATGCAAATAATAACTTGAGAAGGGGAAGTATATCTATGTAAATTAACTTATAGTCTCCGATTAGCAAAATTAAAATGTAAAAGTACTATTAGTTATAATGACTCTCTACATTATTATTTCTATCTTACTTTATAAAGATTCTCTTGAAGTATATTGGTTTGACATGGTATTTCAGAAATATGCTCAAGATATATTTCTTAGTATTAACTTCAACCATCTCTATCAGGAGAAACCATTTCTTCAAAGTCTAGGTCACATACACATATACATTATATATATTGTACATAACTAATATATACTGTATATAAAATATATGATTATATACTAGAAATTGTATTGTATATATCATATACAATATATAAGTGTATTATGTATAATTTTAGATATATATTATATATAACATATATGAGATTATAAATATCAATTAATCAAATACACATGTGCCCCTGATGTCAGGTATTTTACACTGGATTTTTTATTATCCCTTAATTTAAACCATGGCAAAAAAAAATTTGCTGTAAATTTGACATGAATAATATTATACCTTCAGGAAATAAAATTATATTCAGCATAGCTATAACTTGTGGATGTTATATATTTATAGAAGTCTGTTGCATGATGTTTTTCCACTTAGATTTAATTCAGCAGTTTATTGTTACACTTTAGACTCTGTGTATATCTTTTAAATGAGAGTATTTATACTTAAAAGAATCTACTATCTATGATCGGCACTGAATGGCCATCTCATAACCGACTTGCTACAGCATATATTCTCTGTCTGTCTTATCCTACAACAGTCATGTATAAATGCCTTTCTTTTGGTTCCTTTTTATCTTTTGGTTCCTAATATCCTTTTGACAATAAAGGACACAGTGTTCATGACATTTAAAGTAAGTCACCTATTCACTTCTTGAGTGACAGCTGTAGGCTTGCCAGAGGAAAAGGTAGGAGGGAGGTCCCTCCCTTCCTGAAATGTGTGACAGTGGATGTCAGGAGCACCTCCTCCCCAATACTTAAGCACCAGAATTTGCTTTATGCCCAGTTTTAAAACTGCCATGGCTTCACTTTCTCTGGTGGCTTAAAGGAAATAAAAAAAAATAGGTGAATATTCATGGCTTGGCTTTAATTTTATCTCAGATTAGAAAGGTGCTTTCAGTCATTAATTCAATCAGTCAATTACTCAATGCACGCTAACTATATCCGCATGATTATTAGATGCTGGGAACTATCAGTAACCTGACCCAAGGATCTCACAGTCAAGTGCAATGACAGCCTCCACCTCCAGTCTATCTGCATTCTCGCCATGCTTTTAAAATAATTTGCAGCCACCACCTATGCTAAGCTTTCAACATTCCTGATGTTTCTCCTTTTTATTCCTTTGTATGTCTGGCAAACGTCTAATAGTTCCTCAAGACTCAAATGACTTATGTCCTCCTCTACAATCTCTATCCCCTGAAGGTCTCAGAACATGTTAGGACTTCTTTGCTCCCTGTTCCATAGCCCCTGCATGCACCCCTGGTAGAGAACACTTACCACATCATTTTATAGCACTCTGTTTATCTGTCTGCCTCCCCATCTAGACAGTGAGCAAATTGAGAGCAGGATTTTTTCTCTGATCATTGATGTATCACCAAAGCCTGTCTCAGAGTTTGGCAGAACATATATTGGAAGAAAGAAAAGAAATGAAGTGAAATGAAATGAAATAGACACCCTTGGCAAATGAGCCCCTGGAGTATCCTTGTGAGCCTCCTATTATGGAATTTCAGTTTCTCCAGAGTGCACATGTTGGTAAGTGAGTGGGTGGGGGTTGCTGTCTAAATATTAAAATAAAACACATTCAAATAATTTATTTTACTCCCTTTTTAAAACGCCAAAACACAATGCTTTATTAAAGGTATAAACAAAACAAAGCAAAACAAAAATATATCACCAACAATCATGATTAACATCTGGTATTTGAAATTTCTGCAGAGGCAATTTCCCAATGGAGTCTCGGAGCTAAGCCTACTCCGGCCTCTTGAGATTGTCATTTGGCAGTCTAGGTTTAATAGAACAAAGGGGATGATCTATTGCCTGGAGGCCAAATGGTGCTCTTTCAACCTGGTATCTGTCAAGATAGGAAGAAGATAATGCCACTTTACATCATTTACAATGAGACTGGAGCAGCAGGAAGCAAGCAGGTTGCAAGTGTACAGCTCACATAGCTTCCTTGAGGCTTTCCCATTCTCAGAAACAATGCATATTTATTTTAAGATTAGCTGCCTGAATGGCAAAAGAATCACACAAAACACGCACGCGCGTGCACACACACACACACACACACACACACACACACACACACATATGGAGCCAAGCAAAGACAGAAAGAGGATGAAAGTCCTTTGCAATAAAACTGAAGGTAAACTTAAACTTCTTATCTTAACAAAGTAACAATATCTTAATTTATTTCAATTTGCAAACATGCAAAAAATTATGGATGAAAAAGAAAATACGATTTTAAGAGGAATCTTTTTAGTGCAGCACAAATCCATTTTAAAATATGAGTATAAATTATTTATAATCTAATCTAACATGTATACACATTTATTCGTATCGAATTCATAACCTAATCTAATTTAACATGAATGCACATTTACATACTAATAAAATTAGAATATAATACTTAAATTATCAGATCAATAATATTTTTTGTTTTATCTTAGTTGCTGAATAAATTTTTTACTGCATCCATGAGCCTTGATTTACTTAGTACATCCTAAGTAAATTATCCCTCATATCCTAAGTAAATTAGGGAAATTGTTCCATCTAATTTGAGTCTGTATTATAGAATCCTGCAATGACCATCCTCATAATACACATTTTGTCTCTTTAGGATAAAGTCCAGGGTTAGAGTTCTTTAATCACAAGACGTGATTATTGTGAGGGCTCTTGTTTTGCACTCGTGTGCTTATTAAAGGCATTGAAGTTCCCATGTCAGGAGCACAGGTTAAGTACATCAGCTTTACCAACTCATAGCAATGCCTCTTCATTTTACAATAATACATTTATTTAATAAATCTAAACAGTTGTTTGGTTGCTTATATTTTGTGAGTTTTTAAGTTAGGTATAAATTTTCCCTTCATACACTGTGCTCATGTATTTATTAGTGGATAAATGTTATAGATTGAGTCAAGTCTTTATGTAGAATAGATATAAACTGCTTGTAATTTTTAAAGTTTTAGGTATAAATAACTTTTGAATTTGTATATATTTGAAGCTCTCCAAATTTTCTTTGGGAATATTTTCATCATTATAAAGCAGGGAAAATTAAATTTCTCCCCAAATCTGATACATGTTATTTTGCTTTAGGTAGTCTTGTTTCCTCCTATATTTTGTGTTTAATAAAAAGCTTTGAATCCAGCTGAAATTTTCTTAGGATAGTAAAATGAATAGATTAAATTTCATTATTCATAAATTTTTAAATTTAAATTGTTAGCCTATTATCTCAGTATTGCTTGCCTATGACATAATATTTTCTTGCTTCCTTGTTTTGAAAGTTTATTTTTTCATATACATTGAGCTTTTATAAATTAGTGGAACTATTTATGGCTTTCTGTTGATGTCTGCTTTCATTTTGTGCCAGTATTATATTATTTTAAATATTACTGAAGTATTATAGGGCTAGTAGTATAAGATTGTGTTTTACCACCATTGTCCATTAATACCCTTTATGAAAATATTCTTGCCTATTTATTTCATGAGACCACTTAAAAAATACACAATAATTTAAACTGCCATCAAATGGAATAATCCTTAGGAGATGTTCTATTCTGTCCAAGATGGAATCAAGCACCAAACTGCAGTAAACAAATCACAGACTACTTTAAAGTTGGACTTAGATTTAGCTTTTAAAAAAAAATCTGTTTTTTTTAAATCAGTTTTTTAAAAATATTGAAATATAACATTTTCAGGATTTCTTCTTCTGGATTTTTTCATAGGTTCATAAATTCAGGAGTTTCTTTTTGGAAATGAAATTCAGGAAAAGTTACTTAAGAAAGCCTGTTGTATTGCTTTGTAGTCATATTTAGATTTTAGTCTGTTTCTCTCTAATTGCTATTTATCTTGATAATTTCATGTAATTTGGCAGACTTAACTGCAAAGGGCTATTTGTTTTTCATATTCATTAACTGTATCAAAATATTATACTGAAGTATATTTGGCTGAACTAGATGTTTCTGGTATATTAAATACAACAGTAAAAATTATTTCTAATCACACATTATACAATCAATAACATACTAAAGACATGAACAGCATAAATAACACAAGCTGAATAACATAAAATACAAAGCTAACAACTTTTATCTATTTTTTTCAGTAATCTGCATTACACTGATAAAGACAAAATTATGTACATGTTTAGTCCTTTAATAGTTAATGTGGAAATGTTCAGACATACAGAACATACTAAAATTTGAAAGTTAAAAAGAGAATCTTTTGTGAGACTTACATTTAAATAAATTTACTGTAACCTATGAATAGAAGTTGAAACACAACATACTTTGACAATAGATGCTTTGGTATTTTCTGTGTTTCCTTCTATGGATGTGTAAAGTACATTGTGCAAGCAACAACCCTTAGTTATTTGTCAAGATGGGTCAGGAAAACAAGCCAAGATAGAGAACTACTTCTTTTATAAGAGCAGTTAAAATCATGACAGTGGCAAGAGGCAGACAAATTCCTAGGCAGAAAGGGGTGGGTCCCCAGTGAACCCAAGCAACCTTCAAGCCAAAAGACAGCATGAAGCCAGAAAACCAGGCTGCCTGTTCTGGGTAAAGTTCATGACCTGCAGTGAGAACTTCCTTGATGCCTTTTAGCCAAATAAAATGGTGCTTTTCCCAGACCTGCTCTATTAATCTGTTTTCATGCTGCTGATAAGGACATACCGAAGACTGGGTAATTTATAAAGAAAAAAGAAGTTTAATCATTCACAGTTCCATGTGGCTGGGGTGGCCTCACAATCATGGCATAAGGTGAAAGACACATCTTACACAGTGGTAAGAAAGAGAGAATGAGAATCAAGTGAAAGGAGCAACCCCTTATAAAACCATCAGAGCTCGTGAGACTTATTCACTACCATAAGAACAGTATGGGATAAAATGCCCCCATGATTCAATTATCTCCCAGTGGGTTCCTCCCACAACTCGTGGAAATTATGAGAGCTACAATTCAAGGTGATATCTGGGTGGGGGACACAGCCAAACCATTGCACCTGCCCATGGACCAATCAGGATGTACTCCCAAATTCTGAGCCCATAAAAACCTTGGACTCAGCCACACAATGGGACTACCTGCCTTCAGGTAGGGGCTACCCACTTCATGTCCCCACTCTGCTGAGAGCTGTTCTGTCACTCAATAAAATTATTCTTTGCCTTGCTCACTCTCTAGTTGTCCATGTGACCGCATTCTTCTTGTACATGGGACGAGAACCTGGGACCCATCAAACAGCAGGTGCAGAAGGAGCTGTAACTTTGTAGCCCTCCTGCACTGGTGCTGGGCAGCTGCCCCACTGAAAAAAAAGCAGCAGAGGGGCCAGGGCAGCCCAGGAGCCATGGCCTGGAGCAGGGCAGTGGGACCAAACAAACTGGGACATGCTCCTGTTCACCAAAGTGTGCAGCTGGCAAGAACAAATTAGGTATAACATGAATGAGCCATAACACTTCTTGGAGACCCAGACCCCAGGACTCCCCAAGCCAGAGCTGTGACACACTGCAACACACCCATTGGAGCTCTGCAGGTGTTGGCATATTTGATTTTTTTTGGGTGTTACCACATTTCCCTTGTCCAGATGCTGGGGCACAAGGCAGAAGCCACCTGTGGTACACCTGGTCCAGCTGCAGCTTCACATGGAGTGAGTGCCTGTGCTGGCACCTTCAACTGCCCATCCTGCTGCAGCATCTGGCACACCTAGCTTGCCCTCAGTGGGCATGAGATCCTAGCTGTCAGCCAAATGCAGCCTGCCAGACTGAGTGAGCTGAGCAAGCTCAGTGGCGAGCCTGGAGCTGAGTGAAGCCTAGGCATGAGTGCCACTAGCCATGGAAACTTCTGACTGGCAAAGTGACACCCAAAAGTATCTTATGTCAATTAGAATTACTGTGCATTAATTATAGACTCATAGAAATGTATAACTTAAATAGACCTATGGGCAACATCTAAATTAAGCCCCACAAATGAAGAGGGAGCTATGTTACAACTAAATTGTTGGAGGCTTTAATGCTAACTAGTTGCAGAACCAAAGTCACACTAGTCTTTCAACTTCTTCAATTTAACACTCTGAAACTGACAATGCTTACTTTTTGTATATTTACTCATACTTGAATAAATAGCAAATTCCTAGCAAATTATATAAATCCAAAATCAGGCCTAAAATTATATTTATGATAAGGTTTATGATAATGTTGCTTAATTGTGTACTTGATAAAATTAGATTTAATCATTAGTTTATGATTCTAATACAATTATAAAAGCCAAACAAATTCATAAATTAAATACAAATAATACAAACACTTGAAATAAGAATTTAAGTTTAATATATTGATAATTTTGTTTCTGAAACTACATCAGCTCTCATTAATTGAATTAACTTGATTTACTTATCTTCAATGCCATGTACCAGATTAATTCAGTTCTACTATCATTTCCATGTATACAAACTGCTTTAAAAACTTTATTCTTAGAGCATACATTAGCACACATGGGTTTCAGTTGGTGCAATGGTGTTGTTTATGCATTTAGTCTCCCTAAATTCATTTCCATTTCCCTGTGATAATTAAGTTGTATATTACTCCACAAAATTTTGGAGAGTTCCAAATTTGGGAGCCTGAAAATGATATGATTTAGGGAGTGCTATAAAAAACTAGAAATTGGGGGCTGGGGGTCCTGGCTCATGCCTGTAATCCCAGCACTTTGGGAGGCTGAAGTGAGTAGATCACCTGAGGTCAGGAGTTTGAGTCCAGCCTGACCAACATGGTGAAATCCCACCTCTACTAAAAATACAAAAATTAACTGGATGTGGTGGCATGCGCCTGTAATCCCAGCTACTTGGGAGGCTGCAGCAGGAGAATCGCTGAACCCGGGAGGTGAGGGTTGCAATCAGCTGAGATCATGCCATTGCACTCCAGCCTGGGCAACACAGCAAGACTCCATCTCAAAAAAAGTAAAATAAAATAAAAATAATTTAGAAATTTTCATGAGCTAAATACCCCACTTAAAAGACACAGAGTGGCAACCAGAATTAAAAAAATAAGACCCAATTAGCCAGGCATGGTGGCAGGCACCTGTAATTCCAGCTGCTTGGGAGTTTGAAGCAGGAGAATGGCTTGAACCCAGTAGGCAGAGGTTGCAGTGAGTGGAGATCATGCCACTGCACTCCAGCCAGGGTGACAGTGCCAGACTCCATCTTAAAATAATAATAATAAAAAAAAACAAGACCCAACCATTTATTGTCTTCAAAAGACTCATCTTGCATGTCATGGCACCTATGGGCCCAAAGTAAAAGGATAGAGAAGCATATACCATGCAATTAGAAAGTGAAAAAGTACAGGAGTTGCTATTCTTATATGAGATACAATAGAGTTTAAACCAATAAAAATGAAGAAGGACAATGAAATACATTAAATAATGATAAAGAGTATAATAAAACAACATTTAACTACCTGAAATATATTATATATATATCCAACATTGGAGCACCCAGATTCATAAAACAAGTTCTTAGCCTACAAAAAGACTTAGACAACCACACAATAACAATGGGAGACTTCAACATCTTACTAACAGTGTTAGACACATCATTGAGGCAAAAAGCTAACAAAGAAACTCTGGACTTAAACTCAACACATGACCAATCACACCTAATAAACATCTACAGAACATTCACCAAGCATATACCTTCTTCTCATCTGCACATGGAACCTATTCTAAGATCAACCACATGCTCAGTAATAAAGCAAGTCTCAATAAATTCAAAATAATTAAAATCATATCAAGCACATTTTTGGAACACAGTACAATAAAAATATAAACCAATATCTAGAAAATCTAAAAAATATAAAACAAATACATGGAAGCTAAACAACTTAGCTCCTGAAGAGCTCCCGGCTGAACATTGAAATTAAGGCAGAAATCAAAAAATTCTTTGAAATTATTGAAAATACAGACCCAAGTTACCAAAATCTCTGTCATACAGCTAAAGCAGTATGAAGAGGCAAGTTCATAGCCTTAAATACCTTCATCAAGAAGTTAGAATTATCTCAAATTGACAACCTAAATTTGCAAAAGATCAATATCACCAGGATTTGTTTTTTCAAAAAACAACCTAATTGATAGACTGCTAGCTAGATTAACAAAGAAAGAAAAAAATCCAAACAAATAAAATCAGAAATGACAAAGATGAAATTACAACTGAACCCACAGAGATGCAATCATCAGGAAATACTATTAACTCTATGCACACAAATTTGAAAATATGAAGAAAATGGATAAATTCCTGGAAACACAGCTCCAAAGATTGAATCAGGAAGAGAATAAAACTGAATAGACCAATATGGGGTTCTGAAATTAAATCAATAATAAAAATTTTTTAAAAAAACCCAACCAACCAAAAAAAAAGCCCTGGGCCACATGGATTCACAGCCCAATTTTACCTGATGTAGAAAGATGAACTGGTACAAATCTTACTGAAACTATTCCCAAAAATCAAGGAGAAAGTAATTCTCCCTAATGCATTCTATGAAGCCAGTACTTTCCTAATACCAAGATCTGGCAGAGACACAATTAAGAAAGAACACTTCATGTCAATATCCCTGATAAACGGCCACAAAAATACTCAACAAAATACTAGCAAACTGAATTCTTCAGCATGTCAAAAAGTAGGCTTTATTTCTGGGATGCAAGGTTGGTCTCACATATGTAAATCAGTAGATGTGATTCACCATGTAAACAGAATTAAAAGCAACAACCACATTATCATCCCAATAGATACAGAAAAAGCTTTCAATAAAATCCACATCCCTTTATGATGAAAAACTCTCAACAGACAAGGTATTGAGGGAACCTACTTGAAAATAATACAGTTCATCTATGACAAACCCACAGGTAACATAAGACTGAATAAGCAAAAGCTGGAATCATACCTCTTGAGATCTGGATCAAGAAAAGGATGCCCATTCTCACCACTCCTATTCAACATAGTACTAGAAGTCCTAGCCAGAGCAATTAAGCAAGAAAAAGAAATAAACAGCCTTCAAACAGTAATATAAGAAGTCATAATATGTCTTTTCTCTGACATTATAATTCTATAATTAGAAAACCTTCAAGATTCTGCCAAAAGGCTACTAAACTGATAAATAATTTTAACAAGGTTTCAGGATATAAATGTATAAAATTAGTAGAATTTCTATATACCAATAACATCCATGCTGAGAGCCAAATCAAGAACACAATCCCATTTATAATAGCCACAAAGAAAATGAAATACCTAGGAATGAAGCTAAACAAGGAGGTGAATGATCTGTACAAGGAGAGCTACAAAACACTGCTGAAATAAATCAGAGATGACACAAATAAATGTAAAATCATTCTATGCTCATGGACTAGAAGAATCGATATTGTTAAAATGGCCATATTGCCCAAAGCAATTTACAGATTCAGTGCTATCCCTACCAAACTACCAATGTCATTCTTCACAGAATAAAAAAAAAATTCTAAAATGTATATGGAACCAAAAAGAGCTTAAGTAGCCAAAGCAACCCTAAGCAAAAACAACAAACCCAGAGGCATCACACTACCTGACTTCAAACTATACTATAAGGGTACAGTAATCAAAAAACCATGGTACTGGAACAAAAACAGACACGTAGACAAATGGAACAGCATAGAGAATCCAGAAATAAAGCCACACATTTACAACCATGGGGAAAGGACTCCCTATTTGATAAATGGTGCTGGGATAACTGGCTAGCCATATGCAGAAGAATAAAACTAGATCCTTAGCTTTCACTGTGCACAAAAATTAACTCAAGATGGATTAAAGATTTTAATGTAAGTCCTCAAAAACTATAAAAATATTAGAAGAAAACCTAAAAAATATCCTTCTCAAAATCGGCCTTGGCAAATAACTTATGTCTAAGTCTCCAAAAGCATTTGAAATAAAAACAAAAATTGGTAAGTGAGACGTAATTAAACTAAAGAGCTTCTGAACAGCAAAAGTAACTATCAACAGAGTAAACAGACATCTTACAGAATGGGAGAAGATATTTGCAAACTATGCATTTGACAAAGGCCTAATATCCAGGATCTATAAGGAACTTAAATCAACAAGCAAAAAACAATTAACCCCATTAAAAAAAATGGGCAAGGAAATTGAATATGCATTTCCCAAAAGAAGTCACACACATGGCCAAAAACATATGAAAAAATGCTCATCATCACTAATCATTAGAGAAGTAAAAATGAAAACCACAATGAGGCCAGGCACAGTGGCTCATGCCTGTAATGCCAGCACTTTGAGAGGCCAAAGCAAACAGATTACTTGAGCTTAGGCGTTTGAGACCAGCCTGGAAAACATGGTGTAATTCTGTCTCTACAGAAAACACAAAATTAGTTGGGCATGGTGGCACATACCTTTAGTCCCAGCTACTTGGGAGGCTGAGGTGGAAGAATCACCTGAGCCCAAGAGGTGAAGTTTGTGGTGAGCTGAGATCACACCACTGCACTCCAGCCTAGGCAGCAGAGTGAGACCCTATCCCAAAAAAATAGTAATAAATAAATAAATAAATAAACCAAAAACAAAACAAACAAAAAAACACAAAAACACAATGAGATACCATCTCACACCAATCAGAATGACTATTATTAAAAAAATCAAAAAACAGCAGATGCTGGCAAGGCTATGGAGAAAAGGGAACATTTATAGAACATTTATACACTGTTGGAGGGAATGTAAACAAGTTTAGCCACTGTGGAAAGCAGTTTGGAGATTACTTAAAGAACTTAAAACAGACTTTCTCTTTGATCCAGCAATTCCATTACTGTGTATATACTCAAAGGAAAAGAGACCTTTATACCAAAAGACACATGTACCTATATATTTTATCATGCTATTCATAGTAGCAAAGACATGGAATCAACCTAGGTGTCCATGAGTGGTGGATTGGTTGAAGAATATGTGGTACATATATGCCACATAACACTATGCAGCCATAAGAAAGAATGAAATTTTGTCCTTTGAAGCAACATGGATGAGCTGGAGCCCATAATCCTAAGTGAATTAATGCAGGAGCGGAAAGCCAAATACCCCATGTTCTCACTTATAAGTGGGAGCTAAACATTGAGCTCACATGGACATAACCATGGGAACAATAGACGCTAGCAACGACTAGAGAGGGCAGGGAAGAAGGGGAACATGGGTTATGCTCACTACCTGGGTGCAATATACTCACATAGCAAAGCTGCACATGTATCTAACATAACATTGAAATTTTAAACATAGGACATTTTAATACAAAATTAGATTTAAAAGTAATTACTATTAGCGAAAATAAGTCACAACCATTTAGAAATCTGAAAAATGCTGACAAATATCATAAATACAGAAATTCCTGTTAAGATGAGTACTTAGTGTGGGCCCTAATTTAATATGACTGATGTCCTTACAAAAAGAGCAGATTAAAAAACAGAGTGAGAGATATCAGACAAGCTCCCACAGAGAACAAGGAGCACGTGAGGACACGGTGAGGAGGTATCCATTTGCAGGCCAAGGAGAAAGCCCTCAGAAGAAGCCAACCCCGCTGACACCTTGATTTTGGACTTCTAGGCCCCCAAACTATGACAAAAAAATTGTTATTTAAGCTACCCAGTCTGTAGTCTTTCTTATGGCAATTCTAGCACATTCATAAACAACATCTATACCCCAACAAGCCCCACTGCCACTCCATTTGCTACCTGATGTGAAATGAGGTATTACAGGAAAGAAGTGTCAGTAGAAAAAAAAATCATGTTAAGAAATGTTTTAAAATACCTTATAGTTGTAAATGTTCAGAAATATATTGACAGTATGTACCCAATTTCTTCCAAGAGTCATGGAAGTAATCCATGAAAGTTAAGGGACCTGGAAGTTCAATACCAGCTCTTTCGTGAATATGCTCCCAACTCTATCATATAAAGATGTTTCATGTTGCCAAATAAAAATGTCAATGTATTACATTACTTAAAGTCATCCAATTAAAAGATATTGCAACTTCAAATTACTACTGAAAAATATGTACTATGTCTTTATAACTGGCAAATAATTTTGAACATTTGCACTGGAGGAGATGGACATATTTTGTCATTTTATCATTAGGATATGCAAACAAAATGGCAGACAGATACAAGCTAACAAAACATACTATCACTCTAGGTTGATGCCAGTATAATAAAAATCACAAATGAAAATCATAAAATGGCACTAAAACTGAGTGGGAGTATTAGGTTATAATATGGTTCACCGAGAGGATCCGAAATACGATTATAACATTTTAAAATAATCATCAAAGTAGAAAAGGTAAATTAAAAACAAATACTTATAAAAGGAAATTTGTGGTCCTTGGATCTATCATCTTCCATTTGACAAACATTGCCGTGGATTTTGGTGCTCTACTTTTCTTTTCTAGGCATAACTAATTTGTAATATTCCTTCCTGCTGATAGCTTTTAAAAACTGAAATTTTGTTTTTGTGGCATTTAGGACAAGTCCAAACACCTGGATAATTAAATCCAGAAAGATCATCAAAGCATGTTTACTCAGCTGTACTTTAAGTTACTAAATTTGTCAGCTTTTCTGGAAAGATATATCAGGGATGAGTACTACCACAATTATAATCTGTAAATATTTGTAAATGTGTTGTTTGTAGAACACAGTGTTGTTTCTATAATACTGAGAAGAATTAAGTTGGATTAAAGCTAACAGTGCTTAACAGGATGAGTAGATCCCATAGAGATTGTGTTTCTATATGAGACAAAATTAATGATGTTCAAGAATAAAAAAAATGCTCATCATTACACCCGAGCCCATGATGAGCATATGGCAGTACAGTGGACGTTACCAACATCTACATTTCTGGAGAATAGACAAAAATAATGGACTTATAACATTGTAAGTCATATATACATGTATTTGTTACACAAAATAAAAATAATCCAGATTATAGTAATTTTAACTGTGAATATTATTGTCCTTTTGTAGTTTTTACATTGGTATAGATATACTTATATATTCAATTAATATTCATTATTGTGTATACATTAGTCAATTTTCACACTGCTATAAAGAACTACCTGAGACTAGGTAATTTATAAAGAAAAGAGGTTTAATTGACTCACAGATCCACATGGCTGGGGAGGCCTCAGGAAACTTACAGTCATAGCAGAAGATGAAGAGGAAGCAAGGCACATCTTACGTGGCAGCAGGAGGAAAAAGAACGAAGAAAGCTGTGCACTTTTAAAACATCAGATCACTTGCTATCACAAGAACAGCATGAGGGAAACCCTCCCTGTAATCCAACACCTCCCACCTGGTCCCTCTCTCGACACATGAGGATTACAATTCCAGATGAGATTTGGGAGGGGACATAGAGCCAAATCATATCATTCCACTCCTGGCCCCTCCCAAATCTCATGTCCTTTCACATTTCAAAACCAATCATGCCTTCCCAATAGTCCCCCAATGTCTTAGCTCATTCCAGCATTAAATCAAAAGTCCAAGTCCAAAGTCTCATCTGAGACAAGACATATCGGGGTATATGTTTAAAAAATGCAAACATAGAGATGATATGAAAGTAAAAATACATGCACCACATTTTCCCTCTATTGTCAATACTCAGTGGATGGCCAAGGACAAATGAGCTTAACAGCTTTGGTAATACTCCTTGCTTAAGAAATGTTCGTAAGCTGGTCACTGTGGTGCCTGCCTATAGTCTCAGCTACACAGGAGGCTGAAGCAAGGGGATTACTTGAGCCCATAAATTTAGCTTATAGTGTGCAATGATTGTGCTTATGAACAGCCATTGCTAGCAACACTCCATTTCTTAAAAAACAAAAAAACAGAAATAAAGAATGAAATGTTCTTTAAAATCTCAATCAAAGAAATGCAACCACTTTCAGAAAAAACTAATCAGCCACATACTTTCATTAAATATATTTTTCACAGTTAATATGTATTTGATGAAATGCAAAGTATCTCATGTAATATCCTCAAATGCCAGATATACATATTTTTCTTTCTCAGCTCTCTCTCTTCCACCCTTCTGCCATCTCTTTCCCTCAGCTCCTTTTTCTTAAGAACTTTACAAAAAGAAAAAATGGAATGGAACATTTAATAAGGCAAAATATAATCCAAATCAGAAAATACTGCTCCAAGTGGAATGGTGCCCAAGAATAGTGCATACTTGGTTACTTTTAAACTTGTCTGAGTATTTTAGAATTATTGACCTTGTTGGCTTCAGTGGCATAGTCCCACTGCTGGATTCTTGAACAAATAGATTCATCCTTGATGACAACATCTGCATAGCTTCCTGAAGCACGTTGTTGAGAATGATTGGGCAGGATTGTGTCACACTGAAGGAAGAAGCTCTATGATCTACTAATGATGTTTTCCATGGGTACTGGACAGATTAGTTATGTGTTTACTTGTCAATCAACAGGAGATAATAATATTTGTTTTGCCTGCTTCACATTGATATTCTAAGAAGTAAATGAACTAAAATGTGATCATAAGAGCAATCTACCTTTAAATAAACAGAGAGTACTATTTGTAAATCTCTTTTACTTCTAAAATCCTTAGCCGAGGACACTAAATTTACTGCATCTATCCTGAGAATAAGAACAGTTAAGACAGGCCACAGTGTTAATGATTAGAAACTGGCATTTGCCTTTGTATTTGTCAGATTTTGTGATTGCTCATGGAGGGAGAAACCTAACTGTAATGGCAGCACATGAGAGTGAAGCTATCCAGCTTTCCCACAGTGTTGTTCTCTCAAGGAGCCTCGATCTCATTTAGATACATATTCATGGACATTCATTCCCTCTATGAGTGTGCTCGAACCCATAGAGAGAGAGGATTCCTATGCTTTAAATTGTAAAGCAAATGATTCTTTCCATGCAGCCCTGAATTTGGTATACGCAATTCCTCACAATGGCAATTTTCTTGCCTGCTAAGGAGCAAATGCCAGTGATGTTCAATCACGTTTGAACAAAAATTTTATTTTTGCAGAAGTAGAGCAAAACGTAACATTTTCCTCTATAAATGAAGCTATTGTTTTCATAGCACTAGAGTTTGAAAAACCAAAAGAAAGTCATGTTGTATGTGTAATCAAGGATTCCATTGTGGCCACATAGCCTCACACGATCTCCTTCTTAATCCTCTCTTTTAGCAACCCCCAAGAAAACAAGTCTACAATTCTGATGCTCATCTAATTGGATTAATTATCTAATTGGATTAAATTTACCTAATTTATTTTGAATTTGTTAACATCTAATATTTCCCGGTTAATATAAGCTACCTGAGAGCAAGACTATCATTATTTATCTCTGCCTCATTTTTTTAACCTATTAATTCACTCAGAGGCAACTACACAATAAATGATGATTAACTTGTTTTTTCAACAAGTGGGTTCTGATAGTCCACTATTTGTGCAAAGTGCTGAGGATACAGTGGTAAATATAATAAATACAGCCCATAACCTCATAGAGGTTATGCTCTTACAGATGCTATGCAGGTATGGGGGTGAACATCATTTAAAATGAGGCTGAATTAGAAGATGATTTTTAGACAGATGTCCTAAGCTAAGATTATAAACATAAAATAGAGTTAAGAGAACTAAAAATACTGAAGGCATATGTGATGGTTAACATTAGGTGTCAACTTGATTGAATTGAAAGATGCCTAGATAGCTGGTAAAGTATTGTTTCTGGGTATGTCTGTGAGGGTGTTGCCAGAGGACATTAACACTTGAGTCAGTGGACTGGGAGAGGAAGACCCACCCACAATGTGGGTGGGTACCCTCCAATCAACTGCCAGTGCTGCTAAAACAAAGCAGGCGGAAGAAGATGGGATAAATTGGCTTGCTGAGTCTTCTGGCTTTCATCTTTCTCTCATGCTGGATGCTTCCTGCCATTGGACATGGGGCTCCAGGTTCTTCAGCCTTTGGACTCTTGGATTTACACCAGTGGCTTGCGGGGGGCTCTCAGGCCTTAAGCCACAGACCGAAGGCTGCACTGTCTTCCCTACCGTTGAGGCTTTTGGACTCGGAATGAGCCACTACTGGCTTCCTTCCTCCTCAGCTTGCAGATAGCCTATCGTGGAACTTCACCTTGTGATTACCTATGTCAATTCTCCGTAACAAACTCCCTTTCATATATACATCTATCCTATTAGTCTGTCCCTCTGGAGAACCCTGACTAATACAGCATATATTTTCTGAGAAGGGAACATCATATAAAGACAGGTAGACATAAAACACCAGGCAACCTTATACATCTGGAGGAATAAAATGTCTGTGAGGGAAAAATGGCAGGATACACTGCTGACCAGAGCCGGTGAGGGCTAAAGAGTGGGATCTGGCACCAACAGCTAGAGCATTGTCTCACAGGATAGTGGACTTGAACAGTGATAGGCTGAGATCAAAATGAGATACCTCCATAAGCTTATCTGAGCACAGACAAAATTAAAGCAGACTGTAAAAACCACAAAAAGGACCAAACATTACTTTTCTAATTAAGGCAAATGAATGCCACATTTTCGTATTTGTTCTTGTTTTTGTTTTTATTTTTTACCAATTATAGCCTTAGCCCTCTTTTCTTCTTCCCTCTACCTAGGTGGATTATTAAGATACTATGTCAACAAGTTATTTTTGCTTTCTGACAGCACTCAGTCTGGAATAGATTCTTCCTTCCTTGAAGCTTTCTTCAAATCACATAACACAAGCCCAAATCCTATAACCAGCCTATTCTAATACACTCATACAGAGACGGCCTAGTGGTCCCATGGTGTGTGTCCTCTCTTGTTGCAATGAGTAATTGAACCCACTCTGTTTGACTATAGCTGTATTCTTGGTTGTCTTTGGCTGCTGAACATGATTTGGTCAACACAATTGATTGGCAACTGTGGGTAGTGGATGTCAGCCAATGATGGAAGACATTAGGAGGACCCCCAGATTTCCTGGGGTACTTTTGTAGTGTTACTGTTCTCTGGGATTGGGTATAAAGATAACATAAAATGTTTAAAGGTATAGAGAAAAAAGGAGGAAGAGAAAATGTTTTTTGATATTTAAGTATTTGTGTCATATCCAGACAGTGGTATACAACAGGTATTGGAGGGTCAGTATAAAATAGGAATCAAATAGATGTGATATCAAATTGCGGTCCTACAATTTCAAGAGAAGAATAAAGTTTATTTCCATTGGTTTTAAATACTCTGTTCTTAATGCCAAGAGCTGAGAAAACAAGGACTATTTACTTAAATGATGCAGCTATAGT
The DNA here is from genome assembly GCF_028858775.2 of Pan troglodytes. NCBI lineage: Eukaryota > Metazoa > Chordata > Mammalia > Primates > Hominidae > Pan > Pan troglodytes. The sequence continues at coordinate 82,280,675 of NC_072413.2, forward strand.
CACAGTGAAAATAAGTAGTATGCCTATGAACAGATGGCTTGGGAATTAAAACTTTACAAGATAAAGTAACATCTTTTCATTTAAAGCCCATTGATTTTAAACTGTTTTTAATAATGGCCCCTGCAATTTTATAGATATTCTTTTCAGAAAGAGCTTGAACACAGAGACTTAGAATAACCAGAGAAAGACAAACATTATGTTCATAATCAGAAGAAATGAGGAAGAGTAAATGTAAAGACAGAATTAGAGAGACTTCAACATGGCTGAATAAATACATCTGGGACTTCCTCTTCCACAAAGAACCATAAAAGTGAGCATATAATCACACTTCAAATAGATCATCTAAGATATAACACTGGAATTCAACAGAGAAATGACACAAAACACTAAAAGCAAGGAAGGAGAAGGAAGTGAGGCAGCCTGCTCAGCTGAGATTAGCTGTGAACCTGAAGTGGCTCCCAAGTGTGGGGAAAGAGTAAGTAAGAGACCCTCAGTGGTCCACATTTCCACTATAGACTTCTGCAGCCCTAGCCATGGTAGAGCCCCTTGACCCTTGTGTGTCCTGAGGCTGACACAGGGAGCTGCCTGGAGACAGTACAAAGGCATTGCTCCAGAGAGGAAGCTCACATTGCGTAGAACCCCTGAGTTCTACGCAGCTACAGCACAGTGCCATTCTAAGAGCAAAACACTCCCAGACTGCATTCTGCACTATGAGACCGACAGTCCCTGCACCTTAACACCCTTGGAGCCTCATTGACATTCCCCACCTTCAGAGACTTCTGCTGCCAGCAGCTGCCACGAGGACCAATGTAAAAGCCATCGATAGCAACCCTGCACCACCCTAGCAGAGGGGTGGACATGACAAAAGGCTGCCTCACCTGCAGCCATTACTGTTGCTGAATGCTGCTGACTGCTGCTGCTGCTGCTGCTGCTGCTGCTGGGACTGAAGAAGAAGTCACTGGAAGTAGCACTATCCCTGCAGCAGAGAGACAACTGCATTTTGATGTGCTCTGAGGGCAAACTTTACTGCCTACAGCTGCTGCTCTTGTGGGCTGCTGCAATCAGGGCCAAAGCATGAGTAAAATGTGAACCCCCAGTTTTCTGCCTAAGACTGCTGCCACTGAAAGCAATTTCACCCTCCCCAGTGGCAGGGTTGCAGTGCAGATGCTAATTCCTCCATCTGAGCATTCTGCTGGCAGATTGGAAATCATCCCACTCCTTTCCTACCCCAGCAAGCACCAGTACACACCACGGGGCTAGGGGGTGTGGTGAGGGAAAGTCTGCCAAGCCAGACTCTGTCCCCCATACCCCTGCCCAATACCTGAGCATGCCCTTTGGGGGATGGAGATGCCCAGAATTCACCACCATTGGAACCTGAGCACTTCTCCCAGAAGTCTGAGGTAGGGCCCACCCGACCTGTTGCTATCACCATAGCTGATACTCTCTCACATGTGCCATCTGCTGGCCCAGGAACTGGCTCACTTAGGCTGCAAAGGCACTGCCAACACCAACACAGTCCACTTAGGACCCAGAGGGCTGTCTGGCCACTGCTGCTGCCATCATCTATAGCATGCCTCCTGCCCAGAGGCTCAAGATACAGTTCCCCCTACTGACCCACTGCTGTCATTTCCTGCACCTGAGGAAGCCACTTGGAGGCCCAAGAATCATTCTTCCTGAACCACTAACACAAGTGGTAGTGTACAATGCTCCAGGGTCCAAGGACAGGCACACTCAGCCCACTACTCCCACAACTGGTGACCAAAGACTGATTAACCTGGCGTCCCAATCTCCAGGAAAACTTCACCACAGCCTTCAATAACAACCATCCCTAAGCCACTGAGGAAATTGCAGATACCACTAACCTTTTTTACAGCAGAAGAAATCATATAGAGACTACAATACTGCACACACTGAGAATCAAAGTCAAAGTCCCTGACCCAACCAACACCATAGACACATTATTAAGAAAAAGTCTTCCTTCATGAAAACAAAGTCAAAAAATAAAAAGAAACAACTGTTACACCCAATGTGCAGATATCAATGTAGGAACACAGGAAACATGGAAAAGGAAGAAAATATAACATCTACAAAAAAAATAATAATTCACCAGCAACAGATTCCAATCAGAAAGAAATTTGCAAAATCCTAGAAAAGTAATTCAAAATGTTGATATTAAAGAAGCTATGTGAGATATAAAATACTAAAAAAAAAACAAAAAAATTGATAGATATACAGATATAAACAAGAAATTTACCAAAGAGACAGATATCACTAAAAAATTCTGAAGCTGAAGAATTTGTTGAGTCAAATACAAAATACATTCAAAAGCGTCAACAATAGACTAAATTAAGTAGGGAAAAGGAATATCAGAACTTGAAGACAGGTTTTTTGAAATAACCCAGTCCAACAAAATTTAAGAATTTTTTTCTTTTTTAAGAATGAGTAAAATTTCCATGATGTTTAGGGCACAGTAAAGTGATCAAATATTCGAAGTTTTGGTGTTCCAGAAGGCGAAGAGAAAACAAAAGAATTAAAAAAAAAAACACAACCAAATGAAATAATAGATGAAAACTTCCCAAGTCTAGCAAGAGATTTAGATATCCCAATACAGGAAACTCAGAGATTCCCATGTAGATAAAGTTCAAGGAGTTCTTTTCCATAATATCTGACAATCAAAAGTCAAAGACAAATAGAGAATTTAAAAACAGAAAGAGAAAAGCATGTAGTCATTTATAAAAGAAGCTCCATCAGACTAAAAGTGGATTTTTCCACAGAAACATTACCATCCAGGAGAGAATGAGATGAAATATTTAAAATGAGGAAAGAAAAAAAAACCTGCCAGCTAATACTATACCATCAAGGTTACCCTTCATAAATAAAGAGAAAGTCTTTCCCAGACAATCAAAACCTGAGGGAATACGTGATCACTATACCAGCCCTATAAGAAATGGTTCAGAGAGTTCACAACCTGAAGTGAAAAAACAATACATACCATACCATCATAAAAACACATGAAAAATATAAAAACCATTGGTAGAAAAGAGTCAAATAAACAAAATCAGAAATAATAAGAATGCATTACAACTGATACCACAAAAATACAAAAGGTCACCACAGATTATTATGAACAACTATACATTAAGAAACTGGAAAACCTAGAGAAAATTGATAAATTCCTGGACATATGCAATGTACCAAGATTGAATCACAAAGAAATAGAAAACCTGCACAGACCAAGAATGAGAAAAGACTCAAATATTTCAAATATTACCACTAGGGAAAGTCACCAAACCAAAATGATAAACTTTAAGAAAAGCACAAAAGATATACAAAATAACTAGACATTAATTAATAAAATGACAGAAATAAGCCCTAACATATAAATAATAACCTAAAATATAAATATATTACATTTTCACTTAAAAGATACAGACTGGCAGAACGGATTTAAATAATAATAATAATAATAATAATAATAATAACAACATGACTCAACTATATGCTGCTTACAAGAAACTCACCTCATCTAAGTGAGTGAGACTGAGTATAAAAGGATGGAAAAAGATATTCTATGCAAACAAAAATGAAAAACAAGCAGAAGTAGCTTTACCTATACCAGATAAAATAAACTTTAGATCAAAACAGTAAAAATAGACAAAGAATGGCATTGTATTCAGCAAGACAATTCTAAATATATATGCTCCTAACACTGGAACACACAGATATATACAGTAAATATTATTAGATCTAAAGGAAGAGATATACTTAAATACAATAATATTTTGGTACTTTGACACCCTGTTCTTAGCATTAGACAAATCATTTAGATATAAATTTAACCAAGAAACTTTGGATTTATACTGGACATTAAACCAAATAAACCTAACAGATATTTACAGAACATTTCATCCAACAGCTACAGAATACACAATTTTCTCATAAGCATATGGAAAATTCTTCATGATGGAACATATATTAGGACACAAATCAAGTATCAACAAAATTTTTAAAATTGAAATCATATCAAGCATCTTCTCAGACCACAATGGAATAAAACTAGAAATCAATAATAAGAGGCACTCTGGAAACCATACAAAAACATGAAAATTAAACAATAAGCTCCTGAATTCTAGGGGTCAAGGAAGAAATTAAAAGGGAAATCAGAAACTTATTGAAACAACTGAAAATAGAAACACAGCAAACCAAAACCAATGGGATACAGAAAAAGCAGTAATAAGAGGTGTGTTTATAGCAATGAAGGCCTATGTCGAAAAAGTAGAAAGATTTCAAGTAAACAATCTAGTGGTGTACCTCAACAAACTGAAAAAAAACTCAAACCCAGAATTAGTAAAATAAATAATAACGAGAAGAGCAGAACCAAATGAAATGGAGGATAACAAGGTCAATAAACAAAAGTTGGTTTCTTGAAAAGATAAACAAAATCAATAAACTACTTACTATACCAACCAAGAAAAACAAAAAGTGTCAAATAAAAAAATTAGAAATAAAAAAGGAGACATTAAAATTGACATCACAAAAATACAAAAGGTCATCACAGATTATTATAAACAACTATACGCTAAGAAACTGGAAAATCTAGAGAAAATTGATAAATTCCTGGACATAAGCAATATACGAAGAAGGAAATAAATAGAAAATCTGCACAGACCAGTAATGAGTGATGAGATTGGATTAGCAATAAAAAATCTCCCAACAAACAAAAGTCAAGGACCAGATGGTTTCACTGCTTACTTCTACCAAAAGATTCAAGAAGAAATAACACGGCCGGGCACGGTGGCTCACACCAGTAATCCCAGCACTTTGGGAGGTGGAGGTGGGCAGATCACGAGATCAGGAGATCCAGACCATCCTAGAAAACACGGTGAAACCCCATCTATACTAAAAAATGTAAAAAATTAGCCTGGCGTTGTGGCAGGTGCCTGTAGTCCCAGCTACTCGGGAGGTTGAGGCAGGAGAATGGTGTGAACCTGGGAGGCGGAGATTGCAGTGAGCCGAGATCACGCCACTGCACTCTAGCCTGGGCGATAGAGTGAGACTCCGTCTCAAAAAAAAAAAAACCAAAAACCAAAAAACAAAAAACAAAAATGAAATAACACCAATTCTCTCCTCTTTCAAATAATTGAAGATGAGGGAATTCTATGAAGCCACCACACACTGATATCAAAACCAGACAAAGATAAATTTTTAAAAAAATAAAACTGCAAGCCAACCTCTCTTATGAACATAGGTGCAAAAATCCTCAAAAAATACTAGCAAAATAAGCCCAATAGTACATCAAAAAAAAAAAAAAAAAAGATAACACACAATGCTCCACTGAAATTTATCTCTGAGATGTAAGAAAGATATGCAAATCAATAAATGTTATACATGACATAAATAGAATACAGCACAAAAATCATATGATCATCTCAATAGATGCAGAAATGGTATTTGATAAAATTTATCATCTTTTTTAAGTAAAATTTTAATAAACTAGGCACAGAAGAAACATACCTCATCATACCAAATGGGGAAAGCCGTTCCTCTAAGAACTGGAAAAAGACAGTCATCCCTACTTGCACCATTGCTATTTGGCGTAGTACTGGAAGTCCCAGACAGAGCAACCAAGCACAAAACAAAAAAAAGGCATTCAAATTGGGGAGGCAAAAAACCTCAAATTGTCCCTTTTTTCAGATGATATAATCTTATATCTAGAAAAAAACTAAAGATTCCACCTAAAAACTTTTAGATCTGCTAAATAAAATCAGTAAAGTTGCAGGATACAAAATCAACATGCCAAAATGAGTAGTGTTTGTATATAACAATAATTAACTAGCCGAGAAAGTAATCAAGAAGTCAATCCCATTTATAATAGCTACAAAACAAATACCTAGGAATAAATTTAATCAAGGAGCTAAAACACCTGTATAAAGAAAACTACAAAACACATATGAAAGAAACTTAAGAGGACACAAACAAATGAAGAAACATCCCATGCTCATACATCAGAAGAATTAATATTGTTAAAGTGACCATTATGCCTAAAGTAATCTACAGATTCAATGCCAGCCCTATCAAAATATCATTTTTTCACAGGGGTAGAGAAAACCATTCTTAAATTTGTATGAAATAGGAAGCCTAAATAGCCAAACAATGCTAAGCAAAAAGAACAAAGCTGATGGCATCATACTACCTGACTTCAAAATAGAATACAAGGTTATAATTACAATAATAGCATGGTACTTGTATAAAACCAAATACATAGATCAATGGAACAGAATAGAGAACTTATAAATAAATTCACATACTTAAAGTCAACTGATTTTCAACAAGGGCATGAAGAATACACACTGGGGAAGGGACACCATCTTCAATAAATGGTGCTGGGAAAGTTGGATATCCACATGCAAAAGAATGAAATTGGTCCCCTATCTCTCATTATGTACACAAATCAATTCAAAATGGATTAAAAAACCTAAACATAAGACCTGAAACTATAAAACTACTAGAAGAAAACAGGGAAAATATTTCTGGGTATTGGTCTAGGCGAACATTTTGTGGCTAAGATCTCAAAAGCTGAGGCAACAAAAGCAGAAATAGACAAATAGGACTATATTAAACAAAAAAGCTTCTGCACAGCAAAGGAAACAATTGACAAAGTGAAGAGACAATCCGAGTGGGAAAAAAATATTTGCAGCTATTTATCCAACAAAGGACTAGTATCTAGAATAAATAAGAAATTCAAACAACTCAATAGTAAAAAATACAAATAATCCCATTCAAAAGTAGGCAAAAGACGAATAGACATTTCACAAAGGAAGACATACAAATTTTCAACAAATATACTAAATAAAAATGTTCAACATCACTGATCAACAGGGAAATGCAAATCAAAACCACAATAAGATATCATCTCATCAAACATAAAATGGCTTATATCAAAAATACAAAAAATAACCAATGCTGGTGAGGGTGTACAGAAAAGGGAAGTCTTACACTGTTGGCGGGAATATAAATTAGTGAAGCCACAATGGAAAACAGTATGGAGATTTCTTAAAAAAAAATAGAACTACCCTACAATCCAGCAATCTCACTACTGGGTATTTATTCAAAAGAAAAGAAATCAGTTTATCAAAGAGATATCTGCACTCACACATTTATTGCAGCACTATTCCCAATAGCAAAGATGTGGAATGTGGAATCAACCTCAGTATCCATCAAGAGATGAATGGATAAAGAAAATGTGGTATGAATACTCTATGGAATCTATTCAGTTATAAAAAAATGAAATCATATCATTTGCAACAACATGGATGGAACTGGAGTTCATTATGTTAAGTGAAGTAAGCCAGGCACAGAAAGACGAATACTCCATGTTCTCACTCATAAGGGAGTTTAAATAGTTGATCTCATGGAGGTAGAGTAGAATGATAGATAGGAGAGGCTGGAGAGGGTATATGGGTGGGAGAGGTGGATGAAAATAAGGTGGTCAATGGGCACAAACATACAGTTAGAAGGGATAAGAAAAGATAGGATAAGAGTAGGGTGACTAGTCAACAACAATGTACTGTATATTCCAAAGTAGCCAGAAAAGAGGACTTTAATTTTTTCCAATACATAGAAATGATAAATACTCAAGGGGATGATATCACAAATACCCTGACTTTATCATTGCACATTCTATGCATGGAACAAAATAACACATGAACCCCATAAATATGTAAAATATTATGTATCAATTAAACAAGATAAAAATATGAGGACTGAAGTGACACGAGAACACAAGGTTGTTCTGTGAACCTTGCAGAGTGACCCAGCAACCTGCTTTTGACATTCTTCACCCCCTCAAGGCACTGATTTGAGTTGCCTTAGAAAGGAGACTAAGCTAGTTAGCTGAGAGGTGACCTGGGAAGGCCTGGGTCAGCTTCTAGCTGCAAGGAGCCGTGGCAGTGGACAAGATCTCCAGGAGTTTGTGGAGTAGAGGGAAGCAGGAGAAGTGGGCAGAGGGTGACAGTGACTGGGGCAAGGCAAACAACGTTTCCAGGAAGGGGATGGTGGTGATGTCACATCTGCAAGAATCCAAGCAAGGAAGAGTGTGGTGTCACCTTAGATTTGAATTTAGGGGCTTCCTAGCAGCATGTAACAGCACTACACTGAGGTGAGAAGATTTCACATAAGGGTGCCTTTTATCCTTAAGGAAATATAGGGAGGATCAGTGGCAAAAAAACAAACGAAGAAAAAAAAAAAAAAAGGAACGAGAAAGAAAAAAAGAAGTAAAAGTGTATGCCCTCCCGAGAACATGACAAAAGACATTGAGGATGCAAATTGCAAAGGGAAAGGATAGTCCTATGTGCTTTAGCAATTTGGAACTTTTTTAGATTTGCCTTGTGTTAGAAGAAAATTATTTTCTATAGACCCTCTCTCAATTTTGCTACAGACTGATGTTTAAATATTAGCCATTCACAAGAAGTAAATATCAATTGATTAAGGCTTAATACATAGGAACATTTCATTTTCGGGTGGCATTTGGTGCCAATTCTCAACCCCCAACTACCCTCTTACCCATGTGAGGGCGTTTTTTTATAGCTATTCCAATTTTACCCTCATCTGTGCTTTTATTAGTTGCCTGGAAAAGTTGTATACAAAATGGTTCTAAGCTTGGGGGATACACAATCGGAGGAAGTAAACTCATAGTTGTATTCTGATGTAGGATAATGATGTGTCACTGAGCCTCTTACAAATATTACCATGCCAATCTCTCAATGCAGCCCATCCTTCATTTTATGCTCCTAAATTCTACACACTACACCCGGAAGACCTGTGCAGTAAAACTCAAGTTCCCCCTTCACTGTCTTTATGACTCTTTAGCCTTCTGGAGGGAAATGTCAATCAGCTGCAAGTACTATGCAATACTTTGATAAAACATATAAAGAAAAATCTAGAAAAAAGAAATTCATCTCTCCTGTTTGGCAAACTAGTTTTTTTATCTGTCTGTCTTTGACACAATTCAAAATAGAATGAGACCTGAGATAAATATTTCTAAATCTATTCACTGTAACAGAAATACACATTTTTTTCCCCTCAAAAAGTTATTTGAGTTGATGAGTAAGCATACCTATTAGGTAATTTTTTTGACTTCCTGTAGCAACACTTCCTGCTACATAATAATGACACAAATAGGCCAAGCGAAGCTTTTCTAAGCTCTTTGTTCTGGGTATGGGTATGGATGTAAGTGTATCTGAATTTTTGGCTGAGCTTACTCTTAAGTTTTTACAGAGTGAAGTCATTTTGGCTGCTAATTCAAAGCAAGGAAAATCTAGACTATTTTGGTTTGGGCGTGGAAGGCAAAGAGGAAACAACGTCTTTCAAGCATTTATAATACATCTTAGCAGGCAACACATTCGAGAAGATTCATAAGCATTTCTTGGATGTATAGAGTAGAAATCAATCATAAAACCATATGCTGAATGTCCAAGATGTGCCAGCTGGTGTGTTTTACACTATTGGAAACATATGGTAAATATACTTTCTTCAATTAAAGAAATATACTACACTCCTTTTGTAGTATGAACATTGATGGTATTTATAATAACTATAATTGAGCACCCATTGTGACTACAGCACTATTCTAGTTGATCTGTTGGTGCCTCTCAGCCTCCGAGAGGTTTCTTCTACCTGAGCACTGACAGAAACAGGGGAGGGTAAATTTATTTCTCATCAAACACATGAGTGTGAGGGGCTGTGTCACTCCTAGAAATGTTAGCTCCAAAATGAAATGTTTTCAAATTCTTTTATTTCAGCTTCTTTAAACTTTAATTCTGCATTAAAACTATTCCATCAAATGTTAGTATTTTTTGTTTCGTTTTCACACACAAAGTTTCTTTTTCTTAGTTATTATTAAACATAATTTTTTAAAAAATTCAAGCAAAATTGAGGCTCCTGACACCATGCCTGATGCTTTTACATATCCCCAGTGTCTCAATTAAATGTTTCCTCATTAGAGTCTTAATTTTTTCTCACAAATTAGATAATGAAAGCTTATAAGCTTATGTGACTTGCTTAAAATTACAAAACAGGTGAGTGGAAGACTGAGAACCAGAAATATCACCTATTGTTTTTCTGTCATTATAGGGCTACCTGAACACAGAGAAATGGGATGAGGAAAAAATAAAGGGTGATCTGGGATGAATATCCTCGTAAGCTGTAATGAGCTGGAAAAATTTTCAAACTAAAATGGAAGCATAGTGGCTGTGATCTATTCTACTCAGACAAAAAGCCCAGATCTTTCTCACCATGAAAGGAAGATGCTTTTCGTATATAATATTCTGATGCTTGTGTAAAATTTTTGTATGAGAATTAATACAATCTCTAAATCCTATATGCAAATATTTACATAAATGTTCAGGTAAACTGGAACTTTGTTTTATTTACTGCTGCGCCCCCACCTAAAGCCATGTTGAGTGATTGAATTAATGATTATTTCCTTGGTTAATAATACAACATGAGAATAACAGAGCATTTAAATAAACTTACATCTGGAAAGTAATTTTATATTAAGGTTTCTTTTTAGTATTTTAAATATTTTGGGTTATACATGTTCATCCATCCTTACTATTTAATTTACTTGATCTAATCAGCATGAGTAACCAAAAGAGCTTGATTCATATTTATAATCTTACCAGAAAAAAGTGTAAGATGTGCAAAAAGATCAAGTGCATATTGAGAGTAGAAAAACACATTTTCACAAGGTGTTGATTTCATGTAGATGTTTGTAATAAAAGCAGTTATCCCAAATTAAACTGCTCTCAGTGTTTGCTTCTATCCAGATATCTAGGGCAGTAGTTTGAGATTAAAATGCTGGGATCACTCTATCCCTTCTTTGTTTTCCTCTCATCCCAACACAGTTCCATGACAGGTATTTATTAAATATTGAACCAAGAAAAGAGGACAAGACATTCTTAAGCTTCCAAGGACTACTAAGTATAACTCTAACTCACATCTAGGAGAATATGGTTTTTTAAATGTTCCTATTTAATTTTATTCCTTTAGCTTTCAGCCTCCATTTCTTCTTCCAAACTTCTTAACCCTTCTTCTCATATTTGGTCTCATCCAAAATAATTTATTAGATTTAGTTTTTCAAAATCTTGAATTTTTATGACGAGTTCTCACCCACAGATTTTCAGTGGCTCTCTATGACTTTCACAAAATGTTAAGTTCTGAAGTAGAACATCAAAACTCTCCGTAATTTAGTCCAAAATTATCCATGCAACTGTAGGTCCCAGAGCAGCATCATGGAGAACTCCTTGTTCACTGACCCTAGGAGGAGCCTATTATAGTGGCAAAACTCCATGTTTATTCTCACCTGTGTATTTTTTTTACCCTCCAAACATCCTTCATTCTCCCCAATAAATTATCCAAATATTTCAGATCCTCTTTTAGGCTACATTATTTTCATTATAGTCTTTTCAACCATTCCAAGTTACAGACTTTCCCAGCATTTCAAACTCTCAAAATTAGTTCTCTGTAATATAATTCTCATACCCGTATATGGGCACTAATAGACTACTCTGTATTGTTTTAACTTTGTGTTGATACATCTCAACACCTGTCCAAATAAACTATAGACCCTTTAAAGGAAGGGACATCTTCTTAGTGCTTTCATTTGTCATAGTATTTATTCTAATGTTATGAAGATAGTAGGTCCTTAAATGTTTGTATAAATTTGATCTTTGAAAAGACAGAATAGTATTCTGAAACATTAACCTAATCACAGAATCAACCACTGTGGGAAGATAATGATGGTAGGGGACTAGGATAGAATCAATAAAGAGATCTGAAAACTTGAATCAAGTGAAGGCAGTGGAAATCCAGAGAAGCAGAAGTTTTTGAGAGATATCCTGCTGAACTATAGTTGAAAAAGAAAATGCCTATCTATTATATTTCCAACTACCTTATCTTAATTCCAGGAGCTTCAGTCCTAGTTGAATTAATTTTGGTCAATTTTCCTCAATAAACCACAATTTTACCTTTCCAATATAGCTGTAATATACCTAATTGACAGTATAATTTTGAGGATCCAGTGTTATAATATATGGAAAATTCTCATTACAGCATTTGACACAGCAGAAGATTGTTACAAATACTTGTTAAAGTGGGATCCTAAATTGAGGTAATAGATACAGATAATAAAGTCACCCAGTGATGTTTTACGTTTCAAAAAATGTATGCTTCCCATTTTCTTCCTTTGTTTCCACCTTATTACTGATTCTAAATTTTAGCTAAATAAGCACATTTCTTACCTTTCTTATCTTTTAGAGTTTACAAAATCTTAACATTGTACAAACAATTTCCTAAATAATCAATTTAAAATATTTCCACTGAGAACAAACCAAGATATAAGATATAAGGAATCTGTAAAGATAATAGGTAGATCAACAGATAAGAGAGAAAGAGATTCTAAGATGGTGCTACATACAGATATTTTAATGAAAAACAACAATATTTGTTTTATATTTTCAAAAGTAGAACATCCACATATGGATGAGGAGGTGGGATGATTGGGATTTATAAGGTTCTGTGTGTAGTCGATACCTGGACTACAGGAGTTAAGAAGAAATTATTTAGGCAGATAGTGAGGGTACAGTAGCCTTTGGTAAGGCTTTTCTCTTTAATGAAAGCAGCCCTAAATAATTTTCTAACAAAGAGCAGCCTGGAAAGTTGAGCTGCAGACATTGACAAGCAAGCTGGGAGCTTGCACCAATGAATGCCGGGAGGAAATAGGGAAAAGAAATGCTCAAGATGGCAGCTCTGGCTTGGTGCAGTGGCTCATGCCTGTAATACCAGCACTTTGGGAGGCTGAGGCGGGCTGATGACTTGAGGTTAGGAGTTCAAGACCAGCCTGGCAAACATGGCAAAACCCCATCTCTACTAAAAATACAAAAATTAGCTAGGCATGGTGGTATGTGCCTGCTGTAATCCCAGCTACTCAGAAGGCTAAGACAGTAGAATTGCTTGCACCCAGGAGGTGGGAGGTTGCAGTGAGCTGAGATCTCACCACTGAACTCCAGCTTGGGTGACAGAGTGAAATTCTATCTCAAAAAAAAAAAAACCAAAAAAAGATGGCAGCTCCATCTTCCCTTCTCTTTGTCAGCCACATGTACTATAAGGAGCAGACAAGATGGCCTCAATCAACTGGAAAGTCTATTTGCATAATAAGATTAGGGTGGGGTAACCAGCCTTCCCTCGCATTATGTAAACATCATACCTGCTTGAATCAATCTGTGAGCCCTATGTAAATCACACACCGCCTCCTCAAACCTGGCTATAAAATTCGGCACATCAGCTGGGCATGGTTGCTCATGCCTCTAATCTCAGCACTTTGGGAGGCCAAGGTGGGAGGATCATTTGAGGTCAGGAGTTCGAGACCACCAGCCTGGCCAACATGGCGAAACCCTATCTCTACTAAAAATACAAAAATTAGCTGGGCGTGGTGGCATATGCCTGTAGTCCCAGCTACTCAGGAGGCTAAGGCAGGGGACTCATTTGAGCATGAGACCCTGTCCAAAAAAAAAAAAAGAAAAGAAAAATTTTGGCGCTTCTGCCACCCAGTGGTCCTTTCCACTCCAAGACCCAGATCTTTCTTGATAAAGAGAGCTGTTTCTCTTTCTCTTCTCTTCTGCCTATTAAACCTCCACTCCTAAACTCCTCATGTGTGTTTATGTCCTAAATTTTCCTGGCAAGCAACAACGAACCCCAGGGTATATACCCCAGACAATGTAGCTGCTTTAGTACTATGAAAGCCCTAAGCTAAAATGAGAGGAAGGTTTTCTCTTGATGGTAATCTACAATTTTTTAAAAAAGATAAATTACACTAGGACATTCAGCATAAGGAAGAAAAGAGAGAAAGGAAAGTTCGCTCCAAGGGTCTTTTCTATCTATGGCAGTAGCTTATTCTCAGATTCTAGAGGCTACCAGCATTAGTGCCCACCTCTCATTTACAAAAGCAAAAATGATGAGATGAGACTATTTTATGCTTCCAATCTCTCTGACTTCCACTTCTGCTATCTTCCTGACTTTATTCTGGCTTCTGTGTCTTTTAAGGGGTCTTATGACTACAGTTGGCCTATTGGGATCATGCAAAATAATCTCCCTATGTTAAGGTCAGATAAGTAGTCACATTTATTGCATAGCCAAAGTCCATTTTGTCATGTATGGAAAGAGTATAACATTATCAAGATCAGAAGATCATGTGGGCCCAAATCCTCCCTATATCATTAGTGAAGAAGGAGGCCTGATTTTGGAGATGATAATGTGAAGGGAAAGAGTGAGGTAAGAGCAGGAGAATGAGTTGAAAGAAGCTGGTTGGCATGTTCTCTCCCTGTGCTTCCGTTTAAAGAGCAAAAGTCGCCTTTAGTATTAAGGAAACATCTCTAAGGCATGGACTACTAAAGCCTAAAGTCATCATTTTAGGATGCAGGAAAGAGTTTCTCTCTCACCCTGTCTTGTCTCCCAACCTAGAGAATGGCCAGAACTCTTTGGTTTTGCTTTCTCGATAAGCCTTTATTTCTCCTGTGTTTTAATAGTTGAGTTAAATGGCAGATGCCCTTTCATGGGGCCTGCTATGTCAGGATGAGATGATTCTGAGGCAGAAGTCAGAATCCTGGAAGGTAGAGAGGATGCCAAGACAGCAGCTGGATGGAAAAATTGACCATCACTGCAGGGTCTGCAGCCAGCAAGAAGCTCAGTCAGCCAGAGTAGGTGAGCAGGCCCTGAGTTACACTTGCAGCAAAACTCAGCTGCAATCGGAACAAGGCGAGAAGCCCCTGGGAAAAAAAGGGGCTAAAACCTAGAAGATGTGTTAATTAAGAACAAGTTGTTTATGAATGTTGCAAGGATACATAACACTTTCTCCTCATACAGTAAATTCACATGTTGTCTCAAGAAAAGAAACAGAAAAAGGAGTGGCTATCTAAAAGACTTTCCCCTCAAAGCCCAGCTAAACATTTCCTGAACAAACAGTTGAAATGATCAGAATACATTAATTTTAAGTTAGTTTGAGCTTTTAAATAATTTGTTCTCCTGGTAATCACTGGGTAGAGGGCTTAGGACAAAAACTAGTGACTAGCATGGTAAAGCCCAACTCTTAGATTATCTTTAGTAGTCAAGAGTAGAAAGTGTTTTAAAAGGGCAAGGAGGCCAGGTGTGGTGGCTCACGCCTGTAATCCTAGCACTTTGGGAGGCCGAGGCGGGTGGATCATGAGGTCAGGAGATCAAGACCATCCTGGCTTACACGGTGAAACCCCGTATCTACTAAAAATACAAAACATTAGCCGGGCATGGTGGCAGGCGCCTGTAGTCCCAGCTACTCGGGAGGCTGAGGCAGGAGAATGGTGCAAACCTGGGAGGCAGAGCTTGCAGTGAGCAGAGATCACGCCACTGCACTCCAGCCTGGGTGACAGAGTGAGACTCTGTCTCAAAAAAAAAAAAAAGGTCAAGGAATACCTATGCTATCCACAAATTTTAGCACATTTTAGACTAATTGCTGCCACTACACTGACAGTTTTTAGTTAAATATTTATTATCAAAGTTGACATAAAATGGTTCATGAACCTTATTTTCTAAGTTTTATAAATTTGATGGAGTTCCATTACAGAGGTGTTCCCCTTAGAACCAACATCAAGTAAAAAGCACCTAATTCAGAGATTGGATACAATATTAGTGACCAATCCATGGACTCATGCTCAAGGGTCCTTGCTACAGACCTTTCTGGATATTGATAGCCTATGAATGTAACAGGGTTGAGTGTATAAAAGACAATTAAGTCAACCACACATCATTAATATCTTTATTAATAAGATCCCGTCTTAAACATTTATTATTCTATTTAAAAGGCCACTAATTTTACCAATAAAATATAATTTCTCAATCTGCTGGCTGAAGGATTTATAATAGCTCTCTCTGAATTGTGTGCTTCCTGATAAAAAGGGAGAATTAACTCCAAAAGTGTAAATTCTTGATAAGGACAGTAACATCTTTATAATTAAAGCTCAAGATAATCAGTCTGTATGTACTATGAAACTCTGTAACCTGACACATTTAAAGTAAGTTATGAATAACATCACATATAGTCTCTTAATGTGAATTAATCTGAAGATGACTAAAATTGGGTGTTCATGGAAGACCTCTGTGAGATTCCATTAAAAACTTAAATGTAAATTACTAGAAGTAGTTGCAGAATGTGCAGAGTAAGATCTAAATGGCCTGTAGTCCCAGCTACTCTGGAGGCTGAGGCAGGAGAATGGTGTGAAGCCAGGAAGCAGAGCCGAGATTGCGCCACTGCGCTCCAGCCTGGGTGACAGAGCAAGTCTCTGTCTCAACAAAAAAAAAAAAAAAAGAAAAAAGAAAAAAAAGATCTAAAAGAATGAAAAATAAGGCAAAAGCTCTAGGCAGAAGCTTATCTTGTTTGGGAAACAAGAAGAAAAGTAAAGGAGAACAGGAGAACATGGAGAAATTAGTAAGGTGGTATGAAAGAAATAATACAAGAATGCAAGGTAGGCTAAATCCTGTAGGAGGACCTTGAAGGCCCAGGATAGAGTTTGCATTTTGCAACAAATGTAATAGAAGAGCACTGGAAATTATAGGCCAGAAATAATATAACATGATTTATATTAATAGAGGATTATTCTGGCTTCTTTGGATTGTAGGAAAGTAATATTTGAAAGGAAAAAGTCAATTAGAGTTGGTTGCTGTATTCTAGTGGAGAAGTGATGGTGGTGTGCAGTAGCACAGTAATAGAGGGAGTAGGAAGTAGTAATTTGATTTTGAATAAAATGTAAAATTAACATGACTTGCTGATGACTTGGATTAGGTGGCAGTAAAAAAAGTAAAGAAATCAAGAATAGTTTAATTGTACATTTTAAAATAACTGAAAAGAGTATAATTGTATTGTTTGTAACACAAAGGATAAATGCTTCAGGTGATGGATATCCCATGTAACCTGATGAGATGATTACACATTGCATGTCTGTATCAAAATATCTCATGTAACTCATAAATACATACACCTACTACATCCCCACTAAATCAAAAATGAAAGAAATTTTTTAACTGTTAGATATTGAGAATAGTAAGAGACCTGTGTTATTCCTCAGTTAATGCCAGGGAATGACAGCTGAACTGTAATGGATAAAGAAGCTGCATGAAGAAGCAAAACTGATAATTTGAGTTTGGGATCTATGCAGCTGGATGCTATTTGGAGCATTAATTGAGGTGGGATGTCTGAAAAAGGTGCAGGGCTGGAGATAGGCAGGGATCCAGTATTTTGATTTGGACCTGTTGAGTGTGAGATGCCAATAAGACATCCGAGTGGAGAAGCCTCATATGCAATTGAATATACAACTCAGATGCTCAGGGGAAGTGGCATAGCCAGAAATGTAAAGTAGAGGATCATGGCTTCTTGTCCACTTTGACAAATACAAAACTTCTATCTCTAGTCAGAAATGTCATCCATCTTTATTTCTGGGAGACTTAAGGACATCTTACTTGAACTTACATGTGGATCTCTTAAGAGGAGACTTCTGCTCTGCTTAGTTTTCCTCTACCCCACTTCGCATTCCCATTGAAGATACATTATAGGTGTTTGCAATCACCTATGAAACTGGCTCATACCCACCAAGAGTATGCTTATATTCACGTTAAATGTAATGTCTACCCATGTCCCCAAACCTTCAGTACCCGTCTACTACAGCTTCAGGATGAAACTGTACATTGCAATCCATTACACAAGTAAATTATCACATAGAAAATTTTTTACTCTATCATATTTTATTAACATATGTTTGTATATTTCTCAGTATCTCCTTTGACAATTAATAATATTATTTATTATTTACTTTTTTTCTGCAGTTCTTTTCTCTATTAAGAATCAATTAGGATGCCCTCATCTTGCTTGGGGGAGCAAAGATAGGCCTTTTACCACATTCAATGGTTGTCTGAAAACATGAAACCTTTCTGATAATGTTTTATTATCAAAATGTTTTATTCTTTATCTTTCTCTAGTGGATATTTTGAGTACCATTATTTGTGTTTGTGTATTTATGTACTCTTGAGAAATATTGAAGTTTAATCTGTGGATATTTGTGTGAGGCTATTCTTGTGTTGCTATAAAGAAATACCCAAGACTGGGTAATTTATAAAGAAAAGATATTAAATTGACTCATGTTTCTGCTGGCTGAATATCCTATGCAGCATGGGGCCAGCATCTGCCTGGCTTCTGGGGAGGTCCCAGGGATCTTTCAGTCATGGTGGAAGGTGAAGTAGGAACAAGCATGTCACATGGTGAGAGCGGGAGGAAGAGAGAGAGTGGGAGAGAGGTGCCACATATTTATAAACAACCATATCTCATGAAAACTCATTCACTATCACAAGGACAGTTCCAAGCCAGAAGGGATCTTTCCGGATGAACCAAACACTTCTCACCAGGCCCCATCTCCAACAATGGGGATTATATCTCTGCATGAGATTCAGAGAAGACATCCAAACTATTTCAATATTGTATAGTTTTTGATATGCCTTGAAGCTGGCTTTATGTTCAAAGTACAAAAAAGTACAAAGGTATGTGTAAATTACGTATAATACATACACAAGAAAATAAATAAATTCATTAGGATAGCACATAAATTATATTTTAAATTCCCTGTACTAAAGTAATAAGACCACATACTTTGTTAAATATTTCCTGGAAAACTATATTATTATTTTATTGAGTCAAGTAACTTATTAAGGGAAAAGAGACACTATAATATTTATGGTCCATGATTCATATTTCAAAAATCAAAACTTCATTGAGGGAGAAAAAATATCAAGATATTTAACCCAAGCTATTGTTCAGTTATTAATCTTTATTAGTTAGAGAAACAACATAAATGCTCCCAGTTAAAATAGCAGAGTCATACACATTGATTTATCAGTTTTGGACATGTTATATTTGAGATGCTTATTAAACATGAATAGGAATATGTTAAGAAGGAAGCTACAAATAGATTTTGGGTGGGAAGTCTGGACTACAAATATAAATTTAGGAATCATCAGCATATATGATATTTAAGGTCATGAGACCAGATGAGATTAGAAAGAAAATGTGTTGTTGATTTTAAAAAAATAAAAGGAAGAGGTGCAAGGTTTAAGCTCTAGGGCACTCTGGTGTTAGGAGATCAGGGAGAAAAAAAGAGACTAATAAGAAGAATTCAGAGAAGAAGAAGAAAAAACAGATGAGTGTGTTGTCTTGGCGGCCAAGTAAATTCAATGTTTTCTGTAGAAAATTGTGAGGAACTGAATTAAATGCTACTGACGGTTCAAGTAAAATAAGGAGTATTTCAGCTTCCCAGGGTTGATATGGTTACTGTCTCACAGTTCTGGAGTCTAGAGGTCTGAAATCAGGATGTCAGCAGGGCCCTGCTCCCTCTCAAGACTCTAAGGGAGATTCCTTCATTGCTTCTTCCAGCTCTTGGTGGTTGCTGACAACCCTTGGCATTTTGTGGCTTGTGGCATCATAACTCCAATTTCTGCCTTTATTTTCACATAGCTTTTTCTTCTGTGCATTTTCTGTGTGTCTCTGTTTTCTGTTTTTATAAGAACAGCAGGCATTGAATTAGGGCCCACTCTAATCCAGTATGAGCTAATCTGAAAAATTATATCTTTAAAGACTCTCCTTTCAAAAAGGTCACATTTTGTAGTTCTGGGTAAATATGAATTTTGGGAGGCTCTATTCAACCTAGTATAAGGACTAAAAATTAACTATTGAACTTAGCTAAGTGGAAGTTATTGGTGACCTACACAAGGAAAAATGGAATGGAGTGGAGTAGACTGGTAGAGGGAAAAACGTACGAACTGGTTTGGGTTCAACAAGATAGGTGGGAAGAAATTAGAGAAAATGAGAATAAACAATGTGAGGCAAAGGAGGGCAAAAAATCACACATAACCTAGAAGATCAAATGGAATCACAAGAGTTTTGTTTTGCTTTATTTAGTTTGGTTATGTTTTGATTTTCTTTTAATATTGGTGAAACAATATTTTTCTATCCTACTGAAAAAGATGTGATATTGAATGGAACACCCTTTCTTAAAACAATAGAAAGATTATTGATGAAACAGTTTGCTTGAGTAAGCAAGAATAAATGGGACCCTGTGCTCATGAGGTAGCATGGTCTTAGCCAGGAAGAGAGGCAATGCATTGTGGGCAATGAGAACACATAAGCACAATGACAGGAAAATGGGTAGACGAGGAGATACAGCTTGTGGATATCTCCTCTGATTGCTTCAAATTTCTCAGGAAAATGGGAAACAGTCTACCATCCTTACCTCGAACTGCCTGGAGATACAAGAGGAAGCAAGATTTACAAATATTTAATAAAGACAGAAGGGATACATGTTAGTCTTAGAAATTTACAGACAGAAATTGAGGCATAATAGGAATCGGCTTATGTGTGATAGAAGTAGTTGGGAATTTTCACAACTCTCAATAAAATCTTGAAATGGCTAATGAAGACTAAAAAAGGCTGATTAAGGAGATTAAATAATAAGTAATTTTAAAAGTCCTTTCTAAAATTGCAATCTGAATACTTTTATATTCCAAATATTAGCATAACAATAGAAATAAAATGAAGAGCTTGTTCATCTCAACCCAAAGAGAATGAAAATATTTACGGGTTTCTGATTTCCAAGATGGTATCAGTAAACATGGGCAGAATTACTCAAGCATCTTAACTTCTTAACATTCTTTAGAATGTAATTAAAAGTATGCAACACAGAGAGAAGAAAACACTTGAACCTCATCTAAGTTGTTTGACTTATTTAACAGTTTTTAAAAAAATTAATATGATAGATCTGTAACATGATCAGAAATACAATAGTTAAATTTGGCCCTGTTAGAATAGTTATTATTACGGAATGACTGTGTGCCCTTAAAAACAGAGGAATACCTGTGAAACCTCAGAGCAGGACGACCTCTTAAAACTACTATTGTTCACTGTTCCAAATAAATTTATCATGGAGTTGAGATAAATGTTAGGTCACTAATGGCATACCTAACAATCTGCTAACTGGTAGATGTAATAAATAATATGTCTTTATTAGTCTTATAACAAACATTTAAAAAAACCTATGTTCCACTAGTCTTAAAGAACAGATCACATGCATATTACATATGCATGCATAAATTTGAGTCTCTTATTTTCTATTCTGTGGGCTCAGTAGAAATTATGCAGTATATATAATTACAAAGACACACACATACACATATATCCCACCTAATATGGCTATACAGAGGATTACATAGATGACTTGATATGTGATTGACAAGATGTATATACCTTACATTAATATATGAAGATATAATAATGTAGCTCTGGGTACAAAATAAAAATATAAGTTTAGAGACATATATGGCTACACACACACACACACATATATATATATATACCTACATACCATATGTATATTAATATGTCTATCCATGTTAACTATTTTATGGGCTGAATCTTTGTGTTCCACATAATTATACACATATAATGAGTTGAAATCCTACCACCAATGTGATGATAGTTGGAGGTGGGGCCTTTGGGAGGTGATTAGTATCTGATGAGATCATGAGGGTGGAGCCCTCAGGAATTTTATTAGTGCTCTTATAAGCATAACTAGAATGCTTGTTTCTTCTCTCTGCTCTACTCCCCACCATGTGAGGATAAAATGAGAAGATGGCAGTCTACAAACTGGAAGACAGTCCTCACCTGACACTACCCATGCTGGCACTCTCATCTTGTACTTCCAACCTCCAAAACTATGAGAAGTAAATTTCTGTTTCTAAGCCACCAAGTGTATGGTACTTCATTATAGCAACCTCAAACTAAGACAAACTCTTAAAATATATGGATTGAAGACTAAGCTCTGATCTTTTTTTATCTTGCCCAAATTCCTATTGGACAGGTCTAGGGAGTCATGCCCTACAAACCATAAATTCTCATCAGATGGTTTTATTTAACCCTATATCATGACTTATTTTCCAATCTAACTGTGGCATAACATTATGTGACAAAGAAGAAAGTCAAAACATTTTACCCCAAAACATGTTTCTTTGCCATATTTTGAAACGGCCCTGCAAAGCTGTCCTTTGTGGGGGGAAAATTGCATCTGTAAAGAATTTCTGTTAACATAGATAGATCTTATTCTTCTAGGCCCTCTCAATCCTGAATAGATTAGTTAAGAGCCTAGAACCTTTTAAAGATCTGAATAGGAAACATTTGTCATCTATCATCGCTAAGGGCAGCCACTATAAGACTTCAAAAGAACCTTGGTCTTCATAGTCTTTTATCTTAACCTGAACATTTTCTTTCTAGCTATCCCAAGTCTTTAAACAAACTCAACCTTCCTGCCTTTCTAGACCAAACCAATGTATTTCTTAAATATATTTGATTGATGTCTTATGCCTCCCTAAAATGTATGAAACCAAGCTGCACCTCAACAACCTTGGGCACATGTTCCCAGGACCTCCTGAGGGCTGTGTCACAGGCCATGGTCACTCATATTTGGCTCAGAAAAAAATTCGTCAAATATTTTACAGAGCGTGACTCTTTTTATCGACAGGATATTAACTCGATGCAAAATATGTCCTTTTTAAAACATGAGAAATGTCAAATAATATGTACCTGTTTTATAATTATAAGGTCATTTCATTAAAAAATACAAATATTTTAAAACATTATGGATGATTTTGTAAGTCAGAGTATTTTGTTATGAAGTCTTATGGGCCAGTGTGTATTTGGGACACTGTGGAGAATATACCCACCAACACAGAAGCCTGTATTCAGAAAAAAATACATGTCCACAAAAAAAGTCAATTACCATTTAAAAAATAGTAATCTTATTTTTTAAAGGGGTCATAGGTTGTCCGTAGGCAATCTTTATTACTTAGGTAGTGGGCATAAGGCAATGAGAATTTAGCTATCAGGGACATCTGGACCTTGCTCAAATAACTTATGTTCAACAATGTACAGTACAACAATCAACACACTGAATTTGTGTTGTAGAAATAACCACAAGAAATGTTAGCACTTCAGATAAATTTTACTAAGCTCTTAGTGTTTAACATATTTTTCAGAATCTACCTAGTTGCTTGCTTAGCTTGGAAATTCGTTAGAACATGTCTGATTAATTTATAGAATATACATTAAAATATTTTACTAATGAGCAGAGCAAGTGGGAATAAATGTGTGACACCTGTAGAACATTATGCCATTTTTGTGTGTGGAAAATTGCACAGGATTCTGACACTTTTAGTATACTGTTAAAGAGGTACTTCACACATTATGCCATTGACTTTCCAATAAACCATTAAATACCTTTTTATTCCTAACATAACTATTTAACTGCTAGACCAACATAACCCTGCCGAAAGCCTCAGTAAATTGCGCAGACGTTTCCACCCCAAAGAGGTAGGATTCAATAGCCTGGGTGCAAAGATCATTAGGCAGTGTAGATTTCAAGGAACGTGTTAGTGTCTTCTGAAATGCAGAAATAAAACAATTTTTTCATGTAGTGGTACTGTCTTCACACTTGCCTAGTTATTACAGAATAGGCACAGCAAACTCAGGATTGAGAGTAACTTGAAAGTTAGAAATAGAAACAAAATCACTATAATTTCAAAGGAGATGCTACATACTTCATCTTTCCCCATATATCATTGGAAAGACCAAAGAAAATAATATATACAATACAGAAAATTCATTAGTGCTCTTAAAGTACTCTTCTCATCTCTTCCTAATGTAGCTGGTTCATCAGTCTGATTCAGCCACTCCTTCTCTTCTCCCCTATCTACCCCTAGCCTACCCCTAGCATGATGCATTTCATTGTTTGGATTTCTGTTCTCTTTGATTATAGGTAACTACTTCAGAAGGCCTCTTATTAATTGAGTGCCTTTAACTATGTAAGCATTAGAAACTCAAAAATGAGTGACAGGCCAGGTACGGTGCCTCATGCCTGTAATCCCAGCACTTTGGGAGACTGAGGCAGGCAGATCACCCGAGGTCAGGAGCTTGAGAGCAGCCTGGCCAACATAGTGAAACCTCGCCTCTACTAAAAATACAAAAATTAGCCGGGCGTGGTGGTGGGTGCCTGTAATCTCAGCTACACGGGAGGCTGAGGCAAGAGAATTGCTTGAACCCGGGAGGTGGAGGTTGCAGTGAGCCTAGACTGCACCACTGCACTCCACCCTGGGCGACAGAGTGAAACTCTGTCTAAAAAAAAAAAAAAAAGTGACTATTGGATAAATTAATGAGTAAATGTATGAATACATTAATAAAACATATACTGATGAATAGAGTTGACTCTTAAATAGAACAGGTTTTTAACTATGTGGATCCATTTATAGACAGATTCTTCTACCTCTTTCTACCTCTGTCACCCTGAGACAGCAAGGCCAATCCATCTTCATATCCCTGCTCCTCAGCCTAGTCAATGTGAAGACCATGAGGATGAAGAACTTTATGATGATCCACTTCCATTTAATGAATAGTAAATATATTTTTTCTTTTCATTTTCTTGATAACATTTTCTTTTCCCCAGTCTACTTTATTTTGAAAATACAGTATAAAATATTTATATGTAACATACAAAATACATGTTAAATGACTGCTTGTATTATCAACAGGGTTTCTGGTCAACAGTAATCTATTAATAGTTTTGGAGGAGCCAAAAGTAATGCATGAATTTTTGACTGTGTAGGTGGTGGATACCCTAATCCCCACATTGTTTAGGGGTCAATTGTAAAGCCAAAAGGGTAGATGGGTTTTTTTTTAAAGTAGAAATATTTATGCTCACAGTCTTGAGATGTATCTATGTATCCCTTGTTAAATTAACTCTCTCACCACCTCACTTCTTCAGTACCAGCATTTTTCTTTATTGCATCTTTTCTGTATGTTTCCATTAACTTGTGTGTTTGTGTCTGTGTGTGTGTGTGTGTGTGTGTGTGTGTGTAAATCCAGCAGAGCCAATGGTACAGTTTCAGTCTGAGTCTGAAGGCCTGACAATTAGGATTGCTGATAGTGTAAATTACAGCTTGAGTCTGAGTGTAAAGGCAGGAGAAAACCAATATCCCAGCTCAAATAGGGTTAGACAGAGTTCTACCCCTCTCTCTTCTCTCTCTTACTCAAACTTCTTCTATTCAGGCTTTCAACAGATTGGATGAGATCCACCCGCAGTGGGGTAAACAACATGCTTCACTCAGTCTTTACTAATTCAGATGTTAATCTCATCCAAAACACCCTCACAGACACACCCAGAATAATCTTTAATGAAATGTCTACGTACTTTGTGGTCAAGTTGATGCAAAACTGTCATCACAATACCTTATCTATCTATCATCTATCCGTGTGTGCCTGTGTGTATGTGTATGTATGTGTAAGATTTAGTCATTGATGTACACATCCTCATCCAATAAGCACCTCATTTGAACATGACGATGATAGGTAAGCATTGCTTTGAATAGGAAAGAAGAAAAATTATCTGAAGCCATCACATCATGAAAAATTAATCATAATATAAATTTTATTAAAAGACAAAATTTATTTCTTTTCCTGTGTAGTGTGGTACTAAATTAAAATTTAATTATTCAGTCAAACTTAATAGTACATGTCAGTTACTGAACTAGCTACTGGGAATACAACAGGCAAAAACATAAAGTTGAAAGAATAAGACCCCAGTACTATGTACATTTTGTTGTCTTTATATAGTTTGGTAAACTTGGTTTCAATCCTGGGAAAAAAGAAAAGCAGTTGAGATCAGTAAAAAAGAAATCAACATGTATGTAAGTGCCATTTTTTTTTAATCCAACACTGGGTCTTAATATCCCTTAATGCAAATTCTTAGCTTCAGTCAAATCAGCCTCCTTACTGTTTAGACTATCAAAGAGGTAAACTGTCCTTACACTTATCCTTTTGTTTCCATAGACATTTGCCCTTATTTTGTGTTTAAAACACCTTTATGATATGTGCTAAAAAACCCTAGATCATGAGTTGAAAAGCAGACTACCAATGTAATTACTACGACTGTGCTTTTTCCAGATGAACATTAACTGTCAGCACAGAAAATATAGCCTGACTCAGACCATTCCTTGGCAATGGAAAGTCAAAGTACTGGAACAATGATATCATCAGATAATCCAGGTCTCTTACTTTCTTTTGCATTCTGCAGTGTCACATTGTCCTAATGTTGTAGGAGTTATTAAGAAATTATTTTAAGCAGATAGAGAGGAAAAGGGGTCCTTGGGAAGTTTTCTTTTTTTAAGCATCTCTGGAAAAGTTTCTTGTAAAGTCCCAGCTCTCAGAGCCAGGCTAGCAACCTTTGATATGCAAATGTAGACCATTAGAAACTGGGTTCACCCAACATGGTGATTCCAGCGGCCTTCTTGTCCTTGCCCCACATGTCCCTGGCAAATGGCTGCCTCCACATATCCCCTCATGTGTAGAACATCATGGTGCCCTGCATTTGCATATTAAAAGGCCAGGGTGGGAGGACCAGCTTTTTCCGGGTCATGTGAATGACATGCCTGGTCAAACCAATTCCCTGAGCCCTGTGCAAATCAGACACTGCCTCCTCCAGCCTTTGCATATATACCTGGCTTGTGTCCACTTCACTTGGGAACCCCCTCTTTTGGCTTTGGAGCCCCCACCCCCACCCCTGGCTCTGTCTCTGTACAGGGGAGCTTCTTTCTTCTGTCTTCTCCCTTCCTTCTTGCCTATTAAACTCTCCGCTCCTTAAAACCACTCCGTGTGTGTGTCAGTATCGTTTTTTCTAATTCGACATGAGGACCAAGAACCCTGGTGTTCCTTCACACATCAGAGCCATATCACTGAGCCTGGATCCTAGCCCAGATTTATGATAGGTGCCAGAGTTTCCTGGAGCTACCGCTTTTTCATTCTTGTCATGTAGAAAGGTTTAACCTGATTGATCTGGCTGAGAACTCATTCCTGCACCTGACCTTATCACTGTGACAAGCAGCATGAAAGGACTGACTGGCTAAGGTGACATTATTCACAACACAACAGAAGTAAGAGGTGGTGCCAACTTCTGCACAATCAGATCATCCCCAAATTAATATTTGGGGATGTCGGAAAGTAAAAACCTGGTGGAAAGCAGCTAACGAAGATTGTCAATGTCAGAGACAGGACTGTATTAAAAGCAGGGGGATATGACCCCAAAATTAAATTCCCTAGGAAGGAAATGCAAAGCACATGTGATTTGCAGTCCTTCAAATGTGATAGCCAGATTTTTAGCATTAAAAATTAACATCATTGATGAGTTAGTAAACTGCTAATATTCCATATTGTTTATTAGCAGAGATTTGTAGGGTTAGATAAATCACATTTTATAAAAACAAAACGAAACAAAACAAAAAACACATAGAACTTTCTCTGACACAAATCCAGTTTGAAGCATTAGTTTTAAGTATTGGGACAAGCTCATACATGAGAAAGTTTTGTTAAAAAATTCTGCTAGTGATAGTCATAATACCTATGATGCTAACAGTTCTGCAAATGCTAACCATAAGCTGTCGTAATCTATATTTAACATTTCCCAAACACGGAGAAAGTGTACAGAAAAAGTGATAACAAATTTAAACTGTAGCTTAAAAACCTGGGCTCCACAACTGGTTAATCAGGTTAGAACCATCAATTTTACTTTTAAAAACACAAACTTATTTTACTTTCTCTTGCTTTATGTAAAAACAGTTCTATAAACCCCCTCAAGTTAGCTTCTAGACCACTTGCATTTAGACATTCCCTGGAGTGTTTCCTTCAAGAACTCGACTCTGTGGCTATTTTTTTCTTTAACAATGAGACTTGATGATATTGAAGAGCCCATCTAAGATTCATGCTTTATGTTTTTATAAAAATTGAATACCAAAAATTGACAATATGATCTGGGAGCAGAAGGATCTCCAAAGTAAACATATTTGCATATGGGACTAACAAATCATTTTCTTAGTTTATTGCAAATATACAATAAAATTTCCATGTTAATTCATTCAATTAGTTTTCACTAGGTCCGATCTCAGTCACCTTATAGTAAAGGTCATTCATTGTTT
Organism: Pan troglodytes; assembly: GCF_028858775.2. Taxonomy (NCBI): domain Eukaryota; kingdom Metazoa; phylum Chordata; class Mammalia; order Primates; family Hominidae; genus Pan; species Pan troglodytes. Next base: position 82,308,809 of record NC_072413.2, read on the forward strand.
CTGACTACAACACTAAGCAATTCATTTTTATTAAGCTCAGTTAAAGTTTACTTGAAATTTTCTCTCCATTCCTTTCCTCCCTTCTCTTTCCCCTTCCCTTCCTTCCTTCCTTCCTTCTTTCCTTCCAGAAATTCATCCACACAGGCTTAAATAAATTACAGTTTATCTGAATTACATTCCAATGACCTGAAATGTTGCCCTGAGGCATACAACCCTATTTCCTTCCACAATTTTATACCAGACATGTTAACATGGCTTCACACTTTCTGTGATCTCATTCTAGGGTAGAAGTTAAACTGCTTTAATGACTGCTAAGTGTGATGAGACCTCAAACCTTTCACTAATCTGAAACATATTGCTTTAGTCTCATTAAGATATCACTTTGTTCAAATATGAGTATATGTCTTTATTATCTCAATTCTTGGCATATTGCTTTAAAAAACACTGTTTCAAGTTTCTCAGATGACACAGCATGTTCACATGTCCACAACATCCAGACAAGTTTGAAAATTCTTCCAGACAAATTGATGCACTTTTTTTTAAACCGCTAATGACTCATGACCGAGGGCAGAGCTCTTAGCTTTGTTAGTGTTTTCTACACTACACTCAAGTTCATTCAGCATGTCATTTCAACAACATGTGATGTGTCAACTTCAAAAATTAAACAAACCAGAAAACACAGCACTTGCACTACAAAGAACTTGTTTTAGTCTCAACCTTCTATTGCTAGCTAAACTTCCCTGAATTTTGTTCCCCACACATCCCACATCTGGCTCAATTCCAGCTTCTGTTTTCTGTTTATTCATCCAAAATGTATTTTATCAGCTGAACAATGTACTCAAAGTTTTTCTCATTTAAAGATCTTGTCTCTTTATGCAAATATTTTGTTTCTGACCTAGGGGATACTGAAAATATAATGTGTTCTTTCCTTTTTCCTTTCAGAAAAATTCTCGTAACATATAAAAAATACAATTGTTCTTAAGTAAATTGAATTATTAGCTACTCATTTCTAATTCCAAGAATTTCATTTCCACATGATGTCTTTAGGTGTAAATAAAAGGTGCATGCCAAAGTTAGAACTGTAAATTAGAGGTATAGTCATCCCTCGGCATCCATGGGGTATTGGTTCCAGGATTCATCCACGGATGCCATAACCCATGGATGCTCAAGTCTTTTATACAAAATGATGTGGTGTTTCCATATAATGTGCACACATCCTTTTGTTTACTTTAAATCATCTCTAGATTACTTGTGATACCAAATATAATGTAAATATTACGTAAATTATAGTTACACTATATTGTTTAGGGAATAATCACAAAGAACAAAAAAGTCTGTACAGTTTGGGTGCACACACAATCATCCTTTTTTTCCCGAAATATTTTTGATCTGAGGTTGAACTCTTGAATGCAGAATCCACAAATATGGAGAGCTGACTGCAAAGAATAAGTTGTGTACATCTATATATGTACATACAGAAAATGAGAAAAACTTAAAGAAATACATTTAATTTTGAGTATTTATACTTCTCTCTCTACAAAGCAAAAATTTATGCATGCTTAATCAGTGTCCTAACCCTCTTCTGAGGCACAAAATCATAGTAGTAAAAGAAAAGAAAAGTTAAAGAAAACCGAGAAACTGCTGATCCACTAACATGCAGCTGAGTCAGGGGAAATGAGACCTATGAATAATTCAGCTTGGTCTGGATTTGGGAAACAGTGATTATTAGGAACATGAACTTGAATGAGAGAGACATAGAATCAGCTGCATGGAGAGTGAGCATGGATCAGAAAATTAAAAAAAAAAGATAATTGAGGACATTTTGACTTTATTTATTTATTTATGTATTTATTTTTGAGATGGAGTTTTGCTCTTGTTGCCCAGGCTGGAGTGCAATGGCACGATCTCAGCTTACTGTAACCTCTGCTTCCTGGTTTCAAATGATTCTCCTGCCTCAGCCTCCCGAGTAGCTGGGATTACAGGCATGCACCATTACGCCCAGCTAATTTTGTATTTTTAGTAAAGATGGGATTTCTCCATGATGGTCAGGCTCATCTCAAGCTCCTGACCTCAGGGGATCTGCCTGCCTTGGCCTTCCAAAGTGCTGGGATTACAAGCAAGAGCCACTACGCCTGCGCCTGGCTTGATTTATTTTTTAAATGACATTTGCTATTATCATGAAAGACTAGAACAAAGATGTTAAATTTAATTTTTATCTCATGGTAAGTTCATATTTCTTTGACTACAACCTTGTCATGTCAAAACAGGGCCATAAGCAATGAGATATTATTCAGTTTACATATATTGATGTTGATATTTACAACGTTTTAATAGTGGTTACTTATAAGAAAGGTTTAGGAGAAGTGAAGGTAGATTTCTATATTTATTCCCTGCATTATCATATAATGAATATTTTTAGCAAGTATGCATTACTTTTTACAGTTTGAAAATAAACAAGCACATTTTCTACAAGTTATGACACTACAACACTAATATTTTGTTGCTCTACTTGGCACTTATCATTTAATAATGAGATAAATATTACTTAGAATATAATAAAGAATAGCATTAGGAAAAAATATATAATTTTGAACAACTCTATTGTAGCAAATTCTAAGAATTTTCACATTATCCCAGAGCCACTTGAATTTCAGCTCACAACACCCCCACACATCTACCCAAATAAAGTATTTCGTAAGAAAGTCTTTTTGACCTGGTTACATCTCATCCTTCTTGCAGTGCTGGCATTTACCATGATAATTTAGCACTATCCCAGTCCATTTTGTACCATACCTCAGTCCTGCCAAAAATTCTCAAGCTTGTAATCTGTCCCCTGAGACTCTCAATCTATTTTGATTCCAAGATACACTTTATTTATTATGTAAATCCTCATGAAAAGTTATTAGGAAGAGTCTCAGATGAGAAAGATTGAAATATGTTACTGAACATGTAAAAAAGAAAATCTAGTAATAGATACTTTGGGTATTTCTTCCTCTTTATTTGGGGAATTCTCATGTAATATTGATTCCAGATACCAATACTCAAATACACATAGACATTCAAATATTCAAATAGAGCTTCAATACCTGCTACACTGATCATGATAAAACTGAAAGAGCTCTACTGTAGAGAAGTAGCACGTCCCTCACTACAGAGAAAGCAACACAAACCAGCCTTTTGTTTTTTTTCCAGTTGCTCCTTATTAAAAGAACAAATTAGTCATTTTTATAAAGATATATGTTTAAGTAACTTAATAAAATTTTATATCTAATCTCAATACTATCTTCCAGACGTGCTTGAAAATTAGAAGTCAAAAATCCCCTTTCTCTTACCTGTGAGGTCGATCTAGTGTAGTGTGTTTCTCCATATTTCTTTTTAAAAATATGATTTAGGCTGAAAGTGGAATTAGAAATCTTGGTAACAGATTAATATCACAAATAGAATGGACTTCCCAAATCACACAACAAAAAGTAAATATATGGTTATTTTCATAAATGAGGATTGTAATCTTATGCCCAATAATGCAGACAATTGCTTTTTTTTAACATGTAGAATAGTACGTTAAACATAGTAGGTATCAACATAATTTTTCTGATGGATGACAAAAGTTTAAATCCATTGTTATTAGTCCATTCTCATGCTGCTATAAGGACATACCCGAGACTGGGTAATTTGTAAAGGAAAGAGGTTTAATTGACACAGTTCCATAGGGGTGGGGAGGCCTCAGGAAACTTACAATCATGGCAGAAGGGGAAGCAAACACATCTTTCTTCAAAAGGTGGCAGGCGAAAGAAGAATGAGAGCCCAGTGAAGGGGGAAGCCCCTTATAAAACCATGAGATCTCGTGAGAATGAATTCACTATCACAAGAACAGGATGGGAGAAACTGCCTCCATGATTATCTCCACCTGGAACTTCCCAAGACACGTGGGGATTATGGGAATTACAATGCATGATGAGATATGGGTGGGGACACAGCCAAATCCTATCATCATTTCTGAAAAATTGTCAGGTAGAATGAGTTTCCTTGCTGACAATAAAAAGATTAAAACCAACAGAATACAACCCAGAATAGCAAAAGAGAACATCTTCTAATGTGAAATCTCCTTAAACTCAGTTTCTCTTATGACATTCTTGTTCATTCAACACAAATAAACAAAAATCCTATATGTGAATACCAGCACTCACATGGCTCTTTCAAGACTAAAGCTAGACAATGAATGGGACAGTGCTTGTAAGTGGAAAATACTGCTCTTAAGCATGCAATATCACTATAATAACACTGAACAATAATGAGAATTGGTATAATCATTTTCTCAGACATCAAACTTGCAGATGTGCTTCAAAACTTCCAGATGCCTAAAACAACCCATCTCTGCATTTGCATGTCCTTTGTTCAAATAATGCATCAACCACATTTTGAACATACTCTAAAAATTCATTTTAGTGATAATTTTCAAGAGGTGAAACTTTCTGAGTCACATTTAAAGTTAAGCTTAGATCCAAGGTTTCTGTGTATTTCACCAAGAAGAGATGAGTTACTCACAAAATAAGTCTTTAGAAACCTCCACTGCATTCGCCTCTGATGCAGTCCACACAGGACATGACTTTGCTGTAGCCAATGGGCTAAGAAGGCCTTGAGAACAACAGACTCCAGGTTCATTCCACTCTTCTGCCACAGCCCTCGAGTCTACTCAGTAACAATATACCAGATGATATCATTCAAAGGTTCAGAGACAAATTACTCCATGGGTAGGTGCTTTGATAAAGCTATACACAATAGTCCCCTCTTGTCCATGGTGGGATGTCTTCGAAGATCTGCAGTGGATGCCTGAACCTGCAGATAGTACTGAACTCTTTTCTACACATACATACCTACAGTCAAGCTTAATTTATAAATAAGGCACAGTACAAGATTAACAACAGTAATTAGTAATAAAGTAGAATAGTTATAACAATATTCTATCATCCCAACTCTTACAATCTCAGGCTTGTATTAAGTAAAATAAGGATGACTTGAACACATGCACTGCAATATCATACTGGAACAGTTTATCTGATAATTGTGACAGCCCCTAAGCAACTGTATATCTAGAGAGTGAATTCAGGGTGTGACAGAGCAGGGAAACTTGAGGTTTTATCACATTACTGAGAATGGTGAGCAATTTGCAAATGATGAATTCTTTATGAAATATTCTGTTTAATATGTTTGGACCCACGGTTGACCACAGGTAACTGAAACCGCAGTGAAATCTCAGATAAGGAGGGACTACTATATTTACTGGAATTACTTATAATTTCTCATTATTATTACACCTGTATCTTTAAGCATCTCTAGGTTTTGTCTGAAGGGAAAATAAAAAAGATCTTTTGCATTGTCAGGCTTTCCACAGATGCCTTTTATGAGTTGATGGGACCTTCTTGGTATTTTATTTCATGGTCATATCTCACATAAACAGCATAAATACTTGCATCTCTGGTCAATGTATATGTATAGGATGTGTTCTACTATTTATCTCCTCCTTCATCCAAGGTCCTAATTTTTTAGGGTGATAAAATTAAAGCAGAAATGTTTGAAAGCTTCAACCTCAAACTTAATTAAAATGTCTGTTTATCAGCAAATATAACAAGCCATAAACTATATGGATGTTTTCGTTTACTTGATTTTGCAAACATGTCACTTTGATCAATATAAATTTGGTTTCACTCATGTATAGGAATGGTGCCGAAAGTGACAGCTCAATGATATATATATATCATTTTTTTTTTTTTTTAGCCTGACAGAATGAAAGAAGTCTTAGATGGAGAATTGTCAGTTGAGTCTAACTAGGAAGTTTAGAAACAAGGCAGGCAGGTCCCAACTTGTGTTAAAAAATAAAATAAAATAAATTGTAAGAGTTTAAAGTAGGATAAAAGATTATTGCGAATTTTGGATGGACATGAACTTCTGCAATTTATATTGCCATTTTATATCACAAAAAAAGTATTTAAAAATGATGAAGAAATAGTAGATTTTTATTTACAGGGAAAACTTCACAGAAAGCAGGTCTGTGTATTTTCCGAAAGAAAATCAAAGAAGGATTATATGGCCATTGCTGAGACAGAGATATGAAAATACTGAAGAAAAAAAAACATTAACAGAATACTTAAAAAAAAACAAAAAACCTGGCCTAATGTTGAAATTGGAGGTAGAGAAGATAACAAAATAGAACCCTCTAGCGATCAGCAACCCCACAGCAGTAACACCAAATTGAACAACTATCCACACAAGAAAGTACCTTCAGAAGAGCCAAAAATCAGGTGAGTGATCACAGTACCTAGTTTTAACGCTGTATCAAGGAAAGAGGCATGGACAAGTGTAGCAAAGACAGTCTTGAATTGCCCGTGCCACTAGTCCCCCATCCCTTACAGTAGCAATGTAGAGCAGAGAGAGAATCTGTGCTTGTGGGAGAGAGAACCGAGTGACTGTAGGACTTTGCATTGGAACTCAATGCTGTCCTGTCCCAGTGGAAAGCAACATGGGGCAGAACTTAGTGGGAACCCATAGAGGGAGCATTTAGACCAGCTCTAGCCAGAGGCATATCATCCATCCCAGCAGTTGGAAGCAGAGTTCTGCAAGCCTTGCCACTGTGGGCTAACATGCTCTGGGGTCCTTAAGAAACTTGGTCGTTGCAGGCCACAGACACTGCAATTCCCAGGCAAGTCCTGTGGTTTTATTAGACTCAGATCTAATGGACATGAGGTGCATGCAACCTAGTGAGACACCAGCCGAGGTGGCTAAGGGAGTGCTTACATCACTTTTCCCCAACCCCAGGCAGTGCAGCTTCAGGTGAGACTCCCTTCTTCAGCTTGAGGAGAGGAGACAGGAGAGTTAAGAGGACTTTGTTTTGCAACCTAGATATCAGCTTAGCCATAGTAAAATATGGCATCGGGCAGAGTCCTGAAGCCCCCATTCATGCCCTAGCTCCCAAATAACATTTCTAGATACACTGTGGGTCAGAAAGAACCTGCTTCCTTGAAAGAAAGGAGCCAGTCTGGGCAGGATTTAACACTCTCTTACTAAAGAGCCCTTGGGCCTTGAATAAACGTCAGTGGTACCCAGGTAGCACTCCTCATGGGCCTTGGGTGACACTTAGTGCCACACTGGTTTCAGGTGTGATCCAGCCCATATCTAGCTGTGGTGATCACAGGGAGAGACTCCTTCTACTTGAAGAAAGGAGAAGGAAGAGGAAATGGGACACCATCTTGCAGCTTAGGTACCACCTTGACTACAGTGGGGCAGAATATTAAGCGGGCTTCTGGGGTTCCTGATTCCGGGCATTGGCTCCTGAAGGATATTTCTGAACCTGTCCTGAGCCAGAGAGGAAACCATTGCCCTGAAGGAAAAACCCTAGACCAGTCAGCATGCACCAAAAGCCAATTAAAGAGCCCTTGGGCCTTTAGTGAACATTGATGTTAGTCAAGCGGTACTTGCTGCAGTCCTAGGGCAGTGGTAGCCATGAGGAGGGATTCTTTTTGCACGAGGAAAGAAGAGGAAAGAGTGAGAAGGACTTTGTCCTGCAGTGTGGGTGCCAGTTGAGCCACAGTAGAATAGAACACCAAGTCCATTCCTAAGTTTCCTGACCTTAGGCCGTGGCTCACAGATGGCATTTCTGGAATGGTCCTGGGCTGGGGCGGAAGGGAATTCACCACCCTGAAGGGAAGGACACAGCCTAGCTGAATTCACCACCTTCGTGTGCTGACTGAAGAGTCCTTGGGCCTTGAGTAAATGTTGGCAATAGCCAGGCAGTTGCTGCTGTAGACCTTGGGCAAGACCCAGTGCTGTGCTGGCTTCAGGACCCCCACAGTACCAATGGTTGTGGCCACAAAGGTGCTTGTGTCACTCCTCTCACAGCACCAGGCAGCTCAGCATGGACAGACTGATTGTTTAGGAGAAAATAAGGGAAGGGAATAAGTGTTTCTGCCTGGTAATCCAGGGAATTCTCCCAGATCTTACCCAAGACCACCAAGGTAGAACCTCTATGAGTCTGCAAGAGTCATAGTATTACTGGACTTGGGGTGACTCATAATGCAGATATGGCTGCAGAGACCAAATATTTAGATCACAGCAATTAATTTCCTTTGAATACTTTGAAAGCCTTTCCAAGAAGGATAGGTACAAACAAGCCCATCATGTGAAGGGTAAAATAAATACCTAACTCTTTAATGCCTAGACATTGATGAACATCCACAATCATCAAGACCATCCAGAAAAAATGACCTCACCAAATAAACTAAACATGGCACCAATGATCAATCCCAGAATGACAGAAATATGTTACCTTTCAGACAGAGAATTCAAAATAACTGTTTTGAGGAAGCTCAATGAAATTTAAGACAACACAGAGAAGGAATTCAGAATTCTATCAGATAAATTTAACAGAGATTGAAATAACTGTAAGAAATCAACAAGCAGAAATTCTGGAGCTGAAAAATTCAATTGAAATACTGAAGAATGCATCAAAGTCTCTCAACCATAGAACTGATCAAGCAGAAGAAAAAGTTAGTGAGCTTGAAGACAGGCTATTTGAACATATAGAATCAGAAGAAACAAAAGGAAAATGAATGAAGCACACATACAGTATCTATAAAGTAGCTTCAAAAGGGCAAATCTAAAAGTGACCTCACCAAATAAACTAAATATGGCTCCACTGACCAATCCTAGAATGACTAAACAAATAGTCTGTCCATGCTGAGCTGCCTGGAGTTGTGAGTGGGGTGACACAAAAAGAACACAGTTGGAGGCATCACATTACCCAACTTCAAACTATACTACAGGGCTACAGTAATCAAGACAGCATGATACTGGTACAAAACCAGACATGTAGACGAATGGAACAGAATAGAGAGCCCAGAAATAAGGCCACATACCTATGAATGCCTAATCTTCAACAAAGCTGACAAAAACAAGCTATAAGGAAAAGACTCCCTATTCAATAAATGACGCTGGCATAACTGGCTAGCCATATGCAGAAGACTGAATCTGGACCCATTCCTACACCATATGCAAAAACCAACTCAAGATGAATTAAACATTTAAATGCAAATTCCAAAACTATAAAAACCCTGGAAGACAACCTAGGCAATACCATCCTGGAGAAAGGAACAGGCAAAGATTTCATGACAAAGACACCAAAAGCAATCACCACAAAAGCAAAAATTGACAAGTGGGATCTAATTAAACTTAAGAGCTTCTGCACAGTGAAAGAAATTATCAACAGAGGAAACAGAAAACCTACAGTTTGGGAGAAAATATTTGCAAAGTGTGCACCTGACAAAGGTATAATATCCAGCAGCTATAAAGAACTTAAAAGAATTTAGGAGAGAATAACAACCCCATTAAAAAGTGGGAAGAAGGCATGAACAGACACCTTTCAAAAGAAGACATATATCCAGCTAATAAGCATATGAAGAAAAAGCTCAATATTGCTGATCATTAGAGAAATGCAAATCAAAACCACAATGAGATACCATCTCACACCAGTCAGAATGAATATTATGAAAAAGTAAAAAAAATAACAGACCTAGAAAGATTGCAGAGAAAAGGGAACACTTATACACTGTTGGTGGGAGTGAAAAGTTGTTCAACCCTTGTGGAAAGCAGTATAGCAATACTGAAAGGGCTAAAAGCAGAACTACCATTCAACCCAGCAATCCAATCCCATTACTGGGTATATACCCAGAAGAACATAAACCATTCTACCATAAAGATACATGCATGCAAATGTTCATTGCAACACTATTCACAATAGTAAAGACATGGAATCAACCTAAATGCCCAGAAATGACAAATTGGATAAAGAAAATGTGGTACATATTCACCATGGAATACTACACAGCCATAAAAAGAATGAGATCACGTCTTTGCAGGAACGTGGATGGTGCTGGAAGCTACTATCCTCAGGAAATTAATTCAGGAACAGAAAACCAAATACTTCATATTCTCACTTATAAGTGGGAGCTAAATGATAAGAACTTATGAACACAAAGAAGGAAACAACAGACACCAGGGTTAGTTGAGGGTGGAGAAGGGTGGGAGGGAGAGGAGCAGAAAAGATAACTATTGGGTTCTGGGCTTAATTCCTGGGTGATGAAATAACCTGTACAACAAGCCCCCATGACATGAGTTTACCTATGTAACAAACCTTCACATGTACCCCAAAACCTAAAATAACAGTTAAAATAAAGTTATTGGCTTTAAAGTGGAGGGTGAGAAAGTGATTTGAGTAGAAAGTTTATTCAAAGGGATAGTAACAGAGAGCTTTCCAAACCTAGAAAAAAAAATCAATATTCAAATACAAGAAGGTCAAAGAACACCAAGTAGATTTAATCCAAATAAGATGGTCACAAGGCATTTAATTATTGGACTCCCAAAGGTAAAGGATAAAGAAAGCATCCAAAAAGCAGCAAGAGAAAAGAAACAAATAACATACAATGGAGCTCTAATATGCCTGACGCAGACTTCTCAGTGGAAACCTTACAGTCCAGGGGAGAGTGGCATGATATATTTAAAGGCTTGAAGGAAAAACAACAACTTTTATCCTAGAATAATATATCTAGTGAAATATCCTTAAAACATTAATGAGAAGGTGGGGGTCTGGGGGAAGGATAGCATTAGGAGAAATACCTAATGTAAATGACAAGTTGATGGGTGCAGCAAACCAATATGGCACATGTATACCTATGTAACAAATCTGCATGTTGTGCACATGTACCCTAGAACTTAAAGTATAATAATAAAAAAATAAATAATAAAGGCCACAAAGATGAAAAAAAACATTAAGGAGAAATAAAGACATTCTTAAACAAACAAAAGCTGAGGGATATCATAAACATCAGACCTGTCCAACAAGAAATGGTAAAGGGAAATTTTCAATCTGAAAGAAACAGAGGCTAATGAGCAGGAAGAAATCATTTGAAGGTATAAAACTGACTGGTAATAGTAAGTACACAGAAAAATACAGAATATTATAACATCATAATTGTGGTCTATAAACAACGCAGGTCTTTGAGTAGAAAGACTAAAAAGATCAGCCAATGCAAAATAATAACTTTAACAACTTTTCCAGACGTAGTATAATAAGATATAAATGGAAACAATAAAAGTTAAAAAGTGGGGGGATGAAGTTAAAATGTAGAGTTCTTATTAGTTTTCTCTTTGTCTGTTAGTTTCTTTGTTTTTGCAATCAGTGTTAAGTTGTCATCAGTGTAAAATAATGGGCAATAAGGTATTATTTGAAAGCTTCATGATAACCTCAAATCAAAGAACATATAACAGGTACATAAAAATAAAAAGCAAAAAGCAAGATATTAAAACATAACATCAAAGAAAGTTATCTTCACAAAAAGAAAGACTGGGAAGAAAGAAGAAAGGAAAAGAAGACTACAAAACAACCAGAAAACAAATGACAAAATGGAAGAAGTAAGGCCTTATTTATTAATAATACCATTGAATGTAAATGGACTAAAGTCTTTAATCAAAATACAAAGAGTGGCTGAATGGATTAAGAAAAACAAAGCAAAACAAGACGCAATGACCTGTTGCCTGCAAGAAACACACTTCACCTATAAAGACACATTAAGACTAAAAATAAAAGGATGTAAAAAGGTATTTCATGCCAATGGAAACTAAAAAAAAGTAGGAGTGGCTATCCTTATATTAAAAAAATAGATATCAAGCCAAAAACTATTCAGAGACAAAGAAGGTCATTATTTAATGACAAAGGTGTCAATTCAGCAAGAGGACATGAAAATTATAAATATATATGCATCCAACACTGGAGAACCCAGATATATAATGCAAATATTATTAGAGCTAAAGTGAAAAATAGACCATCATACAATACAGTTGAAGACTTCAATACCCCAATTTCAGCATTGGATAGATCATCCAGACAAAAAGAAAAAAAAGAACAAAGAAACATTAGATTTTATCTGTACAATAGACTAAATTGATCTAACAATATTTACAGAACATTTCAATGGCTGCAGAATACCCATTCTTCTCCTCATCACATGGATTATTCTAGAGGATGGATCGTATGTTAGGCCACTAAACAAGTCTTAAAAAACTTTTTTAAAATGGTGAAATCATATCACGTATCTTCTTTGATCACAATGAAATAAAACTATAAATCAACAACAAGAGAAACTTTGTAAACTATACAAACACATGGAAACTAAACAATATGTTCCTGTATGACTAGTGGGTCAATAAAGAAATTAAGAAGAAAATTAGGACATTTCCTGAAACACATGAAAATGAAGACAACATACCAAACTCTATGGGACACAGCAAAATCAGCACTAAGAAAAAAGGTTATAGCAATAAATTCCCACATTAAAAGAGTAGAGAAACTTCAAATAAACAACCTAACAATTCATCTGAAAGAACTAGAAAAGCAAGAGCAAATCAAATTCAAAATTAGTTGAAGAAAAGAAATAATAAAGATCAGAGAAAAATAAATAAAATTAAAATGAAAAAATATATATCAAAGGTTAATGTAACAGAAAATTGTTTTTTTGAAAATATAAACACAAATTACAAACATTTAGCAGGACAAACTACAAAAAAAGGGAGAAGATCCAAAAAAATAAAATCTGAGATGGAAAAGGAGACATTAAAATTGACACCACAGAAATTCAAAGGATCCCTTTTGGCTACTATGAGCAACTATATGCCAGTTAATTGGAAAACCTAGAATAAATGGATAAATTCCTAGACATATACAACAATCTCTACAATGAAAATTATAAAACATAAATGCAGGAAATCGAAGAGGACAAAAAAATGGTAAAGATATTCCAGGTTCAGAGATCGGAAGAATTAATACCATAAAAATTTCCATACTACCCAAAGCAATATACAGATTGAATGCAATGCCTACCAACATACCAATGACAATTTTCACAGAAATAGAAAAAATAATGCTAAAATTTATACGGAACCACAAAAGACTCAGAATAGCCAAAGCCACTTTGAGGAAAAAGAACAAAACTGGAGGATCACATTATTTGACTTCAAATTATACTACAGAGCTATAGAAACCAAAACAGCATGGTACTGACATAAAAACAGACACAAATAAATGGAACTGAGCAGAAAAACCAGAAATAAATCCATGCATCTGCTTTGAGCTCATTTTCAATAAAGGTGCCAAGAATATGCACTGGGGGACAATCTCTTTAATATGTAATGCTGGAAAAACAGGATATCCATATGCAGAAGAATGAAGCAAGAACTCTATCTCTTGCCATATACAAAAAGTCAAATAATAATTGATTAAAGACTTAAATCTAAGACTTCAAACTATGAAACTACTACAAGAAAACACTGGGGAAATTCTCCAGGATATTAGTCTGGGCAAAGATTTCTTGAGTAATACCCCAAAAGCACAGGCAACCAAAGCTGAAATGAACAAATAGGATCAAATCAAGTTAGAAACTTCTGCACAGTAAAGGAAACAATCAACAAAGTGAAGCGACATTATACAGAATGGGAGAAAATATTTGCGAACTATCCATCTGACAAGCGATGAATAACCAGAATATATAAGGAGCTGAAATGACTCAATAGGAAAAAAAACTAATAATCTGATTTTAAAATGGGCAAAATATCTGACTAGACATTTCCTAAAGAGGACATACAAACGGCGAGCAGGTATATGAAAAGGTGCTCACCATCACTGATCATCAGATAAATGCAAATCAAGCTATAATGAGATATTATCTTACCCCAGTTAAAATGACTTTTAACCAAAAGACAGGCAATAAGGAATGCTAGTGAGGATGTGGAGAAGAGGGAATCCTTGTACATTATTGGTAGGAATGTAAATTAGTATGGCCACTATGGAGAATAGTATGGAGGTTTCTCAAAGAACTAAAAATAGAACTACCATATGATTCATCTGTCCCACTGCTAGGTATATACTCCCAATAAAGGAAATGAGTATATTAAAGATATATCTGCACTCTGAATTTTTGCAGCACTATTCACAATAGTCAAGATTTGGAAGCAAGCAAAGTGTCCATCAACAGACAAATAAATAAAGAAAATGTGGTACATATACACAGTGGATTACAATTCAGCCATAAAAAGAAGGAGATCCTGTCATTTGCAAAAACATGGTTGGAACTGGAAGTCATTATGTTAAGTGAAATAAACCAAGCACAGAACGATGAACTTTGCATGTTCTCAACTTATTTGTGGGAGCTGAAATGAAAACGAGTGAAATCATGGAAATAGAGAATAAAATGATGGTTACCAGAGGCTTGGAAGGGTAGTGGTGGTAGGAAGGAAGGGAGTGGGGATGGTTAATAGGTATAAAAATATAGTTAAATAGGATGAATAAAAAGTAGCACAACAGAGTGACTACAGTCAGCAATAATTTATTGTATATTTAAAAATAACTAAAAGTATAATTGAAATGTTTGTAACACAAAAAAATAGTACATACTTGAGTTGATGGATACCTCATCAACTTGAAATGATGGATACCTCATTTCCCTGATGTGAATATTACACATTGTATGCCTGTATCAAAATATTTCATGTACCCTATAAAAACCTACATCTTCAATGTATCCAGACACATGTAAGAAAAAGAAATTATTATTGAATAAATGAACTCTCTCTTACAACTAACCCTAAAGTTTATGTCAGTGTTTGTTGGACAATGGGTAAAATTTTTTTTGAATAATTGAAAAATCTCTTATTGAAAAATTCTAAAATAGAATTAAATTGAGCATTTGCCTGCCTCTGCTGAGGAAAAGAATATATAACTTAAGCAAATTTTCCTTTTCAAGATTCTCAGATTTGAGGTGGTCAGTATAGATTTCCAAATAGCTAAGAAATACGAAAACCTCCTTTCTCCTTCACAGTGTAAAAACATGATTTAAGTTGTCTGGATTTCATGAAGTTTGGCCTGCAGGTATAGAACTGGTATGTGCTAGGGGCCACAATTTGTTTGAACTTGGCAGTCTTTATTGCCCATTTTAATTAATTTTCTTTGTCACATTTCATATATTTCCTTTACTGCATTCAGGGGACTGACTATATAGAGGTGCCCCGGGGTGGCTAATTTAACACCTGAAATTTCCATTATTATTTTTTTTTATGTCTCAGATTGACTTGTGGGCAATGATATGCTTACGTACAGTAGAGAAAATTTCCATAGCAGGCATTCTGTTTTGGATAAGTTTGCATTAAAAGCTCTTAATAGGGACAGCATATTTCCTTTGAAGATCCTGGACAAGACCTATTGTAATTCCTGTCTTGCTTTTATTTAGCCAGAGAATATAGCTACCCTGATGTCTGTTCTTGGTTCAAATCTCATTAGCTTGGTGTTTGCATTCGCTACTTGTGCAATGATGAATAATTTTTTATTTGAATAAGGCCCCTGGGAACATATACACATGTGCATGTACATGAGTTGATTAGAAATTCTCTGTGTAGTTATGACTGAGAAGCAGAGAAGTGAAGACATAATATTATATCATTCTTAAGTTCCAGTCCCAGTCTCCTATATGGGGCTGTGATCCTAGGGCAATCACACAATAGGCCCTCAATTTCCTCAGATACAAAACTAGGAGAATGACAGTTCTTTGCTTACAGAGTTACTATATTAATTTAATTTAAAAATAGGTAGAAAATAATCCAGTAATATAAACACATTACCTGTGTTTTTGTTGTTGTTGTTGTTGTTGTTTGTTTGTTCTGAGACACAGTCTCACTCTGTTGCCCAGGCTGGAGTGCAGTGGCACCATCTCGGCTCACTGCAAGCTCCACCTCCCGGGTTCATGCCATTCTCCTGGCTCAGCCTCCCAAGTAGCTGGGACTACAGGCGCCCACCACCACACCCAGCTAATATTTTTGTATTTTTAGTAGAGACGGGGTTTCACTGTGTTAGCCAGGATGGTCTCAATCTCCTGACCTTGTGATCCGCCTGCCTCAGCCTCCCAAAGTGCTGGGATTACAGGGGTGAGCCACTGCACCCGGCCACCTATTTTACATTGAAAAAACCAGTTGATATAGTTTGGCTATGTCCCGCCCAGATTGTGTCATGAATTGTAGCACCCACAATTCCCATGTGTTGTGAGACGGACCTGGTGGGAGGTAATTGAATCATGGGGGCAGGTCTTTCCTATGCTATTCTCTTGATAGTGAATAAGTCCCACGAGATCTGATGGTTTTATAAAGGGGAGCTTCCGTGTACAAGTTCTCTTCTCTTGTCTGCTGCCATGTGTGATGTGCCTTTCATCTTGTGCCATGATTGTGAGGCTTCCCCAGACATGTGGAATTGTGAGTCTGTTAAACTTCTTTCTTTTATAAATTGCCCAGTCTTGGGTGTGTCTTTATCAACAGTGTGAAAATGGACTAATACACCAGTAAAGCAGGAGGTGTTGGAGACAGACCTGGATCTGAAGCTCCCCTCCACCACTTATTAGCTATGTGACTTCTCACTGCCTCGGTGTTCCTCATCCATAAGATGGGGATAATAATACAGTCTCTGCTCATGGCTTACTGTGAGGACTAAATTAAAAATTCATTGCATAAGGCATTTATGCAATGTCATGATAAAGTAAGTATGCAATTAATTATAGTTATCTTACTTTGGGGGTAATATTTTTGATAGATTATTTGTTCCTCTGATACAAGTTCTTGTACCTTTGACATCCTGTGTAAAGAAGCCAAAGCTCCTTTCCATTTAATTATTAATAACTTCACATGATAGGAAAGGCACTTCCTTACCTCTCTAAACAACCTATTTAACAAATCCAGCAATCACAATACAGGGAATTCTTTTCTTTATGATTAACATGGGTCATGTCCGTACTTGAGTGTTAATATAAGAGTACTTAATGAGAGAACTCCCTCTTTTAGGATGTAAACCACTGCTTAGTTCCTAAAAAGTGAGGCAGAAAAAAAGTAGCCAAATACATAAATAAATTTAGTCTGATAATAGCCATAATTTGTCAGATTAGCTGAAGCAGGCAGCACAGAACTGAGAATATATTAATAAATAAATAAATGAAGGGATGGATGCATAAATCAATGAATGAGAAACAGTTTGATACACTAATTATAAAAGCAGATACTAGGTGGAAAATGATTTCAGCAAATGGGAAGTGTTAAGAATAATTTCTGTATGCAATTGTCAGACATGTAATAGAAGGGAGAGGAACTCAAGTAAGAGAAATGGAATTTCCCAGTGGAGGTGATGGAAAGAATTAGACGTGGAGTTAAGGTGTCTCTTTCCATTTTTGTAGCATTTTCAGAACTAGTAACCTAATTTCAGGGCTCATCCAAATTCCTCTCATCTTTGCTTTGCTTATGGCCACTTCTCCTACCTTACTTATAAATTAAGCTATGATAACAAACAATCTTCCAAAAGTGATATTTAAAATAAAATTGAGTAGACTACTGAGCACAATCAGATCTATTAGAGGTGCCTATTTAAAAAGAATAATCAATTAACACATATACATTTAGAATGTATCATGTGTTAAGTGAGATAGGAACAAACTCCAAGGAGTAAAATGTTACCTATAAAAATGCAGCAATGACCTAATTGAGGACACAAATATAAATTTTTTAAGTATAAAAAAGAGGATTGAACCTAATAGTCAAACAAGAAATGGGGTGTTAACAAACTATTTCTTTCTTGCTCCTTTAACTTATTAAGTTCCTGCAATTTTCCTACTATACTCCTGGACTGTGGTAGACAGTCAACTTAGTCAGGGAAACAGGAAATTGGAGAGGGTCCCATTCAACAATCAAAAGAGCTGTACACACATCCATCTCTGTACAAATTTCCCATGCTGATTAGCATAGGCTCTACTCATTTTTCCTGCAGTTAGAGAGGCAGTCATTTCTGTTTCTCCTCTCTCTTTATGTGCCAATCCAACTCTTACTCCCATGTATGGTCTTTCATTTAGCCAAGGATAAGGCTTTCTCTTTCAATTTTATTCAACCTTAGCCTTCTCTAATTCGACAGAAAAGTTGTGGGGAGCCACAAACAATCCAGCACATCATGGAAATAAAAATAAAACCACTCAATATTGTTAGAAAAATAATTCACTACTGAGCAATGAAAATCAATAGATAGACTCTGTTGTCATCTTACCTACCTTCCTAATAAACTCCGGACCTATGTTCAGCAATAGATTAAGAATCCCTCTTTTCTATGACTTTTGCGTTTACCACTATAATCTGTGAGGAATGCTCCTACTCTCTCATTTTATTGTTTGTTTTTCTTTGCCTTTAGAATTTTTACTTTAACAGTTATGTCCATATTTTTATATGAATTAAATCACTTGTGGGTAATTATTATTTGTCTTCACCCTATAGCTGACTGTCCTGAAAGTGAGTGCCAGCATGAATTGTGAGGGTCACTGAGCCTATGTATTTGGCTGGCACAGCTAACTGTTCTTCTGAAAAATTTCAGAGGCTAAACACAAAAGCCTCATTTCTCACTCATGTAACACATCAGTGCCAGTATTTGATGGTGAGTCGAGTACCCTAGTTCCTTCCATCTGTGAATTTATCATGCCCTACGGCTTCCTAATTCTCTCCTGGATCTTTGCATCCAACTGGAAAAAGAAGAAAAAGAGAGTGGAGAGAATAATGAAAGAGCATTTATGGGCCAGGCCTGAAGGCAGAGACCATCACTCCTACTCTCAATCTAATAACGAAGACTGAGCAACATAACAGAAGGGAAAGGTAGCTGGAGCACATTGGGAAAGTGAGACATAGTTGATGAACAATTAATCAATCTCTGCCTTGGTCTGAACCTTGGGAAACAATGTTCTACCCATTCCTACAACATAAAATACACATATCCAAAATTCTATCCATTCCTACAACATAAAATACACATATCTTCTCCTCAAGTGAGCTAATGTAAAGCCCGATTTATTGTGTCCACTTATAAGTCCATAGATTATGGACTTATACGCTCCTCAGAGTGTAATGACTCCTCAGAGTGTAAAACAATTGTAAAAACAGTTGTTTTTTCCAAAGCTTTAAGGGTCTTGACAGTAATGTCAAGGTAATGACATATGAACTAAAAAGATTTCTACCACTCACCAGCACCCAATATACAACATTAGAATAGGAAGGAAATAACTCAGTAAGGTTCTACATTTAGAAAAAGGAGTAATGCATAGTTCACAAATGTTTTCTTCCATTCTGTAGGTTGTCTGTTTGCTCTGTTGATAGTTACTTTTGCTGTGCAAAAGCTCTTTCATGTAATTAGATCCCATTTGTCTGGTTTGCTGCATGTGGAATTAGACAAAAATTATTTATGGAGGCCGACATTGAGATGGTTTTCTCCTAGAATTTTTATAGTTTAAGGTCTTACATTTAAATGTTTAATCCATCTTGAGTTAATTTTTGTACATGGTAAAAGGCAATGGTCCAGTTTCATTTTTAAGCATATGGATAGCCAGTTATTCCAGCACCATTTATTGAATAGGGAGTCCTTTCCTTATTGCTTATTTTTGTCAACTTTGTAGAAATCGAATAGCTGTCAGTGTGCAGTTTTATTTCTGAGTTCTCTACTCTGTTCCATTGGTCTATGTGTCTTTTTGTTTTTTGTACCGGTACCCTGCTGCTTTGGTTACTGTAGCCTTACAGTATAGTTTGAAGTCTGATAGTGTGATACCTCTGGCTTAGAATTGCTTTGGGTATTACAGCTTTTTTTTTGGTTCCATATGCATTTTATAATATATTTTTTCTAATTCTGTGAAAAATGAAATCAGTAGTTTGACAGGAATAGCACTATATCTACACATTGTTTTGAGCAGTATGGTCATTTTAATGATACTAATTCCTCAAATCCATGAACATGGAATGTTTTTCCATTTATTTGTGTCATCGCTGATTTATTTCGGCAGAGTTTTTTTAAGTAGGAGCTAACACACTAAGCACACATGGATATAAATAAGGGAATAGTAGCCTTATCTAGTAGTCTGTGGACGACTAGAGATGAGAGGGAGAGAGGAGGTGTGGGTGGAAAAACTACTTATTGGGTACTATTTTCATTACCTGGGTGAAGAGATCCATACCCCAAACCTCAGCATCATGAAATATACCCAGATAACAAACCTGTACTTGTACCCACCTACCCTATATCTAAAATAAAAGTTGATTAAAAAAAGAAAGGAAGGCTGGGTGCTGTGGCTCACGCCTGTAATCCCAGCACTTTGGGAGGCTGAGGCAGGTGGATCACGAGGTCAAGAGATCAAGACCATCCTGGCTAACACAGTGAAACCCCATCTCTACTAAAAATACAAAAAGTTAGCTGGGCGTGGTCGTGGGTGCCTGTAGTCCCAGCTACTCTGGAGGCTGAGGCAGGAGAGTGGCGTGAACCCGGGAAGCGGAGCTTGCAGTGAGCCGAGATCGAGCCACTGCACTCCAGCCGGGGCGACAGAGCAAGAAGCTCGTCTCAAAAAAAAAAAAAAAAAAAGGAAAATTAAAAAAAGAAGAATGACAGAAAAGAGTAGACATTAGTCCATTCTGATTCTGAATCCTGTTGAATACAATATAAAATATATAAAATATACAGAATATGTGTTAATCAGCTAATTATTGGTGAGTCTTCTGGTCAACCTATTCGTATTAGGTTGGATCAAAAGTTATTGTGGTTTTACCATTAAAAACTGCAATTACATTTGCACCAACCCCAATATAATAGTCAAGTTTTTGCAGAGTAGATTTTCAACTGTAAGGGTTGGTTAATACTCCTAATCCCTGCAGTGCTAAAAGGTCAACTGTATTTGATTAAATCATTCATTGCCATATGCAAAATGGGTATTGGGGAATATAACCCCTTTGGAGTCTATGATGTTTTCCAATCCTAATTCTTACCTCTGACATTTTTGGAACCTAAAGATTGTTTTTATGCTTGAGCAATCAGATGATGTTTGGGGAAGAGTATGGAGCTAGAGTAGATGGTTTTTTTTTTTTTTTTGAAATACAATTCCCTTTAAAACTTTCAGTGTTTCTAATGCAATTAGTTTATGCATGAGAAACCTCACCCAAACTTATTTTCTAAACATAATTCTTAAGCTGATTTATTTAACCAAATGAATGCTCACTACCTCAAGGATATTTGAAAAACTAAGCTTAGCTAAGAAGGTAAGACTCTAGGTTACATACTTGGCTTTTTTTAGCTGAGAAATCTTTCTGGGTCTTTGGAATTCAAGACCTATTTTAGTCTTACCTCTTTCTATTTGGCCTCCAGAAACACTTGTTTTTTCCAAAGCTTTAAGGGTCTTGATCTCCAGACTTTCCCCATTTTCTCCAATCTCTTGTAAAAAATCAGAAAACTCTAACCTAAGAGCATCTCTTTATTATTATGTCTTAACAGGAAAGCCAATATACAGCATCAATCTGATTCTTCCCAATGACTTACTAAGACTGTAGGCTCAGTAGCCTCATTGTCTACAAGACTCCTCTACATGCAGATGCCTGTGTTTCCTTGCTGGTGGCTACCCACAATTACACCATGCCACGTATTTTAGGCTTTCATTATAGGATATGACACTTGAAAATACTGATTTCCATATTAGTCATGGTAGGCTAATTGCTATAACAAACAACCCCAAATGCTCTATGGCTTGATGGAATAAAATTATTTCACTCACATGTACAGAACAATTCAATGTGGTTTGTTATTGGACATCTTTAAATATAACTCAGGCACTGGCTGCTCCCATATTGGGTTTCTGCTGACCTCCAGTTTGTTGGAGTTCCCTAAAACTAACCTATAGGCAGGAGAAAATAGAAAATTACATGGAAGCTTTCATCATCTGGGCCTACTAGTTATGTGTATCACGTTCAGTTACATTCAATTGATAAGAATTCAGTCACATGACTTCAACCAACTAGAAAGATAGTGAATAAAGTGATAAAACTCTGAACCCAGGAAAAAAATGATAAATAATTTGGTGAACAATGAAACCCATCTTTATCATAATAAACGTGTGACAGAGCACAGTTTTTGTTGTTGTTGTTGTTGTTGTTTTTAAGACGGAGTCTCATTCTGTCATCCAGGCTGGAGTGCAATGGCACAATCTTGGCTCACTGGAAGCTCTGCCTCCCGGGTTCAAACGATTCTCCTGCCTCAGCCTCTTGAGTAGCTGGGATTACAGGCATGTGCCACCACGCCTGGCTAATTTTTGTATTTTTAGTAGAGACGGGGTTTCACCATATTGGCCAGGCTGGTCTCAAACTCCTGACCTCATGATCCGCCCGCCTCAGCCTCCCAAAGTGCTGGGATTACAGGCGTGAGCCACCGCACCAGGCCAGAGCACAGTTTTGTACATTGGTCTTTAATAATAAATTTTATAGCTTTTCTAAGTTCCTCTACAATTTCACCCAAAATCCAGCAACTCTATCAAGTCTTTCTTCACTAAAAATATTAGCTGTGGTGAAACACCACAGCCCAGAAAGGTAAAACTTCAGTATTTAAGCTATTCTTTTCTATTTTAGTCTTTTATAATTATTTGACTAATATTTGGTATCAAAAAGCTACATGTCCCTGCACCACATCTCAGGAGGCAACAGCCCTCTAGCTAATATGTCCACCTGAAAATGTACTCGATTCTGTTACCTGTGAAATAGAACTGCATAGACTTGATGTCGATTTTATATATATTACTAAATATCCATGCAGCTTTACAAAATGCAAACCCATTCAGAAAGATGGTTGTTTAAATTTTTAAAACAAACTGTTCAGAAGCATTTAAGACATTATTCTAAATGTTACAACACCAAATGGGGTTAATTTAAACTAGAAGGTTTTAGAGAAGATTAATGAGTATATTTACATGTTGATATGTTAACCTCCACATCTTTTCATATTTTTATTTAACTTATGATATTCTGTATTAGACATCTCCAATAAAATGTTCACTAGGGTGCATTAATAAAACTAATTTAAAGCAATAAACTATCTTAAGTAATCTAGGTGATATAGGTAATATATATTTATTGCTAAACCTTATAAAATGTAAAAAAGACTTACATAAGAAAATTCAAATCACCTTTAACACTATATTTTATAAAGAAACTCTTGGAAAAAGTAGGAAATAAATATAGGCATATTTTAAATAATTTAGGTATTATAATCATATATTATCTATACTTATTATCATGTTGTTAATATTCCCTATGGCATTAAATATTGTTAGAGGTGAAAATATTTTATAACAACAGGCTTTTGACAAATGGGTATAGGCTTATAGATTTTACTAAGACCCTAAGTTTGGAATTGTAGATGGTTTTTATATTTTTATTCTTATAAATTATAGTACACAATATTTTACTTAAATCTTTCTGTGTATCTGAATATATACTCTGTATAAATATTTAAGGTGCAACATTCTTATTTTTCAAATACTTTTATTTTTAACCCATAATGCTCTTGGGTCTACAAATCAACGTATATTTTTCTTTCTGCCTTAAATTAATTTTGTAGTTCCCCTATCTAATTTAGATACACTGAGTTCTATAAATAATTATACTACCAGTTAAATAAATCTTATAATGGCTTGGTTGGTGATTGAGCCCTTTTTTATCTTAGGCATACTTTCAACCTAGCTTAATATAATTAATGAGTTTTCTGTAATATTCCACTGGTAGTGAATGTTTAGTGTTTTAGTACCCAATGGTACCAATTAAATATACAACCAAAGCTGTTGAGTTTTGTGTGTGTGTATATATATATATATATATATATATATACACACACTCACAGATAATCTAAATATTATATATGTAAATATCAATATTAAGATTTAAAATGTGTTTCCATTTATATTTCAGAAATGCATATGAAATGCATACGTTTTATAATAGCTGTTATATATATGCATATACACATATATGTATGTGTATATCTTTATATACATAGAGGTTATTTTCTAAGCCTAGATATGCTCATATTTAAATTGTTAATACATAATACATCCAAAACTATATCTGCATGCATTATAACATAAATTACATGTTTACGTTTAAGTCTTTAATTTTTTTTGAAACCCTATAGGTGCATGAACGCATACATATTCCTTAATTCAGATTCACCTACATGAGTTAGAAAAAGTGATAATTTGAAAGTAGAATAAACTTAAAAATTAATTGTTTTATTTTAAATATGCATCAATAATTTTAAGTGATTAATCAAATTGTGCCAAATATATTTCCTGGTCTGCATAGTTGAACTTTGTAAACTTTGATTCTCACACATGATTTGTATTTAATTAATACAAGTTTCATTCTTCATACAGTACAGTTTTACTGCATTCCATTTATGTAGTTGGTCCTTATAATAGGCTAAATATCTTCACTAGTATGGGATGAAGTTTTCTACACATAATCTTTAAATTTTGGACTATAAACCCTTTATGTTTTGTTCTGCTCCAACATTTTGTTGTATTTATTCTATACTTTTAATTGTTAACCATACTTTATGAAAGTTCTTATTATTTTTGCACTTATTTTTCTTTTGTATTATCTGTTTGTTAAGTATATTTAAGGAGCATTCCAAGCACTAGATTTAAAGAGACAAATGCTTTAGCACAACTTTCATAAGCACTCAATTTTTCTTTGTAGACCTAATTCCTTTTTATGAATTCTCAGAAATACTTTGTAACTTTTCTACTGCCTTGTTTCTTTGCTATGCAGTTGCATAGCATTACTCCAATTCTCTAATCTATCATGGGCTTTTTTATCCAGAAAAAGCCAGTTCAAAAATGCCACCAAAGGAAAGTACTGCAACAATTATTCCAACCTATACTAAAAAAATACTTAGTTTCAGTGTGCTAGTCTCCAAAATGGGAATAATCACAATTACCTCCCAGAAGGAAGAAATTCTCATGTGTCCATTAGCAAATATATCTCATTTTGGGCAGTGTTATGGTTACATATTCTTATACTCATCAATCTTTAATAGTAAGTCTTCACTTGCTATACATTATTATACTGCAGCTTAGTTTGTGACATGCCTTCCTTCTCTAGTAGAGTGTAAGCTTCTCAAAGACAGAGAAGGTTTCAGTCATCTTTTATTGCTGTATATTTCCTGAGAAAAGTTCATGACCTTAAAGTATTCAATAAATGTTGAATATATGAATAGATGAATGATTGAATGAGTTAGCAACAGTGAGCATTTGAGTTAGAGACTTTCAATGATCTTGTCTACATACTGATTCTATGTATTATTTCCAGTAAAATAAATTTTTTTCTAGTCTCTTGCTTAGAATAGTAGGTATTTGATTAGAAGGATAAAATGAAATAGCATGCCAATTTTCTTCATCATTTTAAAAGAGAAAAAAACTTTCAAAACTTTGAGTACATTTGCTTGTGGGTAAAGAACATTTAGACTTGAGGTGGGAGAGGGAACAATTAGAAGAAATTATAGAATGACTCACAGTTCTTCAAAGTGAACAGATAAATCTTATTACAATCTAGAAAAACTTCAGCCTTAAGATCATCTAATTTGGGGTGCTCCATATTTTATCAATGCTAATAATTCTGAAATTTCTCTAATTCAAATGTTATGTCTAAAGGCAACACAAAAGATGTTATCTAGAGAATAATTTTGCTGAGAAGTAATTCTCCAGTCCTTTTATTCTTCCCTACTTTAGTGTGAAAAGTTCCAAAGAGTAGAATTCATATAAATTTTCGCTCTCTTAATTGTGCTATGATAAATATTTAACCTGATTCAGTCAAAAGAACACAATATGATAATTTTAAAATATTTTTAAATAAACTGAGGTTGCTTAACACCAAAGCTGTATCTTGTAGCCAAAGTTTAAACCATGTCTAAATGGATGTATACAGAAAAATGAATTAGCATGAACAGTTAACTTATCTTGGTTTTCCAGGAAAGAGCTTGCATTTACAGGGTCAGGTGCTTATAGTTCACATTCATCTGAGACCTACAACACATTAAGAAACAAAGTTATTAGGGAGATCTTAAATCTCATTGGTTTTACAGTTTCCAAGAATATTGTTTAAAAGCTCAGCTGCCCTAGAAAGTCCTTTTGGATTACTCCTCTCATCCTATTACCCAACAGTAGTTTTATGCATATTTTAATATGATCTTATGAAAACAGTATCATAGAAGAGACAAAGTCATTGCTTTACCAATCTAATGAAGATTGTTACCTCGGTTTACCACAATTCTAGTATATTCTAAATTCTCAGTACAACTTAAATATTGACAGTAATTAAATTATAATACTTAAGAGCATGAGATAATTTTTAAAACAATTAAAGAGGCATGGGAGAATTATCACAATGGGGAATTTCTCTTGTATCAGCTGTTATAATAAAAGTTATGCAGGTGTTACTTTCAAATTTATACCCTGGAAGGTATAGCCTATATATTTTTTCCATTTTGTGAAAGAAGATAATGTAGCTCCAAGGTCGTAAGTTTAATTATTTGCAAAGGTGAGTTATTTTTCTTATCCAATTTTTCACAATGTCTGTGTTTTCTATGTTCTGTTTATGCTTTTATCTCATCTATAGGTGGACTTTCTTCTCCATAAATTGGTAATCTAATCCAGGTCAAAGCTTGAATCCCACTCAAATACTGTTACTTTCCCAGTACTAGTACTCACAGGGTTAACACTTTATAAAGAAATGAGAATGTATTTATTAAAATGTGAGTCAGGAAGAAAAAAATTATTTGAATCTTGAGCTTGTAGAGTTAATCGAATCAAAACATTCTGAACTGCATGGGTATGAGAAAGAAAAGCATTAATGGTGGCATACAGTCCAATAATTCATTATCATGAATCATACTGATGCCTCCGTATATAAGACAAAGATGAAAAGTGTGTTGCTAAAATTTGTTCATATATCATTTCTGTTCAGTGAGAATGAAAATGTAATATCAGAAATACTAATCTTCCAACTGCCAAAGATTAGCAGTTTCAGATAGAACTGAAATAAAAGTATTTTTTCTCTTAGGATCAACGACCTCTCATTTTGACAAATCTACACTTCAATTTTCATTGGGAAATTTTAAATGCCTCTTGCAGCTGCCTTTTGAAAATTAAGCCTAATTAAAGAAAATGGCAAGGGAATACTTGGCTCAACTCAAGCTAGGCCGTCCCAGAAATTTACTTTGCAACAATACGATCAGTATTTTGGGAATATTCACATGTATGTACATGAACGCAGCAATTATTATCAGTCCTGAAAGAGCTCACAGTTTAGTTGAGGACATAGTATCAATATCCAGAAAAAAAGAAACTTTTCAAAAAAATGGGATAATAAGGCTGCAAATTTTCAGGGAAAAAAGATGATAAATCAATGTGGATTGGACTGATTTGGATGACTTCATGTAACTTGATCTAGCTTAGAAGTTGAATAGAGTTGGGAGAGATACAATATTGATTCATTTCAGACAAGGACGGACACAAGTATATAAGCAAATATACAAAATATTTTAAGAAATACCAAAAAGGTCAATCGCCTAAGATGTATAAGCAGTTTCTTGAGAAAAAGGAAGTGAAATATCTGCCACCATTTATATAATGTCACATGAAATATACAGTTTCCTTTCAATTACATTGAGTGTTAGAAAAAGGAAGAGATTTGAAGGAATGAAATTTAAAAGGCTACGTTGGGAAAAGGTGAGACCTAGAGTACTAGGCCTGTGTTCAGTACTACATATTAATGAGATTTGGGGGTGTAGTCACCCCTGAGTTGAGTAAGGATCAGAGAGATAAATTGCTTTGCATAATATAGTGAAGTTGATCAAGTTTCAAAATAAGCCCCATGAAAGAAATAAAAGGGAGGCAGTGAACCACATGGCAGGAAGCTTGTGAATTACAGCATAAGTTGGCCATTAAAATTTCACAGTGGCAAGTTTCAAAACTTTTAAAAACAGCGATGCCAATATTCGGTTTTAAAATGCTGTAAAATGCCTCCATCTCTCCAATGAAGTCTGTTACTCACGAAAATTGTGTGATGGTATTTTTGAAGAAAACCACAAAAAGGTACTGATTTCCACGTACAGATTTGTTCAGAGCAGAGAGGAGACCATATACACAAGATGCGATTAAGATAAAAGGTTCAAACATATCATAGGCTGTATACCTGGTATGGATGCTATCATGGGATCATAATTCAGAGATCTTAAATCATTTGGATGCCTACTGTATCAGCAATTAGATTCTTAAGTTGAAAGTCTTACAAGAAAAATAATGATACACTGAAAGCAGCACTTCAAAAGTAATCATGTCTTAGACTTCTCGAATAAAACTTGGAAATTATTTGCTGAAACTCTTCATAAACCTTTTGTTCAACGTCACTGTTATTCCAATTCCAATAAACCTTACTATTTTCTTCAGGCAGTGCATTTCTTTCTTCTTTTAGTGGTGTGTTGAGGATACTTTGCTTTCCATTATTTGCATCTCTATACTATGGAACAACATAAAACTAAATAAATGGTTATTTTTCTCCTCAAAATGGCAAATTGTTAAAAATGGAGAATATTACTATTGTGGACTTCCCTGTTTTTCTTTCCCAAAATAAAAAACGTTGGTTTTCTTCATTTTTATTTTGAAGGGTAAGTTGTTTAGCATCCTCACTAGCCTGATATTTTCTGTATTGAATCAGCTACTTTTTCAGTACTCCCAAATTCTTTTTTTGAGTGATGCTCAGAGTTTACCACAGTGGCAGCATAAACTAACCAGGGTGGAAATGTAAGAAGAGAGTGATAGCAACATGACACACAGACAAACAAGGATACCTCATTTTACTGTGCTTCCCTTGGTTATGCTTCACAGATACTATATTTTTCACAAATTGAAGGTTTATAGCAACCCTGCATCAAACAAGGCTGTCAGAGCCCCTTTTCCAACAACATCTGCTCATTTCATTAGAATATTTTAGCAATAAAATATTTTTAAATTATAGTATGTATATTTTTAAGACATAGTGATATTGCAATGTTAATAAATGACAGTATAGTATAAACATAAACATCATAGTACATACTTATATGTACTGGGAAAACAAAAATATTCATGTTACTCACTTTATTGCAATATTCACTTTACTGTAGTGGTCTGGAACTAAATCCAGAATATCTTCAAGGTATATCTGTAATCCAATGTGATGAGATGTAAAAGATAAAATTTGATGAAGAATAAAGATTTCAGAAATTGCTATGAAAAACAAATAAAAATTGGGTCTACAATTTAACACTTGGTATATAAAGAGCACTGACCACAATTACTCTAATATCCTTAAAGAAAAAGGATACCACTATCTGTCTTAGTTTGTTTTATATTGATATAACAGAATACCTGAAGCTGGAAAACTTATATAGAAAAAAGGTTTATTTGGTTCATAATTTTGGTGGCTGGAAAGTCCAAGAGCATGGCAATGGCATCTGCTCACTTCTGGTGAGGGGCCTGTGCTACATCAGGACATAGTGAAGAAGCAGAAACATGAGTGGGTGTGTGCAAAGAGAAAGTGAACACCAGGAGGAAATTTGCCTTATAACAACCTGTCTCTCATGATAACTAATCCACTCCCTACAGAGAAAGAACTCAGTCCTGAGTGGCAGCATTAATTTATTTATGAGGGCTACACCCCCCAAACATCTTTCACTGGATCCCACTTCCCAACAATGCCACAATGAAAATTAAATTTTAATATGATTACCCAAGGAAACAAACCATACTGAAATCACAGCACTGTCCAACAACTTTAAGTTTTACATTGGCATTAATATGCTCAATATTTAAATAAATTTAGTCAATTATATGAAAAATCAATCTTCTTTTAATTGCCATGAATCATATACTCCAGATGCAAACCATGTGCAAAGGTTGATTAATAAGATGTAAGCAAGTATTAACTATTAAGAATAAAGCAATTTGATTCAAAATGTGAAAAACTATCATAGAAAAAGATGACAACATGTGTCAGGTTAGGAAAGCGCCTAGTGAAATAACTGCCTATCCCCTTTATTTAGACTAGGAAGAAGCCAGTGTTATATTGGTTAGCAGCAAAACTTGCACACCAAAAAATGCAACCAAATTTGGAAATGTTATGTAATATTACAAAGAAAAAATTTGGGAAATTTTCCAATACTACTTCACCACAAGTGAGAAAAAAAGTTTTAATTAAAAGTGAAGGAGGACTAGATGTTTGAATCATTCCAAGTTTCATATATATATTTAATTAACCAAACTCAATAACACTTGAAAATTTATGAACCAATTGCATATCAAGCATTGGTTTTATCATTTTGCAAACATTAACTCATAATGTAATACCTATAACAGCCCTATAAAGAATTTGTATGTATGATATTTATGAGAAGATGAACTGCTACTCTTTAGTTAAATTTACAAATGCTTCACTAAAACGTATCTATTTAAAAAGATCTTCCCCCAAAATAACATACTGGATCATCCTGCAATACCAACATTTCATCTAATAATCCTAGTTTTGGGATTAATATAACTGTAATGTTCCTTGGTATCTAGGGAAAATTGGTTCAAGGACCCCATGAATACCCAAATTAGAAGATGCTCGAGTTGCTTATATGAAATGGCATAGTATTTGCATTTAACCTATGCGCATCCTTGTCCTTCTGTACAACTTTATATCATCTCTAGATTACATATAATACCTAATAAAATGTAAATCCTTTGTAAATAATTGTGATACTATATTATTTAAGGAATAATTATAAGGAAAAAAGTATGTACATGTTGAATACAGACAAAGCCATTTATGTTTTTCTGACTATATTTGATCTGCAGTTGGCTGAATCTGTGGATGCCAAACCATTAATAAGGAGGGCCAATTGTATATTGAAACTACTTGGACATATGAAATGGATGGATTTTGATATATAAAGCAGGGATTGTATAGAAGGGACCATGTTTAAGCCAAGACAATGGTCAGAGGGGAAGAATTAAATCCAATATATAGTAATGTTAGAGATGTCAAGGAAGAAGTATGTTTAAGTGATGTGAAATACATCAGAGATTAACAATATGAAGGGGAGAAAGGTCTCTGGAATTAGCAAGAAGAAAGCCATTTGAGGTCTCTGAAGGTGGAATTAGCAAGAAGAAAGCCATGTGAGTTCTCTGAAGGATCTGTTTCAGAAGAATGATGGGCCTGGACTGTAGATAGCAGTTTAAAAGAGGCCCTAGGTAGATAGGAGTTACGTGCAATGAGTGTAGATTAATCATGGGAAAAAGAATGGCAGAGAATAAAGGACAGAAATTCCGTGGTAGATGAAGTAAGCAGCAAGGTCATGTAAAGGTTTATTATCAATGATTATTGTTATTATTTGGTTATCTTGGTTGAGTCTCTAAATATTTAAATATGGACAGAGAAGAAGGGCTTAGGAAAGAAATGAGAAGAAGAGGCAGACATGTTGGAAACCAAGATGAATTAAGGGATCAATCTAATCTAACAATGGTCATGAACAGAAAGAATAAAGTGTGTGGGTATCAGACAATCTTAAGGATGCTAAACTTATCCAAGTTTGTGGCTTAGGAAATTCTTGTTTGTTCAGTAGAACAGAGTGGCTAATACAAATGGGTCTTCATTTGGTACTCAGTTTCACTTCCTTTTAAGGTCCTATGGAAATTCCTTTGTGATGAGTCATTATCAATGGGCCTAACTTTCTCCAGGAGTAACATGCTTTTTATTTTTTATTTATTTATTTTTTGTTAGTATTCCAGCCACTGAATAACTCATGATTCCTCCCATTTTCAGAATTTAGTTTTCACTGTTTTATTCCAAAGAAATAAACATAAAATATTCCTAACAGTTGTTTGCCACACAATTCTGCCAAGCACTAATGTAATTTCCAAAGTGCAGTATCCCAATCTACTGGGAATACATTGCAATGTTAAAAGCATGATGCACCATCACCAACTCTTCTGCTGAAGTCCTTCAAGAGATAGCTCTGCACCCTCTCCAGCCTCATCCCACTACTCACCACAAAGGCCCTCAGCAATAGGAAACAACTGTTCCTTCTTCCAGCACAATATGCATTACAGCCCCTCAATCTGTAATTATTTTTTGCTCCTCTGTCTTTTGTATGAGCTTTGAAAACATATCTAGTAATGGAACCTTTTTTAATTGTTCTAACCAGGTTACTTATTCTCTCTTTTGTGTCGTATTATTCTACCAAACATAATTATAATGAATTATTGACATATTTGTGTCTTATATGAGACAATAAGACTCATGTTCAGAGACTAAGTTTTCACCTTGGCATTGCCCTCTCTTAGCAGTTTACTTGACTAGAACAAAAATTCGTGAAGGAAAAAAGGAAGAAAAGAAGAAAGAAGGGAGGGAAAGAAGAATATATATATATGATAATAATTTAACAATTATGTAAACTTGTCAGAAGTTTACCTCTTTACTTATAGCAGGTATCATATTTTCTGTCGTACCAGAGCAATTCTCAGAAGAATTTGACCTCTTGGAAAAAAAAGGAAACTATATTTTAAACCTTCTTGTCTACCTATTAGACACAAATGTCTCCCCATAAATGTCCCATTCTAAAAGTGTGATCCCCCTGTTTTCTGAGATCATCAGGAGACACATGGAGATCAGCAAACATCCAAAATAATTTAAATGATCCTCAAGTTGCACACTCAGAATTAACTTTATAGCCACTTCTGGGAATAAAGCGTTTTCACTCCTCTCCATGACATGAAAGACAGAAAGTTTAGAAATTTGATGTTATAATAACCACCCACCAATAACTGCAAATTTTCAGCAAAAAAATTAAAACCCCATGTGTATCCATTTACATATGGTAAACCTAAATATTATATATATTCTGAAATCAGGCATGCTTAATTCTAAAGAACAAAAAATATATACAAATATGAGCTTTAAAATAATTCATTACAAAAATTCACTGAGATTTATATTCGAATAATAATAATTCAAATGGAAATGAACTCAATGTATGTATAGCACAACAGGATATTTTATGAATACAAGAATTTAAAGCAACTATCATTATTGAGTACTTTATATGTAAAAGTCATTCTCCGAGGAATTTGCATGCATTTTATTTTCTAATCATCATATTAACCTACGAGGTAGAATTTTAAACTTTATTTCACAGATTTGAAAATATAGCTTAAGGAGGGAAAGGATGTTTACTGAAAATCAAGCAGGTAAACTTAGGATTCAAATTTAAATCCATCTGTGTCAAAGCCTGGGTGCTTAACGAATGTTCTACAAGGGCAGTTCAGGGGCTTCCTCAGAACACCAGAAATGTGATTCAATGATGAAATATTTAAACCATTCACTTTTCAAAAATCTAATTCATGAAATTATTATACAGTGGTTTTACTGTAATGCTTGTTTTGAAAAGAGATTTCGTTCTGACACGTTTGACATATTAGGGAACAACTTGAGCATAACAGAAATTTCACATTAGTTGTGTGCAATTCCACCCATGATAAAAACTAGGTGAACACAGAAAACTGCACTCAGTTTAGCCCAGCTGCATAAAAATACACAAAATACATATAAGTCTAACATCTAACAGCTACCTCACTCCACTCCATGTGTCATGAGCCAAACTAATCCACATCTGGTGTTACAAATTTCCATTTGATTTCAGATAACACTCTTTCTACCAGTTTATACTAGCCAATGAGAAGTAACTCTTTCCACATTCACTTCTATAAGCAAACTTCAGGTCTTTCTCAAGGTGAAATGCTATATTTATTATACTAATCATGTATTTCTTAATTATTTAACTTGTGCTTACTATCTTTTTTATTAAGCTTCTATTTTTTAACTGGTCACTGATGATGTTTTTGAGTGCTGTGCCCTACTCCGTTTTTTTCATTAGACTTGTGGATATCATAGTGTAATTTTGTGCAGCACAGTGATCACTCAGAATACATATATAACATAACAGCAGAACTGACTGTATACTATTGTTGAATAAATGATATCCCATGGACCATTTAGGTATCTCAGACACTTTTTTCTCTGAAGAGTTGGCTATTATTAGTCAACACATCAGTTACAATTGGGACTATACATCAAAGATATCAGATATCAGGGTGATGTCAGCAAGATGGCAGGATAAGAAAGCCCCAAAACCTTGTTTCTCCCATGAAAATACAAATTGAACAATAATACATGGATCAGTTCCCTTTGTGAGAAATCTAGAAACCAGTTAAGAGGCTCTTGCACCTCAAATGAGCACAAAAATAACTGCATCAAAGCCAGTGGAAAAATACATGGCACACTTTCACTATAGTTCTTTCCTTGCAGATCACCACCTAAACAGGAGGAAACACAGTTTCTGGCTTGTCCCTCAGAAGAGAAGGAGATGACTGAACCATATGTTCAATATTCTGACTTTGGGGGGACGTTGCCCATGAGACTGGCTTCTGTCTCTACTGTCTTGCATAACTGACATGACCTGACATATTCTAGGATGCCTGGGAGATACTGAGAACAAAAACAGATCTGAGTAGTGTGCTGCCGCTTCTTTTTTTTTTTTTTTTTTTTCTTTGAGATGGAATCTTGCTCTGTCTGTCAGAGCTGGAGTGTAGTGGTGCAATCTTGGCTCACTGTAAACTCCACCTCCGGGGTTCAAGCAATTCTCCTGCCTCAGCCTCCCGAGTAGCTGGGATTACAGGTGCATGCCACCATGCCTGGCTGTATTTTGTATTTTTAGTAGAGTCGGGGTTTCACCATGTTGGCCAGGCTGGTCTCAAACTCCTGACCTTGTGATCTGCCCACCTCAGCCTCCCAAAGTGCTGGGATTACAGGTGCGAGCCACTGCTGCTGCTTCTTAAAAGGACCCCAGATTCAGCAGACAGACACCAGAGGGAACAAGAGATTACACACTCCTGAAAAAAGACACATGCAAACCCTTTTAAGTAGGACTATATATTTATATATATATAAATTAATTAGGAATTAATATATATATAAATTAGGAATTAATATATATATTAATTAGGAATATATATATGTGTGTATATATATAGGAATATATATGTGGGTATATATACCCACAAAGCCAGAAAGGACACACAGAAAAGGTTTGAGAGGACCCAAAAATTTCTAGCCATGCTGGAAGACCTTCCCTGTGTAAATCCAGTTTGAAAAGACAGAAATTGGTGGCTATGTTTTCTGATATATGGATATCAACACAAAGTTACAAGGAACACGAAGAAACAAGGGGCAACCCAATAATAGAAACCAAATAAATCCACAGAAACCAATTCTAAAATAAAAGAGGTATATAAATTAGTGACAAAATAATTGAGATAATAATTTTTGGATGAATTTTTTAGGGGAAATTAAGATATCATCAGGTACACAAAAGCTCAAGGAAATCTGTTACCACCAGACCTGTTTTGCAATAAATGCTTAAGGGAATCCTGCAAGATAAAATGAAAGAACACTAAACAGTAACTTAAAGCCATATGAAGAAATAAATATCTTAATAAAGGTAAATGCATGGGCAATTATAAAATCTAATAATATTGTAAGAATAGTTGGTACCTTTACTTTTCTTCTACCTGATTTGTCTAAAAAGCTAGTATTATTGTAACTGGTTTATAACTTCACATTTTTATTGTCTACACAATTGAAGAAACTAATGCATTTAAAATAATTATTAGTTTACGTTTTGGAGCACACAATATATAAAGATGTAATTTTGTGACATTAACAACTGAAAGCAGTAGGAAGGGAAGTGTAAAGCAGAGTCTTTGTATATTATTGAAGTCATGCTGGTGTAAATTAGGGTGTCACAACTTGAGGATGTTAAATGCAATTCCCACGGTAACTACATAGAAAATGGATATAAATGTATTGACATAAATTAAGAGATAAATTTAAACATTTCACTAAATGAAATCAGCTGAGCACAAAAGAAAACAGTAATGCAGGAAATAAGGAACAAAAAAGCTATAAAGCATGTAGAAAACAAATAATAAAGTGACAGACCTAAGTCACTTCTCACTAGTAATTACTTTAAATAAGAATAAATTAAGCATTCCAATCGAAAGACAAAGATTGACAGAATGGATAAAAACATATGATCCATTTATGTGGTATCTATATGACACTCAACTTAGATTGAAATACACAAACGGATTGAAAGTGAAAGGATGAAAAAATGTATGTCATACAAATAGTCAAAGAAAGGAGACAAATTATACTTTAAAATAAGTTTCCAAGAGACAATGAAGGCATTATATATTAATAAAAGGTTCAATACAGTAAAAATATACAATAATAACAATTGTAAACATTTATGCACCAAATGACAGACCATTAAAATATATAGGCTGGGCATGGTGGCTTACATCAGTAATTCCAGCACTTTGGGAGGCTGAGGCAGGCAGATCACTTGAGTCTAGAAGTTCAAGACCAGCCTGAGAAATATAGCAAAACCCCATCTCTACAAAAACTACAAAACTTAGCCGGGTGTGGTGGCACTTGCCTGTAGTCTCCGCTTCTTAGGAGGCTGACATGGGCAGACTTCTTGAGCCCGGGAGGTAGAGGTTGCAGTGAGCAGTTATCACACCACTGCACCCTAGCCTGGGCAACAGAGCAAAACCTTGTTTCAAAAAAAATTATATATGTATATACATTTATAATTTTGATACATGCATGTATATATATTCACACACATGTTTTATATAATACATACATAATTTTATATAATACATATATGTGTGTATATATGTATGTGTGTATGTATATATATAAACCAAAAAGTAACAGAATTGGAAGGAGAAATAGTCCTATATAATAGTTAGAGATGCCAATACCCCATTACTAATAATGAATTGGAAAACGAGACAGGAGATAAGCAAGGAAAGAGAGGGCACAACCAACACATTAAGCCAACTATATCTAACAGATATATACAGAACACTCTACCAACCATCAACAGCAGCACAAACATTCTTCTCAAGTGCACATGGAATATTTTCAAAGAACAGTCAGATTCTAGGCCACAAATTGAGTTTAATAGACATGAAAAGATAGATTTTATACAAAATATCTTCTCTGACCACAACAGGATAAAGTTAGAAATCAATAACACAAGTAAAACTGAAAACAAAATTGTAAAAATTAAACAACATACTCTTAACCAATTAATTACAGAAGAATTAATAAGATAAATCAGAAAATGCTTAGAGAGAAAGGAAACCAAGACACAACCTACCAAAACTTATGGGACAGAGTAAAAGCAGTGTTTAGACAGAAATTGATAGCTATAAATGCTTACATTGAAAAAACAAAAAAAGTCTCAAGTCAACAACCTAATTTTGCAACTTAACTAGAAAAGGAATAAAACACAAAATTCAGAAAAAACGATATAATAGAGATAAAAACAGAGGTAAATGGAATAGAACAGTGGTCCCCAACCTTTTTGGTACCAGGGACTGGTCTTGAGGAAGACAATTTTTCCACGGGTGGGGATGGGGGGATGGTTTCAGGATGAAACTGTTCTGCCTCACATCATCAGGCATTAGAGTCTCATAAGGAGGGTGTAACCTGGATCCCTTGCATATGCAGTTCACGATAGGGTTTGCACTCCTATGAAAATCTAATGTCACCACTGATCTGACAGGAGGCAGAGTTCAGGTGGTAATGCTCACTCACTCACTCACTGCCCACCTCTTGCTGTGTGGCCCAGTTCCCAACAGGCCACGGACTGTTATCAGTCCATGGCCCGAGGGTTGGGGACCCCTAGAATAAAAGATATAGAAAGAATAGAGAAAATCAATAGAACTAAAAGTTGTTTATTTTAAAAGATCAACTAAATTGATATATTTAGCTAGATGGATTATGAAAATGGGGCAATAATCAAATGATTAAAATCAGAAACGTATGTGAGAATATTACTACTTCTTCTATAGAAATTAAAACAATTAGGATACTAAGAACAATTGTATGCCAACAAGTTGAATAAGTTAGAAGAAATGAACACATTCCTGAAACACAAAACCTACCAAGAATAAGTCACAAAGTAATAGAAAATCTTAATAGACCTATAAATAGTAAGGAGATGAATCAGTAATAAAATACATATCAACAGAGAAAAGCCCTATGTCTGCTAGGCTTATGGGCAAATTATACCAAACTTATGAAGAACTTACACCAATTCTTCTTAAACTATTTTTAAAAATTGAATAATAGGGAATACTTTCTAACTTACTGGATGAGGTCAGTAGTTCCCTGGACAAAGACACATTTAAAAAAAAGTCAAATATCATTTATGAAAATTGATCAAAAAATCCTCAAACAAAACACTAACAAATCAAGTATGACACCATTTTTAAAAGATTATACACCATGACCATGTGGAATTTATTCTTGGAATATAAGGGTGGTTCAACATATAAAAATGAATCAATGTAATGCACTGCATTAACAGAAGGGCAAAAAATAACACAAGATCATCTCAATTGAGACAGAAAAGCATTTTCACAAAATTGTACATCCTTTTATGATAAGAAGACTCAACAAACTAGGAATATAATAAAACATCATCAACATAGTAAAGGTCACATATACAAAACCCACAGCACACATCATACCCACTGGTGAAAGAAAGAAAGCCTTTCTTCTAAGATAAGGAACAAGGCAAAGATGTTCATTTTTGTCACTTCTATTCAAAATAGTACTGGAAATTCTAGCCAGGGCAATTAGGCAATAAAAAAATAAATAAAAAGCATCCAAATTGGAAAGTAAAAAGTAAAATTATCTCAGTAAATAATATGATTTTATACATAGAAAACTATAAAGATTCAACAAAATTACTAGAACTGACAAATTCAGCAAAGCTGAAGGATACAAAGTCAATGTGCAAAAATCAGTTGCATATATACTAACAATGAGTAATCTGAAATGAAAATTTTGCAAATAATTACAATTGCAATAGCATCAAAAATAATATGATACTTAGTAATTGCCTTAACCAAAAGAGGGAAACACTTGTACCATGGTATCTATGAAACATTGCTTGAGAAAATTAAAGAATCCATAAACAAATGGAAACACATCCCATGTTTGTAGACTAGAAGATTTAATATTATTAAAATGTTAACACTACCCAAATGATCTACAGATTCAAAGCAACTCCCATGAAAACTCTAATGACATTCTTTGCAGAAATAGAAACACACATTCTACTATTCATATAAAATCTCGAGAGACCCTAAATAGTCTAAACAATTCAAAAAAAGAAAAACAAAGCTGGAGAACTCAATTTTTTTATTTTAAAACATATTAAAAAGCCAAAGTAATCAAAATAATATGGTAATAGCATAAATAAAGATAATAGTCCAACAGAATAGAATAGACAGCCTAGAAATAAACTCTCAAATACATGATCAAATAATTTTTGACAAGGGTGCCAAAATTATTCAATGGAAAAAAGACAGTCTCTTCAACAAATAGTGGTAGGAAAACTGAACATCCATATGCAAAAGAATAAAGCTGGGCACTTACCTGATAAGACATACAAAAACTGAAAATGGATCAAAGACCTAAATGCAAGACTTAAAACTATAAAACTCTTAGAAGAAAATATAGGACAAACATTTTATGACATTAGATTTTGCAGTGATTTCTTGCATATGACACCAAAGGTACAAGCAACAAAGGAAAGAAATAGACAAATTGAATCATGAAGAAAAGATTTAAGTGAATCAAAAGACACTGTCCACGTACTAAAAAAACAACCCACAGCATGGGAGAAAATATTTGCAAATTATATGCTCATATAAGAATTAATATCTAGAATATATAGAAAACTCCTAAAAATCAACAACAAACAACCTGATTTAAAAATGAGCAAAGGATTTGAATAGATATTTTATGAAAGAAGCAATACAATTGGTTAATAAGCACAGGTAAAAATGTTTAAAGTTACTAATCATTAGAGAAATGCAAAATTACAATGACATATAACTTTATACATATTAGAATAGCTACTATCATGCAAACCAGAAACTAACAAGTGTCAACAAAAATGTGGAAAAATTGAAATTCTTATACACTATTGGAATGTAAAGTGGTATATTCACTGTGAAAAACAGTATGGTTGGTTGCACATTATGAAGATATGACATACCACAATACTGTACCCACTTAAAAATTATAAAGATGGTAAATTTTATGTTGTTGTCTTTACTGCAATAAAAGCATAAGAAAAAATGAGGAAAGCTTAAGGGAATTATGCAATAACATCTAGTGGACCAATGTATGTATTATGGATAGCTCAGAAGTAGAAGACACAGAAAGAAAGGGGAGAAACACCTATATAAGGAAATAATGATAAAAAACATGCCAAATCCAGGGAAGGAAAGAGTCATCCAGGTTGATTTTGCTGATTCAAGAAGCCTAATACATCCCAAATAAGAAAAACTCAATGAATTTCATGACAAGATGCATTATTATCAAATTATCAAATATCAAAGACAAAGAGAATTTTGCAAGCAGAAAAACAAAACGGACTTGTCACATTCAAGGAAACCTCCCTGAGACTATCAGTGGATTTCTCAGTAGAAGCTTTGTAGGACAGGAAGGAGTGAGATGATAAATTTAAAGTGCTGAAAAGAAAAAAAACTACCAATGTAAAATACTGTATCCAGCAAAATTGTAATTCAAAAATAAAGAAGAGATAAAGGCTTTTCCAGTTAAACAAAAGCTGAGGGATTCCCTCGATACTAGATATGTTTTACGAGAAGTGCTAAAGGGAGTCCTTCAAGTTGACATAAAAAGGCACTAAACAGCAACATGAGAGTTTATAGAAGTAGAAAGCTTACTGGTAATGGAAAATGTATTTGCAAATACATAATACTATAATAATCTAACAATGGGAATTTAAATGTAAAAAAAAAGTAAAGGTAAAAGATTGTACTCTAAATGTAAAAACAAAAACCTACACTCCTGAATCAAATGACATAGAGTGGATGAATGAGTAAAATAACAAAATCCAACTTTATGCTGTATAACAAAATCTAAGTTTGGCAAAAAGAGATGCACTTTATGTTTACAAACACACATAGAGTGAAAGTGAAAGGAAAAAACAGTTATTCAATACAAATAATAAACCAAAGAGAATAGGGGTGGTATATTTATATCAGAAAAAATTGACTAAAAGTCAGAAATTGTCACAAGAGACAAAGAAGGATATTCTATACTGATAAAAGATCAATTCACAGAATACTATAGCAATTATAAATAAATATGCTCTCAACATCAGAGAACCTACATATGTGAAGCAAACATTGACAGAACAGGAGGAATAGATAGCAACACAATAACAGTAGAAGATTTTAATATTCTACTTTCAATATTTGATAGAACATGCAGACAGGAGATCAAAAAGGAAACAGAAGACATGAACAGTCCTGTAGATAAAATGGATCTAACAGACATACAGAATATTTCACCCCAACAGCAGCAGAAGATACATTCTTCTCAAGTGCACTTGGAACATCTCCTGAATGGATCACATGTCACATGTCAGGCCACAGAGCAAGTCTTAATCAATTTAAGGAGACTGAAATAATATCAAGTATTATTTCTGACCACAATAAAATAAAACTAGAAATTAATAGCAGAAGAAACATTGAAAAGTTCACCAATATGTGGAAAATAACAAACTTATAACAACCAATTGATTAAAAAAAACAAAAAAAGTGAAATTAGAAAGTATCTAGTGGCAAATGTAAGCAAAAATAGAATATACTAAAACTTATGGGACTTAGCAAAAGCAGTACTGAGAGGCAAATTTATATCAATAATTGCTTATATCAGTAAGAAAGAAAGCTTTCAAATAAAAACCTAACTTCATACCGTAAGAACACAGAAAATGAGCAAAACAAGCCAAAATTTAGCAGAAGGAAGGAAGAAATATTAGAGCAGAAATAAACACAATAAAGGATAGAAAAAAATTAATGATGGTGTTTTTAAAATTAGTTAATTTTTTGAAAAGATCAACAAATTGACAAATCTTTTCATAGTCTAGAAAAAGAAGACTCATTAATAAAATCATAAATCAAAGAGGAGTTATTACAACTGATGCCAAAGTAATCAAAATGTTCATAAAAATCTACCATGAACAATTATATACCAACAAATTGGATAACTTAGAATAAATTGATAAGTTTCGAGAAACATGCAACCTACCAAGAGTGAGTCACAAAGTAACAGGAAATTTGAACAGATCAATTACAAGTAAGAATATTAAATTAGTAATAAAAATATGCCAACAAAGAAAAGCTCAGGAGCAAATGTCTTCACTGGTCAATTCTGCTAAGCACTTAAGAAGAGTTAGTGCCAATCCTTCTCAATCTCTTAGCAAAAATTGTAGCAAGAGACAAACAAATTTTTTTCTGAGGCTAGCCTTATACCAAAGCCAGACAAATAAATGAAGAGAAAAAACCTACAGGCCAACAATTCTGAAAAACAGAGATGTAAAAATCTTCAAGACAGTAGCAAACCCAATTCAGCTACATACATAAAGGATTACACACCATGAACAAGTCAACATATGAAAATTAATCACTGCAATATACCATAACATAATTGATTCACACAATTATCTTGATACATTAAAAAAAAATTTTACAAAATTCCACATGCTTTCCTAATAAAAACACTCAACAAACTAGGAATAAAAGAAAATGACCTCATCATGGCAAGAGTCACATATGAAAAGTCCACAGGACATGAGGTTGGAATGATCGTAAATGGGATTGGTGATTTTATAAGAAGAGATTAGAGAGGGATTTTTTTTTTCTGCCATGGGAAGATGCAACTAAAAAGGTGTCTGTTTGCAAAACAGGAAGGGAGCTGGCCTTCACCAGAAACCAAATAGGCCAGGACCTTGATTTTGAACTTCCCAGCCTCCAGAATTATAATAAATCTTTTTGTTTATGGAATTTTTGTTAAAACAGCCTAAACTGACAATGACAACAGTATCCAGAACTTCTACAAATCTATAGCAAAAACAATAACAACAACACCAAGAAAACACTGAAATAGACAAAAACTTTGCTAAGACTGGATATTTGACCCCACAAAATCCCATGTTGAAATTTGATTGCAATTTGGTGCCCAATGTTGGAAGTGGGGCCTGATGGGAGGTGTTTGGGTCATGGGGGTGAATATTTAATTAATAGATTAATGCCCTCTCTCAGGGGTGAGTGAGTTCTTGCTCTACTAGTTTCCATGAAAGCAGATTGTTGAAAAGAGCCTGTCACCCTCCCTCCTCGTTTCTCCTCTCACTATGTGCTATCTGCATACGCCAGTTCTCCTTTGCCTTTTGACATGAGAGAAAGCAGCCTATCAGATGCCCAATCTTGAACCCTCTAGCCAGCAGAACCATGAACCAAACCTTTTTTCTTTCTAAATTACCCAGGTTCAGAAATTATAGTAACAAAAAGTATACTAACAAAGACTTGAATAGACATTTTTTTCCAAAGGAGACAATGAAATGGCCAACAGGCATGTGAAAAAAATACTTGACGTCACTAATCATCAGAGAAATACAAGTCAAAAGCACAATGAGATATCACCTTACACCTGTAGGACTACTATCAAAAACAAACAAACAACAACAACAACCAAAAAAGAAACACCAACCAAACAACAACAAAACAGATAATAACAAGTGTTGGCAAGGATGTGGGGAAATTAAAAACCTTTGTGCCCTTTGGTGGGAATAGATAATAGTACAGTCACTACAGATAATAGTATGGAGGTTCCTGACAAAATTCAAAGTAAAATGACTACATGATTGAGTCATCTCACATCTGTGTATTTATCAAAAATAGTCAAAATCAGGATCTCAAAGAGATATTTTCACTTTGATGTTCACTGCAGTGTTATTCACAATAACCAAGAGGTGGAAACCATCTTAATGTTCCTCAATAGATAAGTGAATAAAGAAAATGTGGTTTTATTTAAGTTGATTTATGCTACTATAAAAATACCACAAACTTGGTAGCTTATAAGTAACAGAAATTTATTGCCCATGGGCAATTTCCTGATCTTGGGAAGTCCAAGATCAGGCACCAGAAGATTTGGTGTCTCATAAGCCTTGTTTCATTGTTGGTTCATTGATGGCCTTCTCATTACATCCTCACATGCTGAAAGAGGCAAAAAAAAAAAAAAAGAAGAAAAAATCAGTGAGGCTTCTTTCATAAGATTACTAATTCCAGAAAGCTCTGACCTCCTGATTTAATTACCTCCCAAAGATCCCATATTTTAATACTATCACCCTAGAGTCAAGATCTCAACATACGAATTTTGGGGGCACACAAACATTCAGACCATAGAAAGTATATACATAAAGTGGAATATTATTTAGACATAAAAAAGAAGCAAATCAT
Organism: Pan troglodytes; assembly: GCF_028858775.2. Classification (NCBI taxonomy): domain Eukaryota; kingdom Metazoa; phylum Chordata; class Mammalia; order Primates; family Hominidae; genus Pan; species Pan troglodytes. The sequence continues at coordinate 82,353,262 of NC_072413.2, forward strand.
ATCATATGGTACAACACGGATGAACCTTGAGGACATTATGCTAAGTGAAATCAGCCATTCACAGAATACTGCATGATTCCACTTACATGAGGCAGTTAAAGTAGTCTAATTCATCAAAGAAAAGAGTAGAATGGCGGTTTCCAGGAGAGAAGGGCATAAGAAGTTGCTGTTCAATCAGTATAAAGTTTCAGTCCCACAAGATGAAAAAACTTGTAGCGAGCTGCTGTACATCACTGTGCTTATAATTAACATTACTGTATGATGCACTTAAAATTTATTAAGAGGGTAGATGTCATGTCATGTGTTTTTCAATCCAAATTTTGAAAATTCAACTTGAAAAGAATTATCAGTAATATTGACTGTTTTGTTGATAAACAATAAGTAATCAGAACACAAAGCCAATTGCTACTGACATCTATAGAAATTAAAGGCTCACTGGAAGGGGTGGAAGATGCTATTTCTAAAAATCCACAGTATTTCCCTCCTTGTTTGCCAAAGTTTTAATGTAATTGTTTGAAAATACCAGTGCTGATGTTTTCAGTGAAAATATGTTTGCTTAAAAAAAAACACAGCTGTTGGTCATATGGCAAGTGTTTCACAAGAAATAATCTGGAAAACCAGTAAAGATCAATATCAACCTGATTAAGACACCTTCCAGAAACTTCGGATTAGAAGAAAACATTTTTATTCTTTGGACGAATAAAGTCTGATACAATTTATCCACACCATTTTCCAGAAGGTCAAATCTGAGAATACTCGCAATTTATTTAGTTACCAAGGGGTAAAAATGAGCCTTTGTGTTCAAAGCAAGAAAACTGTACTCAGCCCAGAAAAACAATTTGCACCATTTCAACATCAGAGAATTCTTGTGTCTTTTGTCTTAACATACCTATAAACTGGCATGGAAGTAGGGGTGATACTCAAAATATTTAGCAACTCATATGGCAATGGCACTGACCCAACAGAATGAGTATCAGCCACATAAAGCAATAATTTTATTCTAGGGTATACTGACTAAATGTTATTCTGCTCTGGGGAAAGAGATGGGAAAGGTATTATGGCCTGTCAGGTGCCAGATTTCAATTAGACACACAAGGATAAAGGTGAAGAACATTGACAATATTTTTCCTTATTTGTTTCAGAAAATAACCAGGGGCCCTTCTTGGATATATTCAAGTTAGCCACAGTTATTAAAATAGTCTACTTCTTTACTGTACTTTAAGCTATTTTTTGGCCTTTTCAAGGATTATTTATTACTCTTCTTAGTACATTCAGCAGGAACCACTGTCCTGACCCTTATAATTAATGAGTGTAAAAATAAGCATGTGAGTAACTACCATGGTTTGGGAGCTCACTCTAAGTCAGAACTGGGTTACATATTTATAGGTGGGACCACTCACTCCTACAAAACCCAGAAGGTAAGCACAATTATCTCCATTTCATAAGTAATGAAACCAAAGCTTCAAGATGGTTGTTGTCTTGACTTAGGCCACAGTGTCAGATAGGTGTTTAAACCAACTTACATCTGTTCCCACAGCTCACGTTATTTCGTATGTGCAGAATACTGCAAATTGATTTCATTTTGGTTGGATTGGATTAAATCTCTTCCTCTCACCCTGACCTTTACAAAATCTAACTTAGTCTTATTTCTTAGATCAAAGGAAATTATTCCAAGGTTGCCATTTAGCACACATAGAGAATGGAAACATTAAGAGGCAAACATATCTTTGTTTCCAAATCGATTTACATATCAAAGCTTTTTGGAGAAGGCTGAAATAAACAGTTCAGTTTCTGGAAACTTATTTAAATCAACTTGCACATTCTTTGGAGCAGTTAGCCACAACATTTTAAAGGGAATTTATAAGCATCTTGAGCTGGCATGAAATTCGTTCACTTCAGTGTAGCTAAACACAGCACCCATTTTTTCGTCATGACCTCACTAGAATCTTGGTGGCTAACACTGCACAACTTTCTCATTTTAAATCAGTCATTCATGTTAGCTTTTTTTTTCTTACCTTCAGACTTAAAAAGTTTAAACGTATTGAATTTATTTTGTAGAAAGTGTGCCAGATACAAATGTTTTGCATATGATACTTTTGAAGTCACATTTCTTAGAATAAGCCATTTACCTTGAATAACATATTAAAGGCAAAAAGTAAATGAGTAGTTTTCAAAATAAAGTCTATAAGAAGGTTTGTGTGACAGCAAAAAAAAAAAAAAAGCAATATTTTAACCCAAGAACTCTAGAAAGTGGTACCAGCCCTACTACTATTTAGATGTCATTTAATATTTCCAGGATTTAATTTCCACCACCATGTAATATGTAAGAAAGATCATCTCTATATTTTGAAGAGCATGAGTTCTACCCCAGTACTATGGATATTTGTACCTAATAGTTCTACCCCAGTACTATGGATATTTGTACCTAATAGTTCTACCATTAGAGAGTAAAGAACTTCAGTTTGAACTTTCAGTCTTTCCTCTGCCACTCTTCTCAAACCAGAAGGTTTTAAATTTTCTCTAAGAAAAATTCTGAATTTCCTGTTCCATGAAAATTGTAAAATCGTAAAGTCTATCATTTAGTCCAAGCTTTTCAGTGCAATTGGGTTAAAAAAAAATTGGTCGCAACCAAACTTTGGTTGTTTGTTTGATTTTTTTAAATTAAACAGAAAATAGCAGGGTGATTTGCATTTAGCCAAGTGAAGTTTTGTTATGTCAAAAAGTTTTGTTTTAATTTTTAAATATATATGCATATATATGGATTCTGTGAGTGATGCTGAACTAATGAAATGTTTTTATTACTTTGATTCTAGAATAAGTATTTCTAAAAATGATTTATGTGCCTCTATACCTGGCTCTTAAAATAGAAATAGTAAATAAAGTAATTTAGGTAATTTTTTTTTCTACAAGTAAATTTTGAGTGTCAGGAATATCATTTTTGAATAGATTTAAGTATGCTGTCGACTTTGATACCCAAAGCTGATCACTGTCCTAATTGTCCTAAGAAGCATCTATACTCTTGCAGCAACAAGCCTCACAGCTTAGCATTGGAGATGGAAAGTTGGATATGCACATAAAATAGAACAGGAAGAAAAGTACGTTTATTTAATATGTTTATGAAGTCCCTGATATATATTTTAAATACTTTTACTAGATGAGAAAGAAAAAAAATACTATGTGTTACTTAACTAAAATTTGTCCCAGGCAAGAATCATTTTGGTATAAAAATCAATATTATCCTAAGAATTTAATATAATATTGTGATAATATTTTAGTTTAGTTTTAGTATCTATTGTAAATTCTTAATGCTTTTTTGATTTTACATATTGTTTATTATTTTATAAATGACTCATCTAAACTCCATTAATAAATTTAATTTTAAAAATAAAAGGAATTAGTCCGCTTGCGGTGGCTCATGTCTGTAATCCTGGCACTTTGGGAGGCCGAGGCGGGCAGATCACCCAAGGTCAGGAGTTTGAGACCAGCCTGGCCAATATGGTGAAACACTGTTTCTACTAAAAATACAAAAATTAGCCAGGCATGGTGGTGGGCAGCTGTAATTCCAGCTACTTGGGAGGCTGAGGCACAAGAATCGCTTGAACCCAGGAGGTGGAGGTTGCAGTGAGCCCGGATTGCACCACTGCACTCCAGCCTGTGTGATAGAGCAAGACTCAGTCTCAATAAATAAATAAATGGAATTGTCATAAAGCTTGAAATACATGGTTTTTTTTTTTTGTTCTCAGATGGAACACTAAACACAAGTGATTACTCCTCCCTTCTTCCAAAAAATTATCAAAATGAAAGTAGAGAAGTACGTCCTTTAATATTACTAGAGTTTAATTTCCAACACCATACACTACATAATAAAGATCATCTTAAATACTTTGAAGAGCATGAGTTCTACCCCAGTATCGTGGCTATTTCTACCTTATTAATTATAAAAAACACAACTGGCTTTGTAATATAACCTTCTCTTCTATTTGATCCCAACTGAAACTACAGGCTCCAAGTTACCTAATTGAGTTCCCAGGGTTTTCTCGAGGTCCTATTGGAACTTCCCCCACATCCCCTGTCACAGAAGCCCTGGGACATAATCTTAGATATGTCAGGGAGCGATGCAAGATCTGCTCGAATTAGTCTTGTGAGAAACTGCTTGCAGCCTGTAGAAAAGAGGCTACCACAGCAGTCCTGTACAAAAGGAGGTAAGGCTGGCAAGGTTGGAAGGGCTATAGAAATCAGTCAAGAACCAGAAGAGCTATGGTATACCACATGTACAAAAGAAACTGGAACTTGGTGAAGAAGTTTTCAGTTTTCCACAATGGAGTTTTCCAGTGGCAAAATTTACAGAATCAGAGTGTGAGGAAGTGCCAACACTCTAACAGGACAGTAGCACAAAGATCAGTGCCTCCACCTCCCCACAACCACCTCTACCTACCCCAAATTAAGGTGTTGGTCTCCCTTCCTCAGGCTGAAGGTGGTCAAAGGCTTTCTCAACAAATTTGGTAGCCTCCTAGCTTGTGCCCACTCTACATAAACAAAAATGAATCTTGTCATTTAGGACATACCACCCATGGATATAGTTTGAAATTTGTCCTGCTTTTCAAAGAAATGCTAAGGAAAACTGAGGCAACCTATATAAAGTAACTATTGTAATATACCTAGTCTACAGAAAATCAAGAATGAATACATGGGTCAGTCAAGGTACTCTAAGAAGCAGACACAAAGATAGGAGTAGAGGTGTAAGGATTATATTGGGTTAAATATCCATGAAATATAAACTTGAGGGGAGCAAGAGAAGGCAAGAGAGCCTTCAGTTTGAAATGCAGGTCTGAAAACTTTTGGAAGGAAAGAAGGAAGAAAGAAAGATTGGGAAGAAAGAGCATGAGATGGTAGTTCAGCTCTGAGACACTCAGCCAACACTTGAAGAGTTCCCCAAGCCAAGATTGCCCAGTAAAGGAGTTCTGCATTGGTTGAGATTGGTCTAGTTGTGCTTACTCTGCCATACTTAAATGTATGTGAACAGCCTTGGGGCTGGCCTATCTCTGAACACTGTAATGGATCCCAAAGGTACAGCAACTCGATCTAGTTAGCCAAATATACTCTCAGCAGCAGATCCTCTTGAAGAAAGATCTCAGAGTTGCAACGCCAGGGCTACCACACAAGATATATGATAACAGCCAGCAACAATAAGAAGAAAGACTAAGATGAGCAAAGAAAGAAACTCACCCTGGGAGAAATATAGTTATTTCTGGAAAGATTAAGGAACTTTAGAAGAATTATAATTAGTATTTTGAAAGATATTTGATAAGTGCTATAAAGGGATGATACTGAAATGGAATGTAGATTTTTAAAACTAATTTAAAATAAGACTGGATAAATAAAAGGTGATGTTTCAAATTTTGAATAATTCCTAAATATAAAAAGCTAAAATGTAAAAATATTACATTTTAAATACAAGTGCAATTTTAAAACTATATGCATAGTTTGGACTGAAAGCTTTATTTGTCTTGAAGAATAAACTGTTACTATTAGAACCGAATAATTTTTAACACTAAGGAATGTAAACAAAATAAAAGCAATTTACCAAACATTCCAGAAAAAGTTTCTCAGAGACAGTAGCTTGTGATCAAAACTATTTCTTGTATAAGGACAACTTTTATAAGTCTGTCCTCAAGTTGTCAGTGAAATAACATTTTAGAAAATACTAATTTGTTGCTGCTAAATAACAGAATTCATTTCAAACAAATTAGTATAGTGAGACTAAAAGTGAGACTGTCAACTTTTTACAACATAAGCTACTTACAGTAAAAAATTTAAAAAAATTAAATAAAAATCTTACATTGAAACTGAACTTTTAGTATCATTGAAAATTTGTTAGTGCATTACTCATGAGTGTAAAACTTGCAAATTTGGGGAAAAGCTTATGAAATACTTTCCTATTGACATTACAGCTATCTTCAAATAGTAGTTTGCTACGAAAACATAAATTAGAATGGTATAGATAATATTCCAGGGATTTGGATCCCATATACTTTATAAATTAGTTTGAAAGCCGAGATTATGTCAAAGCTTTAAATGTTTGCTGAATGAGAAGATGGACATTACAGATTTTCTAATTTATTTGGTTTTGTATGACATGCTCATGAAAGTAAATATGGAAAAAAACTTTTTTATTGCTTTATAAAACACATATGCATAAGAATATTTTAGGCATTTACATACATTATTAATATAGTATTAACAGGCAAAGAAACATAGATGTATACTCAGAATTATATATATGAGTTATACATATTGAATAAATATACTAATCATAGCTTGAATTGAAATAATTAAGAAAATTGTACAAAACACTCCAAAAAGCTGCTATTTTACAATCACATTCATAAGGTTGATGACCTCAAGACGCATCCAACTCTGAGGCTGCTATGACACCAAAGGCAGTATTTGGGGTCTGCATTCTGGTTATGATTTCATGTCCTTATCTCAGAGAATAAAGAATTAGTTCTATCCAGCCTCACAATCCTATACTTCTGTATTCATCCCCCAATCTAAACCATTAGGGGCTCCATTTTCTTTTATACATATCCTTTCAATACATGCTCTGAAACTTCTGGTTTGTATTCAGCATATTCCTTTGTCCTCAGCACTTTCCTAGGACAATCTCTTAAAACCTGTTTGCCCTATGGGTATCCTAGCATTCCTCTTGGACAGACTTTTTTTTTTTTCCACTCTACCAGATCTTCAGGGTCATGAAGTAAGGTCTATATGTCTATTTTGCTAATAGATCATTACTTTCTTTCTTCTTACAAAAAAAAATGTTTCTTGATAATTAATCCATAAAGATATGATTCCCTCCTGTCCTCTCCTAATTGCTGTCATTTACTAACATATTAGTTGCTCCCTTTCATTCACTATAGACTATAGTTTATTGCAACCATCTTCTTTTCTTGAAACCTCTTTGATTATACTTAGGGACACAAATATCCTCACAAATAAAGCATCCAAAAGCCTACGTATTAGAATCTTGTAATCTTCACCAAACCAGTCAATTTTAGGCAAACACTCCCATGGCTATGCTCTAGATTTGATATATTTGACCATTTGGACAACTTTGCATTCTTTATTGCACATAATCCCACTTTGCAACCATCATTTCCATTTGGATTAAATTGCTCATGTACCCCCATTGACAGAATTACTTGACTCTTCAGTACATCTTCTTTCCCCATGTCATTCCTCACCCTTGGCTCCATTTATATTCTTTTCCAGCCGAGTTCACATTTTCCATCACTTTAATCATTTCCTTGGTCATTGAGTTCTTCAGTGACAAAATCCCAAATATGAATGAATACTTCACTTATTTTCTCCACATCAGAACCAGAGCTATCATATTTGACGTAAGTAATTACACAACCAACGTGACTTTTTTACAACCTTATTTTTAACATAAACCTCAAATTTGTATTAAGTCATGCCCAGGAACTGTCTCTAGTGGGCTAATTTTCTCATGCCATCCGGTAACAGTTGCATGTCTTCTGCTCAATTGTTCAAGACCTTGGCAGATGATCTTGCATTATATTTATACATCTTATTCATTGGATAGAAATTCCTTTCCCTTTCTACTATTCTCCTTCCTTCCTGTTGCAATGCATGAGGTATCTCTCCTGCTATAGAAGATCGTTTCTCTTCTGTACTCAGAAGCCTTGCACTCCAGTTTTTCACAAACTGCTGCTTTGGTTATCCTCTCACTTTCCTGCATCATTGTATCCTTTCTTTCTTCTTGGCTATTACAAATGCCTTCAAAGACCTCTAAAAAGTATCATCTTTTAAAATCCCACATTTACTTCCCATTACCCCTTAGATATCTTATCTTTTCTTGGATCTCATTTGTTGTCAAACTTTCAGAGAGCTGCCCAGATTTAATGACTCTAATTTGTCACCTCTTATTCTCTCCTCAGCACAATCCAAAGAGTTTTCCACTTTCAAGTATTTAATGAAAAGTTTTTGAATTCCATTACATCTTCACTTCACAGGACTTATTATATTTTATTTATATTATATAATATTTACTTTTTATTTAACTATTATTGGTCCCTATAAGTTCCATTAGGATATGAACTCTAATCTTTCTTGCTTACCACTATACCCCAGTGCCAAAGCATGCCGGTAAATAAGTATTTGTTAACTAGGTACATGAAATAGCTACATTGCAAAATGTCATTCAAATAATCAGTTTTAACTTTAGATGGTGCTTAACATATACATATTTGAAATAGATAACAAAATAAACCATTATGCTGTTAAAAAAAATTTCCAATATTACAAATTGTGACCTACATGTGTTATTCTGTGGGGATTGGAAGAATTCTAATTTATTTCATTTTTTACTTTAGTTATGACATTAAAGCACTGTACATCACCTAAATTGTGTTATAAATGTTTGTGATACCAAGAAATTATTGCAGAACTGTATAGGCTTTGAAATAAGATACACGAAAACCAATATTTTGCCCTTTTTTATTTTACACACACCCTCAGACTCCATACTACTGTTTTCTAAACTTAAAGCCTGAATTTGACATTCATTCTAACTTGAAGTTATCATTAACATATAGCAGCTCTGTCCAACAGAAAGAAAATGCAAGTCACATATGTAATTTTAATTTTTTTAATAGCCACATTAAAAAAGTAAAAACAGGTGAAGTTAACTTTAATGATATATTTTATTAACCTATATATCAAAAATATTATTTTATCTTGTAACCAATGGTAGAATTATTAATAAGATATTTTACATTCTATTTCTCACATCAAGTTTTAAAACCAAGGTGAATATTTTATGTTTATTGTACTTCTTAATTTGGATGCTAAATTTTTGTCTGAAATATTGACCTAAATTTAGATTTTATTTCGTTTATATTGAAAAACTAGATTCATCTATTCAAGTTATTCCAAACATGCTTAAAAATTTTCAGGAACTGAATTACCTATTGTTTTAAAATTTATATTAATTAAAATTAAACTAAAATTTATATCCTTAGTCATTCTAAACACATTTCAAATGCTCAATATTTACATTTGACTAGTGGATACAATTTTGGACAGCACAGCTATATAGAAATGAATGGGCAACATTTTGTGGCCTTTCCCTACAGGGGCTTTTATCCAAATTCATTATTGTAGGTTATAAAATACGTATTGACTATGTAAGTTTAGGTCTGTGTCTATAAACATACAAAGACACAGATATTTTGAATATCTAAAAATATAGTAACACTCAAGTGATACCTTATTAATATATTTTCAATAATTTTTATTTGAGCCTCATAAAATAATCCTAATTAGCAGATGTGGTGATTAATTTTAGGTGTCAGCTTCACTAGGTCACATAGTGCACATGCATTTGTTTAAATATTATTCTGGGTTTATTTGTGAGGGTGTTTCTGGATGAGATTTACATTTGAATGTGTAAACTGAACAAAGCAGATTGCCTTCCCTAATGTGGTTGGGCCTTATATAATCCACTGAGGGTCTACGCAGAACAAAAGGCTCAATAAAGAAGAATTTGCTTACTTTTCCTGACTGTCTTTGAGCTGAGACATTGGTCTTCTGGCTTCAGACTTGGACTCAAACTGAAACGTACCTTATTCTCCTGGCTCTCAGTCATTTGGACAAAAATGGGAGCTGCACATATCATCAGCTCTTCTGGGTCTCCATCTCCCCAACAGCAAGGTTGTAGGACTGCTCAGCCTCCCTAACTGTGTAAGCTACAGGCCATTCCTCATAACCTCTCTATCTATGCAGAGAGAGAGAGAAACCTGTTGGTCCTGTTCCTCTGGAAGACCCAGACTAATACAGTAGAATTGTGTCAGGAATTGGTGAGTTCTTGGTCTCACTGACTTCAAGAATGAAGCTGCAGACCCTCTCGATGAGTATTACAGTTCTTAAAGGTGGAATGTCCGGAGTTTGATCCTTCTGATGTTCACCTGCGTTGGGAGTTTCTTCCTTCTGGTGTGTTGGTGGTCTCGCTGGCTTCAGGAGTGAAGCTGCAGACGTTTGCAGTGAGTGTTACAGCTCTTAAGGCGGCGCATCTGGAATTGTTCCTTCCTCTGGGTGGGTTCGTGGTCTCGCTGGCCTCAGGAGAGAGGCTGCAGGCCTTGGAAGTGACTGTTACAGCTCATAAAGGCAGTGTGGACCCAAAGAACAAGCAGCAACAAGATTTACTGCAGAGAGCAGGAAACAACAAAGCTACCACAACGTGCAAGTGGACCTCAGCAGGGTAACACTGCTGGCTCAGGCAGCCTGCTTTTATTCTCTTATCTGGCCCCTCCCACATTCTGCTGATTGGTCCATTTTACAGGGAGCCGATTGGTCCATTTTACAGAGAGCTGATTGGTCCGTTTTGACAGGGTGCTGATTGGTGCATTTACAATCCCTGAGATAGACACAAAAGTTCTCCACTTCCCCACTAGATTAGCTAGATACACAGTGTCTACACAAAGGTTCTCCATGTCCCCACCAGAGTAGCTAGATACAGAGTGTCAATTGGTGCATTCGCAAACTCTGAGCTAGACACAGGGTGCTGATTGGTGTGTTTACAAACCTTGAGCTAGATACAGAGTGCCGATGGGTGTATTTACAATCCCTTAGCTAGACATAAAGGTTCTCCACATCCCCACTAGATTAGCTAGATACAGAGTGTGACACAAAGGTTCTCCAAGTCCCCAGTAGAGTAGCTACAGTGTCGACTGGTGCATTCACAAACCCTGAGCTAGACACCGGGTGCTGATTGGCGTGTTTACAAACCTTGAGCTAGACAGGAGCCCAGCTGGCTTCACTCAGTGGATCCTGCACTGAGGCTGCAGGTGGAGCTGCCTGCCAGTCCCGCGCCGTGCGCCCGCACTCCTCAGCCCTTGGGTGGTCGATGGGACTGGGCGCCGTGGAACCGGGCGCGGCGCTCGTCTGGGAGGCTCGGGCCGCACAGGAGCCCACGGAGGGCGGGGAGGCTCAGGCATGGCGGGCAGCACGTCCGGAGTCCTGCCTGGCGGGGAGGCAGCTAAGGCCCGGCGAGAAATCGAGCGCAGCGTTGGTGGGCCGGCACTGCTGGGGGACCCAGCACACCCTCCCCAGCCGCTGGCCCGGATGCTAAGCCCCTCATTGCCCGGGGCCAGCAGGGCCGGCCGGCCGGCAGCTCCGAGTGCGGGGCCCGCCGAGCCCACGCTCACCCGGAACTCGCGCTGGCCCGCAAGCACCGCGCGCAACCCCGCTTCCCGCGCGCAGCCCCGGTTCCCGCCCGCGCCTCTCCCTCCTCACCTCTCCGCAAGCTGAGGGAGTCGGCTCCGGCCTCGGCCAGTCCAGAAAAGGGCTCCCACAGTGTAGCGGCGGGCTGAAGGGCTCCTCAAGCGCGGCCAGAGCGGGCGCCAAGGCCGAGGAGGCGCCGAGAACGAGCGAGGGCTGTGAGGGCCGCCAGGACGCTGTCACCTCTCAGAATGGCAAGTATTATTTCATATTATTCCAGTTTTATAAATTGACCAAATCTAAATAGTAAAGTTGACCTCACAATGTCCACCTACATTTCTTTGAAAAGTCGCTTGATGTGGTAACAAAGAAAGGCAGCCTCCATTCGAATATTCTCCATCCTTACTCAGTATTATAAGCACATATATATAATTCCATATCCCCAAGTGTTCTTGAAGGGTCTGCTTTGTTCTACGATGTGCATGTACTGGTAGTGGACATTAAAGAAAAGCGTTTTCAAATTTTATTAAGGAAACTCACATATATGACTTAGACCATTTCATAGAGTTCTTTTTTATTAATTTCATTTTTCCCCTTGAAAACATTTATTAGAGGAAAAATCATTGGAAAAGTTAGGCTTAAAAATACTTGGTCATTAATAAAAGACATTTTAAGACACTTCTTTTGGGGAAAAATGCAGTCTAGGAAAAGAGAATACTTTTTATATACCTGAATGGGCAAAAATGATTTAATAGTCTCCAAAACTTAAACAATTTATTGGCTTATAGGCTTAGAGCAATAAAATGTTATAACATTGTGTATTATTATTCCTGGAATAGGAAATGGGTGGAGTATGGTCTATTCCTGTGGAAAATGAGTGCAGAGAAAGACAGGATGGGGTTGTTTTAAGAGACAATGTAAGAAATATGCAGATGACTTGCATTTGCTTCCAATTAATTTTTATTTAGCTTCTTCCAATATTTGGACTGTTTCTCAAACATTTGATTATAAATCTCGGCTATTTATACAGAAAATATAAACATGTCAATAAGTAATACCTGTGTGTAAAAGCATTAAATGACCTAGGCAACACAAACACATTATGGGCTATTGGGGCTCCCATTTGGAATTCATTACATATGTGAAAAGAGGGAAGGAACTCAACTCTGTACTATTGCCTGGAAGGAAACTTTGTATAACTTCGAGACTTGAAATAGAGAGTGGAATGTGTCAGGGGTAGGGAGCAGGGGGAATGTTTGGCAAACAAGATACTCAAAGAAGCTGGTGAAAAGAATTCAGGAAAGACAAAAAGGAATTGTCAAAGATGTTGCTGTGGATTACAAATTAAATCTCCTTTAATGTTCTTTGATAGTTGTAAGTGAAGACAGGAATGTTTTGAAAGTACTTTTGCTTGCTGGATTGTATTCCTTTGACTATTTCAAATGCTGAGTCAAAGCCTTGTGGGGGTTATAATTTACATACGCTGAGGTTAAATTCTGTAGGGTACTGCTATGGTAGATAGCTAGTCAGGTATAAGCAGGGCGGGAGAGGGCTCCCCCAATATATACCAGGAGGGTCAGATGACCATTAGGTGATGGTCACACGGTTGTTAACTGTCTCTTCAAAATAATAATTGGTCACAGCCAGTGCCAGGGACACACAGTCTCCTAACAGAAAACACCTGAAACTGGTGATCGGCCACTTCCCCATAAGATCTCAGGTGTTGGGTAAGTGGGGAGAAGTAACGCAAGACCCCGAAACTATGCCAACATAGAAGACCCCAAGTCAAAAGAGGTCAGGCCGTGCACTCGATCTCTCACATCACCCACTTGGACCTCTCTGAAGAGTACTTTACTTCTTTTTATTCTTCTTCTCAGGCTTTTTAATAAATTTAAACTCATGCTCTAAGACTTGCCTCAGTCTCCCACTCTGCCTGATGCCCCTCAGTCGAATTATTTTCTCTGAGGAGTCAAGAATGGAGGCTGTTGCAGACCCATATGGATTTGCCTCCACTAACAGTACAGCTCATGATTTTGAACGTGAAGTATTTGGATCCAGCTAAAAATATTTACTCTGAACCTGAGCCAAGTATATGTTCACTCTTATGGCCTAACTGTTGAAACCCTTCCTGTAATGGAGAAGAATCAGACAGGAACCATGACAGTAGTTCTTAGAAAGCTGCATTGATGTCACAGAGACAATATGCAGATGACACTAAAATAAAAATAGGGGATTTTTGTAGAAGAAAGATAGGCTTATGAGATATTAACTGAGTTTACCCCACTGGTGAAATCTGAAAACCCTCTGGTGAGAATGATGATCTCAGCAACCTCCTGGACACATCCTTTCTTAAAAAATTACATGCCCTTGGCCAGGTGTGGTGGCTCACACCTGTAATCCCAGCACACTGGGAGGCCGAGGTGGGCGGATCACAAGGTCAGGAGATCGAGACCATCCTGGCTGACATGGTGAAACCCTGTCTCTACTAAAAAAATACCAAAAATTGGCCGGGTGCGGTGGCGGGCGCCTGTAGTCCCAGCTACTCTGGAGGCTGAGGCAGGAGAATGGCGTGAACCCAAGAGGCGGAGTTTGCAGTGAGCCGAGATTGTGCCACTGCACTCCAGACTGGGCCACAGAGCGAGACTCTGTCTCAAAAAAAAGAAAAAAAAGAAAAAAAAATTACATGCCCTTTCAACAGCAAGGAATGGTCAGTGATTGACTTGTGAGGGTTGGCTTGAAGAATCAAGACTCCAATACCAAAGAGCAGACACCCTTCACTACTGCGTCTGTGGAACTGATGACCTGTCAGAGTTTTTACCACCCATAGTAACTGGAAAAACCCAGTAGATCAAAAATAGTTTCATCACCTAAGAACGGGTCGACAAGTGAGTGATGTATAATTAATGTTAGCACTCCAGGTGGGGGCATTTTCAATGTTTATCTGGAGCATATAAACCGCAGAGAATCACATATCATTGTTACAACCAGCTCTTCAGAAACAACTGCTGTTATGCTAGAATAAGCATATAATCTACATGTTTCACTTTACAAACCTATTATTCCCATAAAATTGTATATTAAAATCTGTATACAAAATGATCGAAGCGATGGGAAATGTTGTCTGTTCAGTCTCTACTCTGCCTCATTCTCTTTCCAACACAGACATTAAGGCACCTCAAAAAACTGCTTTGGGACCCAGTTAAGCATATTTTGAAAATCACAGGTCTAAACCATTCCCTTCTAATTTTCTGAATACCAGTCATTTGGTGCCAAATTATTAGGCAAAGCCCTAACCTCTCATTTAGTAAGCTGACTTCTCCTGTGGGAACAAACATATTTTTCATTTAATTATTGTGCTTCTTTCACTAATTAAATGTCTTCAATCATTAGAATAACAGTTCCCAATTACTGAGTGCATATTATTTGCCTGCCAGTCCTCAAAGTCCTGATCACATTATCTCATTGAATCTTCACAACCTATAAAATACGTAATACTGTTATATTATAATAACTTTCCAGTTTTCCAGATGAGACAAATAACTCTCAGAGAAATTATGGCAATTATGCAAATAAATAGAACTTGCGATGTTCTAATTTGGTCAGGGTTTTCAATCCAGGTCTTTGAAACTCTAGCGCCCACCTGTATAACCCCCACCTGCTGCTGCCACCGCCTTTGTTATAGTTTCATACTTGGGATAGTCATTTCTAATTTCTGAATTGGGATTTTTGTTCTTTTCCCCCGTATGCTGCTGTTTTTCCACCACTAATTTTATCTTAATATATTTATGTTTACTCTTGAAAATTCGAACCGTAAGTAACACACCCCAAATATATCCTCAGAATATGTTAAAGGCCACTTGGGTCAAATCATAACTCAGCACCTTGATGTGTGCTGATTAGCATGAGTGGCTGCCACTTGTCTATCTTGATAAACTGGTTCCTATAAAGGATAGGTCTGTTAATGCACAAAGCACTCTGGATATTGTTTGGCCTGGGCAATCATGACTTAACTTGCAACACCCATGATCCTTCCCAGCTTTCATGGAGAAAAATACACACATTTACCAACTTTTTGCCACCCCAGCAAAGCTTGCTAATCAGGTGCAGGTTTGGCTTGTTTTCTGGCAAGCTGGAAGCAGACTTTGTGAGTTCTCTGCATTCCTCAGACTCACTGGAGGGTGCACCTGGCCTTAGTTAATTGGGTGAAGGAGTTTTGCCTGTGAGGTGAAAGGAATTAGTGACAGGTTTCCTATTCTCTTGACCCCCTGAGGTGGGATAAAAAGCTTGACTGGCTCCCCAAGTTTACAAGACCAACTGGGGAAAGACATAATTAAGGTAAAGATGGTGTGGCATGAAGTTTTTCTCTTGCTTTGGGTTGATAAAGGTCAAGTAACACAATTTCAGACAAATGTTGGGTTAGCTGGCTTTATTTTTAATATTAAGCTAGCAAGCAGTAGAGACAACCAACTACATCATTTAGCACCACTGAGTTATAAATTTGCCATTATGTGATTTAGTTGAATGATGTTGAATAGGTCTTATAAAGTTTATTGGAGTTCAAGAAAGGAAACCATCACACCTGGCTAGCTCTGACATAAGGGAAAGTGCCTTGTGGGAGTTGGTTAGACCTTCTAATATGATCAATGGCCTGATGTTACTCAGCAGAACGAAATAAAAGACTTGACTTGGAAAGTGTGTTAATTCTTTCGGGCTATTTAGTATAATTTAATGCACCGTAAAGCGCCCCAGGGTATTGAAAGAGTTAAATTCCCTAGACAAAATGAAGAATTACTCCCTTTTTTCCTGGAAAAATCTGGCACACATGTATAGAAAGAACTTTATTAGCATGGGTATTAAAATTGGTTTCACTATAAGTGATTTTCCTAGGCCCCATTTCTGTGCCATCTGTCTTTTTTTTTTTTTTTACCAGTAAAAGCAATAAAATGTACACATTCACTAAAAAGAAAAGAGTAGGGTTTTATGGCATTCAAGGGTAGTTAAAATTCTGCTCTTTTACAGAATATAGCTTGATCTTTCTGAATACTGTTTTAATAACTAATTTCTAATATATCTATTGCAAATTGTCCATACTTTATGTTAATGGTCACCCAGACAAATTGGGTAAAAACCATGAACAAAACAAACTCCAAGTAATGTAAACAATAATTACCACTGTGAATACAAAGGGCACTTATAGTTTTGATATAGAAAGGCGAATCACAACAGATGAAACATGGACATGAAATAGTGTTAACCTTGCCTTCATGGTCTACTTATAGTAAAGAAAAAAAAGCACTCAAATTAATGGGAATCGAATTTTGCCAAGAAAGGCTGCGAACTTCCTGGCCTTGAGGTCTAATCACAATAGAAAATCACTGGCGATAAAAAAATGAAAAGAATCAATCAGCCATGACCATTGACATTGCTTTTTGCTAATAAAACACCCCCCTTAATTCAGGCCAACAGGCCTCCTACCTCTCCTTCTTATCTGTGCCTTTTCCTGGCCTTCAGTTTCTTTTATTGAGTTTCTTTTTTTCTATACTTGCTTATCTTTCAAATTTGTAGCACATATCCTTTTAAACTCTGTAAGAGTGGCCAGGTTTTCTTTTGACACTCATTATAGTATCCTCTAGATTTGTTGCAAAATTATATTAAACACTACCATGAAGAAATATGCCTTACATGAAGAAAGAAAGAAATGAATTGGGCCCATTTCTGTTTAATGTTAAAGATTTGATCCTTAGATAATTTGGATATGTCATTTGCTAAAATCTTGTTGCCTAGAATCTGTCATTCTGTGATGCTAGTATTATTCTGAACCAAACCCGTTTAATGCATTGATCCCAAATCATTTTTTAAATAAATAAGGAGCATTACGAATGTTATTCAACAGTGAAAAGTCAAGGGCAGAAAACTTAACTTTCCTTCCTGAAGATGTTCTTTGAATAGGAGATAGTCAAAGGTAGAGCTTAAAATAACATATTATTGATTTTCCTCTGCCATTAGATCACAAGTATTTCATTCGACTGCATGTTTCACGATTTTCCAGAATGCAATGGCATTCTGTTTTTAAAGGCTTTGTGCTCGATTACCTAATTTGATCTGCAGAACAGATCTGTACAGTCAATTTTTCTGAACCTCAATTTTCTCTGTCCTAAATGAGCATGAGTAGCCTCCCACGCCTAAAAACTTGTTGAACTGCTGAGCAAACTCATGGGTCCAGAAATGGCCTTTCCGCTATGTTGCGCTGTTAGAACCGCAAAACTAATAACGTGTCTTGATATTTTAAAAAACAATACTTAGAAAAAGCCAATTTAATTTTTTATAAATAGCATAGGTAATATACAACTATTGCAAAATAAATAGAGAAAGCAGAGAAATAAAAGGAATAATCATCCCCATATGTCTTCAATGAGACACAACTACTGTTAATATTTTCTTTCTATTCTTTCACCTGTGCATTTGTGGTATGTGACACAATGCTATATTTTCATTTTTGTATTCTGATTTTTTCCACTTAACATTGTGATAGAACTATATTATGCTGAGAAAATCTGTTTGTAAATTTTGTTTTAACTGCAACTTAGTAATAACAAGCACATATATCAATGTCTATTTCACAATTCTGTATTTGGACACATAAAACATTTTTGAGTTAAGTACAATAAATGAACACCTTTGTTCACATAGTGCTAAATAAATTGAAGGGTGATTGCTTATAATTTTCTAGGGGTAAATTTTGCCAGTTATGAAAATAAACTTTTTAAGTCTGTTGATTTTCAAAATTGTAAGACAGAGTAATCGCTTTTAAGGCTTACGTTCAAATCTCAGTTCTATCTCTTATTCTTGTAGAACTTTTACCAAAATACTTAATTACTTTGTGCCTCAGTTTCTTCATGTGTAAAGTGTTGATAATAGAGATCATATAAGCCATAAGAGATCATATAAGCCATCACTATACAAGTTAATACAGGCACAAGACTTAAAGTGATGCTGGCATATATCAAGTGTTCAATAAATATTACATAGTATGTACTCCAACAAGTTTATATAAAGACATTTATTATACATTCCCCTTGACATCATAGTGCTTACTATTTTGAATTAGGATGTTAACGTGAATGTTGTGTCTCAGTCCCAAAGTAAAACAATCAACCAAGGAAATACTAAAAGGTACACAACCCCTATAAGCATCTCACCTTTATGAAGGGAGGTAATACAATTGATATTCAATATCGACTTTCTCATATGTCAGATATCTACATTTTTGTGGATTGGTTCATGGCTTTCTAGTCTGTTTAATTGGTCATTCTGTTTTATTCTTTGCTATTATCACAATCTTAATTATAATTATTATTATTTAATATTCAGTGTAATATTTCACCTCAGCTTTGAGAGTTTCTTGGCTCTTCTTAGACCTTAGTATTTCCATATTAAATTTAGAATTAGATGCCAAGTTTAATTTAAAAATAAATAAAAGTACAGAGATTTGGCTGAAATTGCATTTTGTAAATAAAACAATTTGGGAATATTTGAAATATTTGTGACAACAGTCTTCCCATACATGAAGAATTTACCGAAAACTTAAATAGTAAGTTGTTCATCTATATTGCTCTACTAGAGAAAGGTTATTAAGCTCTTATTAATTCTAATAATTATATTTATTTCTACTTAATTATATCATGTATATATAGGAATCATGATAAAACTTTATTTTCAATCTTCATAACCTTTATATATGTTTCTTGTTTTCTTGCATTGGCCAGTCGTGGAAGAATAGTGGTTCTAAAGCAAATCCTTCCATTATTTCTTATCTTAAAGAAAATGCTGCCCAAGATTTATTATTACAATACCCAACACCACTAGACTGCAGACAACCTTTTTGGATTAAGAAGATTTGCTTCTATTCATACTTTTCTGTGCTATTTTAACATTAAGAAAACTTGAATTTTATCATATTTTACTGTCTATTTAGATGATCATATGATGTTCCCCTGTAATCAATTTGTCTAGTGAATTACATTAATAAATTGCCCTCTCTTAAAGTAATCTTTCATTTCTTGGACAAACTCAACTTGGTTACAGTAGTTTATAAAATTAAGAACACTGTTATTATACTTTTTGTCAGGATTACTTCATTGCTTGAGAGAAATTTGCTCCTAATTTTTCTTTCTCTTCTGTCTTTATTGAGTTTAAAAAATTGTTATTTAAATGTCAATGAAATAAGGTTAGAAGCAAAAAATGTTTAGTATCTGTATTAGTCCGTTTTCATACTGCTGTAAAGATACTACCTAAGACTGGTTAATTTATAAATAAAAGAGTTTTAATTGACTCAGTTTTGTATGACTGCAGAAGACTAAGGAAATTTACAATCATGATGGAAGGCAAAGGAGAATCAAGCACCTTCTTCACAAGGTGGTAGGAGAGAGAGTGTGCAAGGAAACTGCTACTTTTAAAACCATGAGGTCTCATGAGAACTCCCTCACTATCATGAGAACAGTGTGGGGGAAACTACCACCATGATCCAATCACGTCTGTCCCTTGATATGTGAAGATTACAGATCCTTCCCTCGACACATGGGGATTACAATTTGAAATGAGATTTAGGTGGGACAGAGCAAAACCATATCAGTTTTTTCCTGTGTTGTTATTGTGAAATAGTTTCTGTTCAAGTCAAAGTATCTATTTTGTAAATGTTTGGTCGATATTACCACTAAAAACATATGATTTCCTCAAAATATGTATAGGGCCATTTTTTGTGCCTTTTTATTTGTTTGGTTGGTATTATTTTGTTGGTGAGAAAATATTTATCTGTTTTTCAAATTAATATAGGGTTTTTCAAATTTCTCAACTTTTCTTGAAACTATTGTAGTGATTAATGTTTGGTGACTTAGATAAGATTCTTATATGTTACCAGATTATTTAAATGTTTTGCAAAAAGTTGTTCTCAATATTTGCTTATTAATTTTTTTAATAAACACATCTCCTATAGTTATATCTTTCTAATTTAAATGGTTCTTTTGTTCTCTTTTTTCTGAACAATTATCAGAAGTTTTTCAAATTTATTAGTCCTTTGAAAGAACCAACAGTTGGTTCTGTTGGCTTTATTTTACATTTTTTTTTTAAAATTTCAGTAGTTTCTCCTTTTTTCCGAGTTCTTTTTGTTATAAATTTTAAGCTTATTTTCATTTTGGTCAGAAGCTTAATCAATATTCTAGAAATACAAGAGAATATTAAGAACAGAAGATGTCACTCATTATAATTTGCCAGAAAATCAGTATTCAATCTAAAGGGTAATTTTGCATAGACATATTAGGTAGTGATACTAATTAATAAAATATATTATTGATCTATATATGATTTTATGTTATTGTCTCAGTGCTACAAGCATAGATGTAGGTGCTATGTCCTCATTTAGTATTTCCTTGGTTGATTGTATTTCGTTGGTTGATTGTTTTACTTTGTGACTGAACTACAACGTAAGAGAAAATGAAGACATGATCCCTGATTTGAAGACACTGATCATCTTGGCTGCCTGTTATTTGCTCTACCCAAAGGCCATATCCCACTTTAGGTAGAAATAATAAATGGTGGTACACTCCAGGGAACCTTCTCCCACATCACCTACCTGGCCCCCTGTATGGTCTATGTGTCTAACAAGGTCTTTGATTGTTTTTAAGCAACCCATTCCTAATTATGTAAAGGATGGTTACTAATCCACATTTCTGTTTATTTTTTACTGTATATTTTTTGAAATTAACACGTAATTCAGGCATGCCTCATTTTATTGTGCTTCACTTTATTTTACTTAATAGATGAGACATTTTTTACACATTACAGGTTTGTGGCAACCCTGAATTGAGCAAGTCTCTTGGTGCTATGTCTTTAACAGAGTGTGCTCATTTCATGATTCTGAGTCACATTTTGGCAATTCTTGAAATATTTCGAACTATGATAATTTGTGACTGGTAATCTTTGATGTTACTATTTGATATAGTTTGGCTCTGTCCCCACCCAGATCTCATCTTGAACTGTAGTTCCTGTAATCCCCTCATGTCACAGAAGGAACCCGGTGGCAGGTAATTGAATCATGGGGGTGGTTATCTCCACACTGTTCTCATGATAGTGAGTGTGAGTTCTCATGACATTTGATGGTTTTATAAGAGGTTTTCCACACCTTTGCTCTGCACTTCTCCTTGTGCCTGCCATGTGATGAAGTATGTGTTTGTTTACCTTTTCACCATGATTATGTTTCCTGAGGCCTCCTAAGCCCTGTGGAACTGTGAATCAACTATACCTCTTGCCCTTATAAATTACCCAGTCTTGGGTATGTCCTTATAGCATTGTGAAAATGGACTAATACGCTATTGTAATTGTTTTGGTGCACCAGCAACTATACCAATATTTGATGGCAAACTTAATAAATGTATGTGTTCTAACTTCTCCACCAACCAGCATTTCCTCTATCTCTCTTCCAGTTCTTGGGCCTCTCTATATTCTAAGACACAACAATATTCAAATTAGGCAATTTAATAATGTGACAATGTCTGATAAGTGTTCAAGTGAAAAAGACAGTCGCATATCTTTCACTTTAAATCACAAGCTAGAAAAGATTAAGCTTACTGAGGAAGG
Source organism: Pan troglodytes (assembly GCF_028858775.2). Taxonomy (NCBI): domain Eukaryota; kingdom Metazoa; phylum Chordata; class Mammalia; order Primates; family Hominidae; genus Pan; species Pan troglodytes. Next base: position 82,375,135 of record NC_072413.2, read on the forward strand.
CATGTCAAAAGCTAAGACAGGCCAGAAACTAGGCTTCTTGTACCAAACAGTTGGCCAAGTTATAAGTACAAAGAAAATGTTCTTGAATAAAGTTAGAAGTGGCACATCGGTAAATACACAAATGATAAGAAAGCGAAACAGCCTTATTGCTGATGAGAAAGTTTTAGTGGTCTGAATAGAAGATCAAACCAGCCACAACATTCATTAAGCCAAACTTAATCTAGGGCAAGGTTCTAACTCTCTTCAATTCTTTGAAGCCCGAGGGAGGTGAGGTTGCTGCAGAAGAAAAATGTGAAGTTAGCAGAGGCTGGTTTATGAGTTTTAAGGAAAGAAGCAGTCTTCATAACATGAAAGTGCAAGGTGAAGCTGCAAGTGCTGATGTAAAAGCTATAAGAAGTTACCCAGAAGATCTAGCTAAGATAATTGGTGAAGGTGGCTACACTAAAAAATGGATTTTAACATGGATAAAACAGCCTTCTATTAGAAGATGATGCTATCTAGGACTTTCATAGCTTAACAGAAGTCACAACTGGCTTCAAAGCTACAAAGGACAGGTTGACTCTCTTGTTAGGAGTTAATACAGCTGGTGACTTTAAGTTGAATCTACTGCTCATTTGCCATTGCCGTTCTGAAAATCCTAAGGTCCTTAATAATTATGCTAAATCTACTCTGCCTGTAACATGGGTTGCTGAATATTTTAAGCCCATTGTTAAGACCTACTGCTCAGAAAGAGATTTATATCAAAATATTTCTATTCATTGATAATATCTGGCAACCCCAAACTCTGCTGGCGTTGTAAAAAAAAGATTAACGTTATTTTCATACCTGGTAACACAGCATTTATTCTGTAGCTCATAGATCAAAGAGTAATTTTGACTTTCATATCTTATTATAGAAGAAATACATTTTGCATGGCTATAGCTGCCATAGATGGTGATTCATTCAATGCATCTGGGTGAAGCAGATTGCAAATCTTCTGGAAAGGATTCACCTTTCTAGATGCCATTAAAAAGTTTCATGATTGGCCAGGAATGGTGGCTCATGCCTGTAACCCCAGCAGTCTGGGAGATCGAGGTGGGTGGATCACAGGAGGTCGGGAGTTCAAGACCAGCCTGGCAAACATGGTGAAACCCCGTCTCTACTAAAAAATACAAAACTTAGCTGGGTGTGTTGATGCATGCCTGTAATCCCAGCTACTCCAGAGGCTAAGGCAGGGAGAATTGCTTGAACCCAGGAGGCTGAGGTTGCAGTGAGCCAAGATCATGCCACTGCACTCCAGCCTGGGTAACAGAATGAGACTCCATCTCAAAAAAAAGAAAAAAAGAAAAAAAGTTTATTATTTATGGGAGGAGGTCAAAATATCAACTTTAACAGGAGTTTGGAAGAAGTTGATAACAACTTTTTGGCATGACTTTGAGGGGTTCAAAACTTTAGTGGAGGAAATAACTGAAGATGTAGTGGAAATAGCAAAAGAAGTAGAATTAGAGTGGAGTTTGAGGATGTGACTGAATTGATGCAATCTCATGATAAAAGTTGAACATATGAGGAGTTGCTTCTTATGGATGAGCAAAAAAAGTGTTTCTTGAGATAAAATCTACTCCCGGTGAAGATGCAGTGAACATGGCTGAAATGACAACAACAAATTTAGAATATTAAATAAACTTAGTTTATAAAGCAACAGCAGGGTTTGTGATAACTATTTTTTAAAGAAGTTCTAATGCTATCAAACAGCTTCACATACTACAGGGAAATCTTTCTTGAAAAGAAGAGTCAATCAATGTGAAAACTTTAATTGCTGTCTTATTTTAAAGAATTTCCACAGAGGCCTCATTCTTCAGCAACCACCACCATGGTCAGCCAGCAAGTGTCAACATTGAAACAAGAGCCTCCAATAGCAAAAAGATTGCTGCTTGATGAAGGCTCAGATGATCTTCAGCATTTTTAAAAAATAAAGTATTTTTAAAGTAAATAATATACATCTTTTAAAGGACATAATCTTATTGCACACTTAGTAAACTGTCATATAGGGTAAATAAACTTGTATATGCAGTGGGAAACCAAAAAAAAGTGAGACTTACTTTATTGTAATAGTCACTTTATTTTGGTAGTCTATAACTGAATCCACAATATGCGGAAGGTATGCCTGTAATTGTAAATATTTACGGGGTACACTGTGGTATTTCCAAACATGTATACAATATGTAAATATTGAAACAGGGTAATTAGCATATCTGTTACTTCAAACCTTTATTATTTCTTTCTGTTGAGAACATTCAAATCCCTCTCTTTCACCTATTTGAAAAAATACAAAAAATTGTTGTTCTTTTTTATATTTACTTCAATCGCTACAACTTATTCTGCCTGTCAACCTGCCTAACCAATCTCTCTATATCTCTTTCTTCCTTCTACCCTTCCCGGCTTCACTATTCCACTCTCTCCTTCTATGAGATCAATCTTGTTAGATTCCACTTATGAGTGAGAACGTGTGGTATTTATCTCTCTTTTTTGTTGTTGTTGTTGTTGTTGGTTATTTATGTATTTATTATACTTTAAGTTCTAAGATACGTGTGCAGAACGTGCAGGTTTGTTACATAGGTATACACGTGCCATGGTGGTTTGCTGCACCCATCAACCCATCATCTACATTAGGCATTTCTCCTAATGCTATCCCTCCCCTAGTCCCCCAACCCCTGGCAGGCCCCAGTATGTGATATTCCCCTCCCTGTGTCCATGTGTTCTCATTTTTCAACTCCCACTTATGAGTGAGAAAATGCGGTGTTGGGTTTTCTGTTCCTGTGTTAGTTTGCTGAGAATGATGATTCCAAGCTTCATCCATGTTCCTGCAAAGGACATTAACTCATCCATTTTTATGGCTGCATAGTATTCCATGGTGTATATGTGCCACATTTTCTTTATCCAGTCTATCATTGATAGTCAATTTGGTTTGTTTCCAAGTCTTTGCTATTGTGAATAGTGCTGCAATAAACATATTTTTGCATGTGTCTTTATAGTAGAATGCTTTGTAATCCTTTGGATATACACTCAGTAATGGGATTGCTGGGTCAAATGGTATTTCTGGTTCTGTTCCTGGCTCATTCCACTTCGAAAATGTCCTCAAGGCTCATCCATATTGCTGCATAACACAGGTTCTTATTTTTTAAATGGCTAAATAATATTCCATTTTATATATCTACCACATTTTTTTTAAATCCATTCACCTGCTGATGGACACTTGGGTTAATTCTGTTTCTTGGTTACTGTGAGTAGTGCTGCAATAGTGATGGAAGTGCAGATATCTCTTTGACATGGTGGTTTTCTTTTCTTTGAATAAATTCCCAGGAGTGATATTGCTAGATCGCATGATAGTTCTATTTTTAGCTTTTTGAAGAAACTTTGTACTGTTTTTCTAATGGTGATAGTAATTTACATTTCCACTGAAAGTATACAAGAGATTCCTTTTCTCTACATCCTCAAAAACATTTGTTAATTTTTGTATTTTTGATACTAATTGTTCTAATTGGGGCAAGATGATACCTCATTGTAGTGATTTGCATTTCTCTGATAATTAGTTATGTTGAGCATTTCTTTCTTATACTAGTTGACAATTTGTGTGTCATCTTGTGAGAAATGTCTATTTAGATCATGTGCCTATTTTTCAATTGGATTATTTGTTTTTTGTTATTGGGTTGTTTGAGTTCCTTGTGTATTCTGAATTTGAGTCCCTTATCAAATGAATATTTGCAAATATTTCCTCCCATTCCTCATGTTGCCTCTTCACTCTGTTGATTGTTTCCTTTGCTGTGCAGAAATTTTTTAGTTTGATATAATCTCATTTGTCTGTTTTTGTTTTGGTTGCCTGTGTTTTGACATCTTAACTGTAAAATCTATGCCTAGCTTAAGGTCCTAAATCATTTCTTGTGTGTTTTCTTCCAGTAGTTTTGGCATATCTGGTCTAAAATTAAAGTCATTAATCCATTTTGCATTTTTTAAATATATGCTGAGAGATAGTGGCCTAGTTTTATTTTTTCTATATGTAAATCTAGTTTCCCCAGCACTATTTATTCAAGAAATTGTCTTTTCCCCAATGAATGTATTTGGCACCTTTATCAAAAATCAGTTGGCCATTAATATGTGGATTTATTTCTTGATTTCTCTATTCAATTCCAGTGATCTATGTGCCTGTCTTTATGCAAATATCATGCTGTTGTCATTACTATAGCTATATTGTATATTTTGAAGTCAGGTAGTGTGATGCATCTAGAATTATTCTTTTTGCTGAGGATTGCTTCAGCTATTTAGGGTCTTTTGTAATTCCATACAAATGTTAATTTAAAAAAAATTCTGTGAAGAATGTCATTAACATTTTATAGACATTTCATTGAATCTATAAATCACTTTGGATAGAATGATTATTTAAACAGTATTTATTATTGCTATCTATGAACATGAGGTGTCTTTCTATTTTTATGTATGTGTTATTTTCAATTCCTTTTATCTGTGTATTATAGTTTTCATTGTAAAAGTCTTTTACCTCCTTAAAGTTATTTCTAGGTATTTTAATTTTAGGAGAGCTATTGTAAATGGACTTATATTTTTATATCATTTTTAGCTAGTTTGTTTTTGGTATATGGAAACGCTACTGATTTTTTACGTTGATTTTGTCTCCTGCAACTTTCCTGAATTTATTTATCAGTTCTAAGAGTTTTTGGTAATCTTTAGCTTTTACTCTATATATGATTATGTTGTCTGCAAACATGGGTAATTTGACTTTTTTCTTTGCAATCTGGATACCTCTGTTCACTTTCGTCTGATTGTTCTGGCTAGGACTTCCAGCACTGCGTTGAAGAGTGGTAAAAATGGGCACCCTTTTCTTGTTCCAGTTCTTGGAAAACTTTCAACTTTTTCTCATTTATTATGATATTGCATATGGATTTTTCATATGGTTTTATTATGTTTAGGTACTTCTTTTCAATACCCAAATTACTGAGAGATTTTTATCATGAAGGAATGTTGAATTTTATTAAATTATTTTCCTGCATCTATTAAGATAATGACACATTTTTTGTTCTTAATTCTGTTGATGTGAGATCACATTTATTGATTTGTGTATGTTGAATTATTCTTGCATTTCAAGAACTTTCACTTAATCATGTTATATAATATTTTTAACATGTTGTTGAATTTGGTTTGATAGTATCTTGTTGAAGATTTTTGCATGTATGATCATCAGGGAGATTGGCCTGCAGTTTTGTTTTGTTTTATCCTTGCCTGGTTTTGGTATCAGCTTGAAAAAATTTCCTTCCCTTAAGGTTTTTGAAATACTTTGAGAAGGATTGCTGTTAGTTCTGCTTTAAAAGTTTGGTAGAATTCACCAGTGAAGGCATCAGTCCTGTATCTTGAGAGACTTTTTCTTACCAATTCAATCCCATTACTCATTTTGGTCAGTTAAGATGTTTTATTTCTTCCTTGTTCATCTCGATAGGTTGCACATGTCCAAAAATTTATCCATTTCTTCTAGGTTTTTCAGTTTGTTTGTGTATAGTTGTTCATAATCGTCTCTAATGATCTTTTGTATTTCTGTGTTATCAATTGTCCTGTCTGCTTTTTCATTACAGATTTCGTGTCTTCTTTTCCTAGTTCATCTAGATAATGATTCTTCAATTTTTTCTTTTCATGAAACAACTTTTTGTTTTATTGATAATTTGTAATACTTTTTAGTTTTCATATTGTTAATTTCTGTTCTGATAATTATTATTTCCTTGTATTAATTTTGGCTTTTTTTTCCTGCTTTTCTAGTCCCTTGAAGTTCATCACTAGGTAGTTCATCTTTCTACTCTTTTGATGTAAGTATTTACTGTTAGAAACTTTCTTATTAGTCCTGCTTTTCTTGTATCTCATAACTTTTGTATGTTATATTTTTATTTCCTTTTGTTTCACGATTGTTTTTTTTTTAAATTTCTTTCTTGACCAGTGCTCATTCAGGAGCATGTTGTTTAATTTCCATATTTACAGTTTCCAAAGTTTCCCTTGATATTGATTTTTTGTTTTATTCCACTATGATCAGAAAAGAAACTTGATATGATTTCAAATTTTAAAACATTTGTTGAAGTTTGTTTTGGAGCCTAGAATATGGTCTTTCCTAGGTACTCTTTCATGTGCTAGTAAGAAGAATGTGCATTCTGACATTGTTGGATGAAGTGTTCTGTGTCTGTTAGGTCCATTTGGTCTACAGTACAGTTTAAGTCTAATGTTTCTTTGTTAATTGTTTATCTAGATGATCTATCCAATGCTGAGACTGACATGTTCAAGTCCCCATCTACTATTTCATTGGAGTCTATTTCTCATTTTTAATCAAATACTTGTTTTATATATCTGTTGCTCTGGTGTTGGGTGCATATATATTTACAGTTTTTTTCTCTATTTGAGTGTATCCTTTTATCATCATATAGTGACCTCCTTTGTCCCTCTCTTTACAGTTTTTTGACTTAAAGTTTATTTTATCTGGTGTAATTATAGCTCCTCCTGCTTTTTTGTGGTTGTGGTTTTTATTTGCATGGAATTTTTTTTTATCTCTTCACTTTCAGTCTCTATGTGTCTTTACAGGTGAAGTGAGTTTCTTATAGGTAGCATGTGGTTGGGTACTGTTTTTTTATTCATTCAATCAGCTTATATTTTTTTAAATGGAGGAATTTAATCTATTTACATTCAAGGCTATTATTGATAGTTAAGGACTTAACTCCTGTCATTTTGCTAGTTGTTCTCTGGTTGTTTCGTATATACACTGTTTCTTCCTTCTTCTGTTTATCTTTGTGGTTTGGTGTTTTTCTATAGTGATAGATATTGATTTATTTGTCTTTCTCATTTGTGTATCTGCTCTATCAGTGAGTTTTATTCTTTTGTGTGTTTTCGTGGTGGTAGTTTTCTCATTTTGCTTTCAGATGTAGGACCTCATCAAGCATTTCCTGTATGGCCGGTCTAGTATGATAGACTTCTTCAGGTTTTGCTTGCCTTGGAAAGACTATTTCCTTTCATTTCTGAAGAATAGCTTTGCTGGGTATGGTATGCTTAACTGGCAGGTTTTTTTTTCTTTTACCACTTTAATAATATCACTTATTCTTTCCTATCTTGTAAGGTTTATGCTGAAAAATCTGCTTTAATCTACTGAAGATCCCCTTATATGTGACTTGACACTTTTCTCTTGATATTTTCAAAAATTCTTTGTTTTTGACTTGTGATAGTCTGCCTATAATGTGCCTCAGAGGGGATCCTTTTGAATTGAAACTGTTTGGAACTTTTAAGTTTCCTGGATCTGGATGTCCATAGCACTACTAATACTTGGGACGTTTACAGATATTATTTCAGTAAATAGGTTTTTTTTTTTTTTTTTGCTTTATTTCATCTCTTCTCCTTCTTAAATTCCCATAATGTTAAAATATATTCATTTAATGACATTCCGTAAGTCCTATAAGTTTTCTTCATTCTTAAAAATCTTACAACTTTTTTTGGGGGGAGTGTGGGTTGGATTACTTTAAAAGTCCGGTCTTCAAATTCAGAGATTATTTCTTCTGTTATATCTAATCTATTGTTTATACTCTTGATTGTCTTTTACATTTCATTCATTGAATTATTTAGCACCAAGATTTCTGTTTGGTATTTTATATGATATCTATCTGTTTGTTGAATTTCTCATTAAGATCATGAATTAATTTTCTGATTTTGTTGAATTGCCTATCTGTATTTTTTTTATTTTACTGAATTTCCTTAAGATTATTATTTTGAGTTTCTTTTTAGGCAATTACAAAATTTTTATTTCTTTGGGATCAGTTACCATAGAAGTATCATTCATTTGGTGGTGTTATCTTATCTTGCTTCTTTATGTTTCCTGTATCCCTATTCATCTGGTGAACCTGTTCATCCTGTTCACCTATTCATCTGGTGAACCATTCACCTCTTCCAATTTTGTAGAGTGGTTTTCATAGGGAAAGGTTTTCGCCTGCAGATGTGTCTTATGATGTCAGCTGGTTTGTGTGTGTTGGTTTTGTTCTGGGTGTGTGCAATGGTGTAGTCTCTGCAGTTTCTTCAGTTATTACCAAGTCAGCAATTCCTGCAAGTGCCTCAGTGGCTTATACTGCAGAGATTTGTGTCACTGGTCCACCTACTTGAGCTCTGCTCCCCTTGGGAGCAAGACACCAGGCTGAACCCTGCTCCAGGGAAGCACAGAGCTGATTGGCTAGCAAACTTGCTCTGGCTGTGTTCTATGGTTATGGAGTGCATGGCTAGATTGCTCTCTGGGGAAGAAGCCTAGAGATGGTTGGCCTGAGGCTCGGCTCAGACACTGGTTCAGAGGCTGGTTCACACTCTGGGGAAGTGAGGGTCTGGTGAGCTGGTGCCTCAGCTTGGTTGGTGCTCCCATAGGAGCAAGGCCCTGGCTGGTCTGCACTCAGAAGCATTATGGGACTTACTGGCCACTAGCACTGCTACTGTGAAGGTGGTGTGCTGGGCTAGTTTGCACTCCAGGGAAGCACGGGGCTCATCAATCTTCAGCTCAACTTGGGGACTGCTACTCTGTGAGCAAAGTGCCAGGCTAGTCTTCATCCAGGGAGGCTGGGGTTGTCTGTCTTGTGTCTCTGCTCAGACATTACTCTCAGGGGTTGGGCTAGTCTGCACTCAGGAGAAGAATGGGGCAGATCAGATAGTGGCTTGGCTCACGTGTTGCTCCCCTGGGGGTAGAGCTCTGAGGCCACAGCTGTTCTGCTGGACCTACATTTCAGGTATCCAGCATTGAGGTGCTACAACACCTGGATAGAGAAGACAGAGGTGGCGCCTTATAGCATCAGCTTGGCTCATTGGGGGCACAATAAGAACTCCTCCTCTGGAGCAGGGCAGCTATGTAAACTCCCTAACATCTCCCCAGACTGTGCTCGTGCCGGTGAGAATTGCAGATTCCTCAAGAGCAAAAACTGTAGGCGTCGTGGCATTAATTGGGGCTGCTGGGGGCCTCCTGCCACTTTCTCCTTGCACAGGAAGGTCCCTTCAGGTTCTAAGCTGATCTTGACTAGGGAGATCGGGTGGCATCCTCAGGGTGCCTCTCTCCATTGTCTATGTTGTCATCCTGCGTCTTCATGTTACACAGTGTCTCCACTAGCCCTCTGCTGCCCCCCACCTCAGACACTGTGTTCAAAATAGAGTTGTTTATTCATTGTTTTGGTTCTTTTTAGCAATAATGGGGGGACAAGCACCAGACATCATTAGTCAGCCATTTTGCTGATGTCACCCTAGTTCACACTTGTGTGACAAAAATTTACAATCTTCTCTTAAATCTTTCACCTAAACACAAATGATATGTGTAGCCATGCATTTTCTTTGTTACTGTTTTGTCTTGAATCTATATTCATCTTTAACAACATTATTTTTAACATCATCTGAATTCCTTTGTTTTGGTAATTTTGATACATGAATAACTTGTATGTGATTCTATACAGTCATATAAACAAAATGTCTTAAATATATTTGTGATTTCATTATTTTTCCATGCTCCTTACTAAATAAAGTATAGCATGGCATTTATTTTTAAATGAATGTTGCCCTACTACTTCACTCAATATCTTACTCGGTGCATCTAGTCCTCCACTGAATGTTTGGATTATTCTTATTAAAAATAACAGCTGCTTATATAAATGTACTTGCTTCCTTGAAATGTAATGCATATTTAGTGGCAAATGTCCATTTTAGATACAATTATGAACTTTGTAATTTTTACCAAAAAATTTCATTAAGTTTAGAGGAAACTCAGATAACCCCTTTGAATGATTACTTTTCATTTGTGTGTGTGTATATGTTTCTCATCATAAGTTTATTTTGGAACAAGAAGTGGAAAACTGAATGGAAGAATTCACTGTGGAATGTTTTCTCCAACAGTAAATGCTAGAATCTATATGATAAAATCCATCCTTGAAAAGTTTCTTACCACTTTCAACTGACCCTAGAGGGTTTCTTCTATGATAAATGTGGGAACATTTTTATAGGCTGATTTCTAATAACAGAAGAATGTGTCTTACTGTCTGTACTAACACAAGTACTTGGCATAACCCTATGAACTTCTAAGTACCTTTTTGTTGACCGACAAAGGCATTTCACTTCCTTGGACAAGTGAATTCTGATACTTTTAATCCAGATTCCTAATCTAAATTATGATGGAAATGATTATGGTGTTCAGGAACCATAATTACCCTGTTAAAAAAGTTAAAATTAGCAACAAATGATAAACAGCTAAAAATTGAAAATGTAAAAGTTACTGCAAAAAAAGAGAAATATAAATAAAGACCTTCAGATATCATATAGGCAGCAACATAGGCAGCATTTGGTAATACGGTATTGTTTTTCTTAGTGTCAGTGTCTTCAGTAAACATTTCCAAATTTCCATTATAGATCAAAGAAAGAACAGAAAGCCACAAGATAGTGACAAGAAGAGTTGGAGGGTTTCCATGATTTTTCTCATGTAACTTAAAATTATTTAATAGAAAATATGCTGAAGTAGACTTGTCCTTTTTGACCATAAAAATTATTCTGTTTTAATGTGAAAACTGATATTTTTATGAAGCATTATTAGATTTGGGGTGTATATGTGAGGTGGGGGGAGATGTTCCCATCTGACTACAGATCACATCTTTTTCTTTTTCCTTCTGACTCTTGAGGTTATAAGGGGTCCAAATACAGACACGCAAAGAAAAAATTATAATAATAAAATATGTAATAGAAACCAGGAACTTGGAATTCTCTAAGAGCTTGAACTTTTTACCCTTCTAACACCGTTTTTTCCCCATTTCTTTTTCAAGATGTTGATCTATCTACTTCTTTTTTTTCACCTAAGTCTTTATTTGGCTCTAGAAAGAATTTGCATGAAAATGAGCCTGTATGGCAGGTACAGAATGTACTTGGAGACTTGAACTTGTATAGATGAATTTATTACATTCAACATATTTAATTTTATGCCTTCTAATTCTAAGATGCAGAAAAAAAATGAACATGATTTTATTCTCTGCCAACATTTTGGCCTCTGAATGTATTTGTTATTTGAATTTATGTACATGGCAAAGGAATGGTCAATTTGAAAGTCATTCTAAACTGATTTTTTTTTTCTAAAGGGCTCCTTTTTTTCCTGGACTATGTGGTTATATGACTAAAGTCACATGACCTGTCAATCACCACTAAATCCTATGAGGATTTTTAAAACTGTGTATATGTGTGTTTACATCCTACTGAATAAATTAGAGAGGCTGTGCAAATTAAAACAGAAATGTATACCACTAAAATTTAAAGTTGAGACATTTGTCCTTCTTTTACTTATTTTTTTTAGTCTCATTTTGTACTCTCCTCATTTACCCAATAGTTGCCTAATACTTTAATCTGTCTCTCTTACTCAAGATGCCATCCTGCATAATCACTACTGATATAATCACTACCTTTTGTTGCTATGCTTGGCACATTGAACTTTAACCTTTTCATTATTAGACAAAAGGGCAAATGATATCCCTATGTAAACACTGAAATGTTTGTATGCATTTCTAGCACTCTAAATAACTAGTTCCCTGGAACACTTGACAAAAGTCTACATATTATTTTTTTCTGTCTCAATTTCTGTATTGGACTATTGCTTGATTAAACTGTAAATCTGATAAGGCCTAGTTCTTATATCTCCCCCTTTAATGATAATATCTCCATACTTTATTTGCAAGTTGCATTGTAGGAACTCCACAAGATTGATTCTTCTCCCTCAAATTTTATATTTTGTCCTTGTCTTTCCTCATGAGACTAACACAAATAGAATGAATTCTGAGAAATGAATAGACCAAAGTTTAGATGTTTGTGGATTAAAGTTTCTATGTTTGGAAATTGAAGTTTCTAGACATTTCTTCTTTTATGCAATCTTTATTTCTTATGGTCATCTGAGCCTTCAAATACTAATTAATTCATGTGACTTTTCATTACTTTTAAGTTACTTTAAATTCACAACTTTCTTCACTATGTTTAAATATTATTACTTTGGCTTTGTTTATAACTGTATTATTCATAATTATTTCTTTGTTTCATTAATTTACTTATTAGTAATGATAAGTTAGGGTTTCAGCATACAGACAAAATTTTCAAGTGCAAGAAGTGTCTTAAAAATGTTGTTTTTTATTAAGTTTTCAATAACTTTAGTAGTAAACACTTCCATGCTTCTTTTCTGCATATTTGCCTGGTGGCACTCTCAAATTAACACCGGAAATAAAACATAATTAAATATTTACAATGAAGAAGACATTTTTAAGAAAATAACATGTGTTCTCAGAAATGTGGGATAATCTCAAGCGTGAGTTACAATGAATCAGTAGCAGTACACCTTTCACACTGAATAACATTGCTTTTTTTTAGCATTTTGTTAGTATTAAATAATTAACCTTTAAATGGCTGTGTCTCAATTATGGTTTATATTACAATCAAAAAGTGTATTTTTAAAGGTATGAAACATTTACCTGTATCTTTACATAATCATAAAAGTAGCCTATTCAGTAAGTATATTTTAAGTAAATCAAACCACAATCATGAATTGAAATAATATGAAAGTAAAGATCTGAAAATTATCAAAAAAATACACAAAGACTGTTTCCTAAATTTTGCAAAATTTAAAGCATCAGGAAAAAGATGGTCATGTTGTTATTGTGTTTTTGTAAACTGTAGTTGGTATTTACTTTACTAATATCTAGCTAATTACTTCAAATATGTAATTGTATCAAATTTTTTAGAAATCTTCAGATGCCAGTTATACCTCTGTATCAAATCCTCAATATGAACTCCAATTGAGATATTGCTGCCAGCTACTTTAAATAGGTTTATATTATTTGGATGATTAGAAAGATAATTAAGTTTATCCGATTTCCAGGGAAATAATTTAAGTAGAGAGAGAATTAATGAATGTTAAACCTTCAAATCAGGAGTGTTGAAATGTTGAAATCATAAAGCGACAATTAATTTGAGGTTAAATATGATAATAAACGGAGAAAGAATCCATAGTAAGTAAAAAGTAGGTTGAAGTTAAATCATTGAGAACATCGAATTCTAAGGTAAATATTAGAAACTTTAATTTGCTGGTAAAGGAATCTATTACATCTTTATACCATTTTTCTTCTGCTACATACAAAGTGTTTTTCTATATGCATTGATAATCTGATATAAAAATAATTGAAGATATGTGTTTCCAATGAACTTACTATCCTTCTTAGAAGATAAGAAAAATACTTAAAATACTTAATGCTTAAAAGCAGATGAATAATTGTATACACCCTTTATGCAATGAGAAAATAGGATAGTGTTCTGTCCAAAAATACATAGTATTTGCAAATTATATTATTTTTCTTCATAGAAAAGTACCAAAAGTCTATAAACAAATTTCTAGAAGTAATAATAGAATTTAGCAAGATAGACAAAAATCACAATCCAGAAGCAATAAAATCCAATTGCATTTCTACATTTGAGCAAAAAATAGATTTAATTAAAATTACATCTTGTAATTTTAAAAAGATGTAATTAAAAACATTTGGATCATTTACCAAAGCACCACAAAATATTAGAAATAAATGTAATATAACTAAATATTGTATAAAAATTATAAACCTTTACTTAAATGTATTAAAGAATGCCTGGATTAACAGAGTCATATCTATACCATTTTCATTAATACAAAATTCAACATGATAAAGATTCTAATCCTTGCCTATTGGTCTATGGAGTCAGTGTAATTCCAATAAGAAACCAACAAGATTAGTTAGCCAATGCTCAATTTTATATGGAAGAGTAAAGGACTAAGAATAGCAAAGACTTGTTAGTGAACCTTATTATTAAGGATTAGTTAATAAGGATTAACTATTAAGAGACTTTGACTTATTATATTTCATATTACAAACATTTTTTAAAAATTTAAATTTTAAAAGGCATGTTATTGGCTCAGGGATAAATAAGTTGTTCAATACATAGAGTAGGGAGTCTGGAAGTAGAACCAAACACAATATCAAAACTTGAGACATGAAAAGAGTGGCACTGTAGATCACTGAAAAGAAATACATTATTTAATATAAATTTATGGGCAAATTAAATCAGTATATTAAAATATGTAACCAGAATAATAATTCATATCATACACAAAATTTTTAGGCATAGGTATAAAAAGCCAAGTTTAAAATTCTAGAAGAAAACATAAGAAAATATATGAATTAAAGCTAAGGGATGAACTGAACTTAGACAAAATATTGATTAATTTCACTAATTAAAATTAGGAGTTTGAATTTATCATCAAAGACTAGTATTCAGAATAAATGTCTTATACATAGCAATAATAAAAATGACAATTCTATAGAAAAGTGAGCCAAGATAAGAACAGATATTTGGCAGAAAAATACTAAATATTAATTATCACATAAAAAGCTTGTCAATTTTTTAGATATAATCAATTAATAAGATCCCATTTTCAACCTTCCAGGTTAGCAAAAATTAAAGTCTGACAATACTAAATGTTTTAGCAATAGAGTGCAATACAAACTCATAAACTACTGATGGTATTAGTAAAAAATGAAATTTAGCTAGAAAACTTGAACGTGTATATATACAGGAATTATACTTTCCAATAGAGAAAAATCACCCAAAAATATCAGGACACATGGTATTTTTAACAGCATTATTTTAGTTAGGGGAAAAAATAAAACTGTAGAGAAACAACTAGCCATCAAAATAATGTTGATCAATAAATTATAGCATATTCATTAAATCGACTATTTCAAAGTGATGTAAATAACAAATTAGTCTATAGATAAAAACATGTATAGCATTTTTTGAAATAGGGTTGAATAGAAAAAAATTATAAAAGATTAGCTACAATTTGACTCAATTTTTATAAAGCTCAATGCAGAATTAAATAATATGGTGGACTTAGTGTCCGATAGAGGAAGTGAGGAGGAATGCAAACAGATAGTATAGAATTTGAATTTTTGTTTTAAAAAATCTTCTTTTCAATTTGGCATTGATTTCACAAATTTGTATTCTTAATTTTGGGCATCAAATTCACATATAGATAACATATAATGTTTTTTCTATGTACCAAATTATACTAATATAAACTTCAGACTTAGCATTGACCATGTACCCACCCCCATAGAAATATAGGTATGGATGAGTATTAGTGTTAGGGAAACTGGATGCAAATGCTAGTCTGCCACTTTCTAGCTGTGTGGACTAGAAGAGCATACATAACATTCTGAAATAGCAAAGTAATATTACCTCTCTCTAGTATTTTCAAAGGAACAATTACATAATGTCTATATAATGCAATTAGCACAAAAGTTGGAATATGGTAACCACTTAATTTCATGTATCTATTATAATTACTGTTTACCATGATTAATACATAATACAAAACAGTTTCAAATTAGTTTACAACTTTGGTGTGTGAAGGTGTTTTGAAGATCATTTTTAAATTTGAGTTTGAAATGCATAGTAGGTTTGAATTGGCAAGAGGAAAATTTTATCATGAAAAGGTAAATATATTAAAAGATGAAAAACAAGAAAGAAGAAAGAGAAGGAAGAGAGAAGAATAATGCATAGACAAATAGATATAAAATTTTAATTTGAGAAGGAAGTTCTAATACATAAAATAATGTGAAAAGATTTGAGACAAGGTTGGGAAACTGAGTATATTCATTGGAGTAGACAAAGATAGTGGAGATTGGGGCATGGTTCTTATTTTTAACTAAAACATCTCAAATTACATCACAGCTCTCATCTGTGAGTGCATTGCACATGTGCTATAAGATAGTAATTATCTTCCGAATGGTCCTCTATCCCTCCCTCCCTCCCTCCCTCCCTCCCTTCCTTCCTTCCTTCCTTCCTTCCTTCCTTCCCTCCCTCCCTCCCTCCCTCCCTCCCTCCCTCTCTCCCTCTTTCCCTCTTTCCCTCCTTCCCTCCTTCCTTCCTCCGTCTCTCTCTCTGTCCTTCCCTTACCTTCTTTCCTTTATTCTTTCCTACCTCTTTCTTCCTCTAGCCTTCTCTTTCTTACATCTGTCTTTATCAATTGTTTTGCAAGTGTTGTTAAAAACTAACCAAATGCTAATTCAGAAATAATGATTGGAAGATAGAATCAAATATTTCAATGAAGAGAACTTGGATATTTCAGAATTTAGACATTTGTTATTAAAAGATCTTTGTCATATGTACATATAAATCATATTTTTATTTTGTACAATTTCGAGAAATTTAATTGGAGAATAGTATTTCAGTTTTATATTTTGTTTACCCAATGCTTAATGCTTTAAAATTGTCAGTGCAAATTAATTTAAAATATTCTTAAAATTATCTATATATTGCTTTCCTTCGATACTCTTAAAAAAACAGTAAAGAAACAAGAACTTGAGATCATGTAGTTTACAGAGGAGGTGATTTCAGGAGGTAAGTATGAGGGAGTGTAGAGAGTAAGACAGGGAAAGAGACAAGCCTGTACAAAATGGTGGAGTTCAATTGTCCCTATGGACTGCAAAGATGTGTTTCTTTCAGGGTCTCCCGAGCATTTCACCAGAGTCCTTTTAGCTTGCCTATCCAAAGGAGGGAGACTAGGCATCACCTTCTGCTCCCCAATCCCCACTGGTTGCAGGTGGCCCCTGGAATATGTCAATGGTACTTTCCTGTGCTTTCCCAGTGTACGTGGTCTTGAATCTAAACGGTTTTCCTTGTTTTGAAAAAGATCCTGAGGCAGAAAGCCCTAAGGCGGTATGTTTGAGGTGTCACCTTGCCTGAGTGAGGTATGCTTGAGCTCCAAGTGGAATCTCTCCTGGACCCCTGCAGCTGTGGCTAAAATCAAAATTGTGCCCTAGGAATGTAATGTGAGGCACCAAAGACATCTGCCAAACACTTGAATTGAAAAATCAATCTTTTGAAACCATAAAAGTCAATAATTGCCTTTATCATGTAATAGATACTTTAAATATTATTAAAAATCTGTATTTTGGCTCCAAAGTGGGCAATAATTTGATTGAAGCTATAAAGTCATCTAGTGTATAGAACAGTCTCAAAAAGTTTATTATGAATTAGAGAGTATAATGAAGATTATACTATCAATCTACTATATTATATATTATTCATGTTTTACTATCATTCTCTATCTCAGCCTAAACCTTTTACTCTTTTTGGAAATGTTTTTGAAATGAACAATATTGCTAAGTTAACTACCCTAACACCTTGCTAAACAAAATATTTATATGGGACAAAAAAGAAGTTTTCACCCTTTTAAGTGTCTGCAAGTATAAAATAAGAAATAACTCTCATGAGATTAGTTCCAGCAGTATGAGATCATACTAAAGTAGCTAGTCACAAGCTCACATAAGTAATTACAAAATCCAAAATGCTCACTTGCTACAGAGTGGCTATTCTACTATCTTGCATAAACTAATACCCAGGCTGGTGTTGCAGACCAGTGAAGCAAAGGAATAGAAAAGATACTATTTTGAATAATGCATTGCAGATATGTTCAATGACATATGGCAATATTGATTCAAAAAATGAAGTAAAAGATTACACTAGTTAGAATCCATGAAGATAAATATTTTAGAAGAAGATTCTATTTTATCTTCATAGAAATATCATACTATATAGGACAAATATCCAAGTAGAAATACACATTTTTTAGACGATAGGACTGTAAAAAATGATCATATAACCACACGTTACATGCATATATGCATGGATATGCAAAGTCCAGTTACCAAGACCCCTATTAATGTACATGCATCTCAAGATTGCCAAGAGAAGAACTCGCTCCTATCATTAATTTGTTGTGTGATCTACCTTCTTTGTCTTAGCCCCTAATTTTTTAAATGGAGAAAGCAATACATCTCACATCACAGATTACTATGAGGATTATGTAAATTAACATTAGTAATATTAGCAAGTGTTACTTATATTAGTAAATTAGTATTAAGTTGACCCAAGGCACTTCTTGTTTATAACTCTTGCAATACCTTAATTGTTAATAATACCCATTTACTCACAAAAGTGTCTTGACTGGGAAAATTACTTATATGGGTTGTACTAATATTTATTCTGAAAAGTCTAAGGTAAAAATAATTTGTTATTTAATTCACTGAGAAAACCTTTTGCATCATAGTCTTGCTCATAAATTTCATTCTATATTAAATGAAATTAAAGAATGGTGATTCTAAACAACTTAAGATACTTTTTCAGCTCTATGCTAACTAGTATGAGATTACTTTCTTTTATACAAAGAGCTTTTGCTGCACACACAAAAAATGTTAAAAGTTTATGAGCTAACACAAAAAATAGAAAAAAGTGAGAAATTATTATTGTGGATAATTATTATTTTGCAGACTGTTGAAGAATAATTATTGGTTTCCAAAACAGCTAACTTTGGTGAAATTTAGGAACACCTTGAATAAACATATTTTAATGCAAAAACTTCATAAAGTATATAATTGTGTGTTATATCAAAAATTTAATTCTGGAAATGTATGATTTAAAATGTTCACAGATATTGTTAACTTTTTAATTTGAATCATACAGAATAATTGAATAATTGTTCTTGAAACTAAAAGATTTTATCAATATTATGAAGCACAAAATATAAAAATGTTTAAATTCAAAATCCATCTGCATTACTATAACAAACTGACATTTTATTTGTCAGCAGTGTAAAAGAAAGAGCTGATAGATTTAAACAGTGATTTCACATTTGGAATCCAATTTAGAGCTTGACTACTCTGAAATCTTGTTAATACTTACAGATATTTATTTCAATTGGCACAAAAGGTAGTAAGTTATTTTTTGCCATTTGCTACTACCTATACATGTGAATAAAATTTCCTATTAAGACATTCAAACAACTAGAGAAACCAATTTTTGAAAATTTTGATTACATTTTCAGGTTAAAGTCTAAAAATAAATCATTTCAGAGACCAAATTAAGTTTCTTTTTTTACTTTTTTTTTTTTTGTGAGACAGAGTCTCGCTCTGTCACCCAGGCTGGAGTGCAGTGGCGCGATCTCGGCTCACTGCAAGCTCACCCTCCCGGGTTCACGCCATTCTCCTGCCTCAGCCTCCCAAGTAGCTGGGACTACAGGTGCCCGCCACCAAGCTTGGCTAATTTTTTGTATTTTTAGTAGAGACAGGGTTTCACCATGTTAGCCAGGATGGTCTTGATCTCCTGACCTCGTGATCCACCCGCCTCAGCCTCCGAAAGTGCTGGGATTACAGGTGTGAGCATTTTTTTAAGTTTTTTTTTTTAACTTCTATAAATTTATAGGGCACAGGTGCAACTTTCTTACATGCATAGATTGCATAGTAAGGGCTTTTAGGGTATCTATCACCTAAATAACGTACATGGTACCCATTAAGTAATTTCTCATTATCTATCCCCCTCCCACTCCTCTCCCTCTTGAGTCTCCGTTGTCTATTATTTCTCTTTCTATGTCCATATGTACATATTTGTTAGTTCCTACTTATGAATAAGAATCTGCAATATTTGTCTTTGACCTGTTTCAGTGAAGATAATGACCTCCAATTCCATTGAAGTTTTCAGAAAATACATTATTTCATTTCTTTTTATGGCTGAATAGTATTTCTTTGTGTGTGTGTGTTTGTGTGTGTGGGTGTGAATCACATTTTCTTAATCCAATCAACCAATGTTGGACACTTAGGTTGATTCTGTATCTTTGCTATTGTGAATAGTGCTGTGAGAAGCATCCAAGTGCAGGTATCTTTTTGATATATTGATTTCTTTTACCTTGGGTAACTACCTAGCAGTGGGACTGCCAACTCAAGTTTCTTATTTAAACTTTTGAAAATATCATATTGAAAATTTTATTAAAATTTGAAATGTAATATCCATATTGATTTATCTCATTTTCCTTTTAATTATGTAAAATAAAAATAATACATTTCTTCACTAAGCCCCATACAGATGCATCCAGATGGCCTCCATTTGCCCCATCATGTTGTATAAGGATCATTTTCTACATGTACCATGCCATGAAAACTTTGGGAAAGCAATTCATTTGTCAATAAACAGTAATTAGAGAATCCATTGCTAGAGAATAGTAAGACAAAAATATTTATCTGAGCAATTTGCAGCTTAGATTGAATGACTGGGACGTGGATTGTTCAGGAAACTATCACAGCAGTGATCACATGTGGACAAATTCTTAAACTAGGGGGATGCTAGTGGACATGAACAAGGGCATGGATAAAACCCATCAAATTTGGAAATAGACTGACTCTGTTGGAGGCCAAGAGTAAAAGTCATTCGAGTTTTCAAAGTTAGATTGCAGATATTTAGTTATAATGATAGCTATAATCATGAATATAAACAATTCTGTCCTGGCCCTCTTCCTAAATGTCTTCTGTTTTTATGTTTACATTTCAGGTATTGCATTATTTTATACAAATTTATGCACCTAAATTGTGCGGGTGTTTTTTGGGACAGAAAAGTCTGGGTAGTACCAGAATAGACTGCTACATGCACATATGTGATACATCCAGTGTACTGCAATATATCGTCATCATTTAGCCCTTAGTATCTACTCAGTTTTAAGGTGCAATAGTCTCAATGTGAGTACTCCAAGGATTGCCTTTAAGGTTATTTTCCATTTTGCATTTCATTTGTAGTATGCACTAACTATGGCTAAAGGTACTTCCCCTCCTTCCAAAGAAATAAATTACAAATTTATGACATTTCATAAAATAAAGTTGCAGGAATTACCAAGCTTACCTTGACAGTTTGTCAAATTTATCTCAAAGATTTTGTAAGTGTATAGCTTGTGACCTCAAATAGTAAGCTTACAAAGGGCAGAGAATACATTTGCCAAGATTCGTGAATCCACAGCATATAAATGTGAAAATTCTGAAAAGGATGGTGAAGGCCAGTATTTGACCTTGAGCCTCACCATTTACTATTTGTATAACTACAGGATGGTTACCTTTACTCTCTATCTTTTTTCTATCAAGTGTAAGATAAAGATGCAGATTTAGACCCCGCTTTTCTCATAGAATTACTAAATTGACCAACTTTGGTAGTATACTTCAAAGCCCTATTGAATTACCAAGAACTTATAAAGGAAATTTACATATAAAGGAAATATGTATTAAATAATATACACATTTTCCATACTTTTTAATCAGATGAATTTAGTATAAGATATATAAAGTTAAATAGTTTACTTTCACATTTTGGTCTCTTCAATCCATACTTGCAAGAGAAATAATTAAATCTCTATATTTTTAACTTCATAAAAACAGATTTGTTGTTTGGACAATCTACAGGAACTTGCCAAATAAAAGGGAGTGCATGTTCATATAATAACATATAACACAAGGTTACCAAAACGTAGTCACTTAATAGATATTTCTCCTGCCTCAGTTTTAGCCAGATCTCAGGTCCAGGACTTCAACCTGTAATAAAGTCTGATAAGGAATATAGTTTATTGGTGACATGGACAGTAAAACTTTCAGCTTGTGAGGCATTGTGAATCAGTAAAATAACATATTTCAGAGAACATGCCCAAGTCAAAGAGCAAAAACACCCTCTTTAACACAACCTTGGGCAACTGTAAAATACAATCTGCAATAACAGTTAAACATAACTGTTCCTTGGGGACTTATATAACAATGTATAAAAGTAAATGGGTCACCAGCTCTCCAAATGTGGTTTGCCTTTGGAAACCAAAGCAATAGTCTAGGAGGTGTGCTAGAGGAAAGCACAGACAGTCTATACATAGGCATTGTAACTTTTTTTTTTTGGTTTTTCCAGTTAGAGGCATTGCATGGTAACTCCATCTACGGTCTCATTCTCTTGATTATTAAACAAGGGTTAACAAAGGACCAAATAATGAGGGGCTTTAGTAACAAGCTCCCTTCTTCTTCATTGAGTTTTATAATTTAGTGCTCTATGAGAACTGCAGGTTTCTGATTATTTCCAAAAATATATGTCCCCTTTTTTAACTGAGAAAATAATTTACTCTGCTTCTTTCATGCTTTTAATGATTGGAGGTTTATATTCCATCAGAAACCAGAAACAAAAATAATAAAAAGTACATAATCACACTCAGATGCTAATTGTGGATTATTAGGGGGGCATAAAATATATCAAATTACTTTCTGTGTTACCTTTAACAGAAGTGTTACAACTTTCTTACTCCAAGGATAATGTAGACAAGGATTCACACCAAGGCTCTTATCTGATATCTGAATGGAAAACCTCAAATCTATCTAGAGATGGCTTAGAGCTAAAGGGAAGAGAGGGTGAAAGTTTATTTGGTGTTCACCCAGATAATAGAGTGTCAACATGCCAGCTGGTCAATTCATTAAACCAGTAATTATATCTGCACCACTGAATGTAGCACTTGGCAGTACATAGTCCTTCTATTTTTTCATATATGTGTATATTCCTGGGGCTTCCAGCCTGTGGGAACAAATGGTTCACATTAAACCAATACTGAAATTAACATGTCTATTTAGCCTCCTACTATAGCACCAGCTGATCTGAGAACCCAGAGAGTGTGCCCTAGCCGTACCCTGAGAGATAGCTCCAGGTTTCTCACAGTGATTAGTTATGAATTGCCCCAAGTTCTCTCTTTTTTGACAAGACCCCCCTGACTCTGCTGTCATTATAGAGCATTTTCGATGAGTCACCAGCAGAGATTGTCACTGACTCTTTTCTCTGCTGGCACAAAACTCCAATACATCTTCTTAGAGGACAGTACATCAGAAATGTCCTCTTTCATTCAGCTGAAAATGGAAAGCTCTCTTTTATGGTAACTCAGTCCAAGAGCCACATAGACAGGGCCTCCACCAAGCCCTGCTATCAATGCTGTGTCACAATTTAAACTCAGTTGAGACCCCTTGCTATTCTAGCATCCTCCCTATTTTCTTCCTCTTTCACCTTCACTCTGTATGTTTAAAAGGCAGATTTTTAAGGGTAGGGACATAGCATATATTTATTAGTGTTATCCATTCCTACTAATTGAATGTTGGGAGTCCTATGGAATGCATTTCTTTCTTTCTTTCTTTCTTTCTTTCTTTCTTTCTTTCTTTCTTTCTTTCTTTCTTTCTTTCTTTCTTTTTTTTTGAGATCGAGTTTTGCTCTTGTCGCCCAGGCTGGAGTGCAATGGTGTGATCTCGGCTCACCGCAACCTTCGCCTCCCAGGTTCAAGCGATTCTCCTGCCTCAGCCTCCCAAGTAGCTGGGATTACAGGCACGCTCTACCACGCCCAGCTAATTTTGTATTTTTAGTAGCGATGGGGTTTCTCCATGTTGGTCCGGCTGGTCTGGAACTCCTGACCTCAGGTGATCCGCCCGCCTCAGCCTCCCAAAGTGCTGGGATTACAGGCATGAGCCACCACACCTGGCTGGAAAGCATTTCTTTAACAGGTGCTATGCCTCCAGCTTAATTTGTATCACCTAATATACATTTTGACTTTCCTATACAAGAGTCCTAAGTCCTAGGAATCTAGGTGTGAGAAAAATTTCCAGATTCAATTGGGTAAGGAAGCTTAAACAATGAAAACAACCCATATTTTCAAAGTTTCTATGTCATGGTAAGAGAAAGTTCTGAGACAATAAACAAGAGATTACATAGCACTTCAGACTACTGGGAAATAGATCTTTTAAAAAAAAAGTTTCTATAGTAAATTTATTATCAAAAGATCTTTACTGGCCTTGGACCATTTCCATTAACGAGTGTGAAACATGCTCAATTAACAGTGACACACATGTATAGTATTTTTCCCCAGAGAATTGTAACTCGCCATTGGATGGAGAATATGCATCCTAGTGACAATTTTCCTCATGAGGACAGAGTCTGATAGAAGGTATGTAAATATCATTTGTACAAAATTTTCTGGTATGTTACCACATGCCAAAAGACATATCAAATTCCACAAGAAGAAAAGAAAGAATAATAATTTGGTCTAATAGAATTGTGTGTAGTTTAGTTTAGCTTTAATTTTTAAAAGAAAAACAATGGTAAGAATTTGACATGAAAAACTGGATGAAGGATTCCAGAAGAAGGCATTTTGGTTAATACTTTAAAAGAAGGATGACTTCCTGAGAGCTGTAATAGTTCTAGTCCTGATGAAACTCCTCTGAGGTTGTTAGAAAATAATGATATGCACACTGCAGCCCAAAAGGCCCACTAACCTCTGGGCTGGGCAAGGAATAGGAGAGTCACACAATAAAAAAATGTTAGAAAAATAAGTTATTTTCATCATTTAACAAAAAGTCTCGTAAACTTTTGAGAATGATGTACTAAAAAATCCTTTTCTTATCATTCAAGTTTTACTGATTATGCAAAAGGATGATAGTGCATATGTGAAGAGAATTGATAAAATAGGATCATTTTGGTTGATCATTAGATGTGTTTCCTCATGATAAGATAATGAAAAGAAAAGGAGAAGAAAAACTTAGAGAAAATAGAGATGCAAACTGGATTAAAGTATACATTACAAAATAGGATGATCTGCATTACATGTTGGTCTTGTATACTTTGTGATTTGCATTTATTGCACATTTTTAAGAAACTATTTGTTTACATATCTGTATATGTACTTTTAACCATCATGGTAGGATGTGAGTTTCATTAATCTTTGGATTTCCCATTCCTAGCTGGTGGTGTTCTAAATAATTACAAATGCACCCAAGTAGTATCACACCAACTCCAAGTTACCTCCTTTTGAGCAGAGATGTCTGCCTTTTTTTAGCCACTGTAACCTTAGTCCTATTCCTTGCATTAGAAACACAGTAGACAGTATGTGAATATTTATGGAAGGAGTAAATGAAAGAATGAATCCTGGCCTTCATTGGAGGAGGTCATAAGTGTCTGTAATAAAGTAATAAGACATAAAACATGAAGGCTCATAATGTTAATTGAGTGACTTGAGATGCGTACATTATGGTCCTACGCTAAGACAACATGGACCCTGCTCCTATTGAGAAATGGAATCAAAAATCAAAGGAAACCAATCCTATTCATGCTCACCATGCTCCATCATTATGTTCTTGATTTCTCTCATCTCATGGACAAATGAATGAGTAAATGAATAACTGAATCCCTGCTTGGAGCATTTTTCTCCCTCTATAGACATGTTATAGGAGATCTACATTGTGGCTACTGTGTCTTCAGTAATCTGGGTAAATTGTTGAGCCATTTTCCTATTTGCCAAGACAAAGCATGATGAAAGTACTGAGTTTTGGAGGTTTAGAGATGGATTCCTGCAAATGAAGGAAAAGATTGTAGAGATCAGTTTCCTTTGCTCTAAAATCAAACAAAACTTTATTAAAAGATTGCCTGAGTTAGCAAATAAAAACCTACAGATCTACCTCACTCAACTGAACATTCCCTTCATTTTTTTGTTTTTATGTTGAATATATCATACAACACATGGTGCATCAGTTAGCTGACATGGTGCATCAGTTAGCTGGTGTGCTGGTTAGAGATATAGGAGACTATGAACCCAAATATCAACTGTCAGTTACATTATCATTTTATTTCCTCTCCTTTTCCCTTCCCTGTCCATCCCATTGTTGCCTTCTTTTTTCTATGCTTCAAAGTGTGGCATATACTCTTAGCAATGAAGATAATTTCATTTATTGATCCATTGACTTCAGGCACTTGGACAAGCAGCTCCATTAGTAGCTGCAACTGGGTACTCCTCCGGGCCCAGGATTCTAAAGAGGAGACATTTTAGGCCTGACATGTAAACTGCTCTCAGGGAGGCAAGAGTATGCTGCATCCATTACTCCCATTATTGGCCAATTTGTCAGCAACTCAGAAAGCAGGGCAGCTCCATTGCAAGTCAAAGGAGACACAAGATCATCCCTAAGGCAAGAGGAAAAAGAAGATGAATTGAAAGAAATTGATTTGTGACGTTCTGCCAAATGACAAACTTACATAGCAAAGGAAGAGCCCTACAGGCCTCCAAAAGGTGGGAGGGAAGCAGGAGAGAAAAAGGAAAAAAAAAAAAAAAAGCATGTTAATACCCATAAATAATGTATATGTGGAAGCTTCTTTCATCTTATTGTGTTTATGTGGGTGCATGTGTGTGTTTTGATCCCCGCAGTATTGCTGTATAACTGATCTTAAGAAAATTCAGCTGAAGCTTTTTGGTTCAATGACTCAAGAAATGGGTGAGCTGCATTTAGTTTTGATCTTTGACCACAGCTACCAACAGAATATCAGAGAGAATGAATTAAGAAATCCTGCTGAGGCTGAAAAGCATGCACAAGCACACACACACCCACACTCATGCATGCACCCCATCATATACACCTGGAATTACCCAGTTGCTATTAAATCAAAACTGAAGTCCTCCCCTCATTATAAAGAAGCTCATGTCTGCAAACTAGTCTGCTTGCCCACTCCTTGTTTTATCTGGCACTGGTCCCCGAACAAAAATCAATCTCCAATTCCCTTTAATGTTTAGCACTAAATCCAGAAAGCAAAACAAAACATGAGAGTCTCACATTTATTATGGAACCTCTTTTATCTGGCTGGAGGGCAGCCTTCTAATCAAGGGAATGAATAAACAGTCATTTACTTACTTTCAGGGAACAGAGGAGACAGCTCAATCTTCTTGAAGGCCAGCAGAACCAAAGGGGCCCTCCAATTTGTAAATCAAAACATTAGCAGCTTGTTAATTTAGCCTGGCAATTATTAAGATGTAAAGAAGTTTGTATTACTGTGTTTATTGATGGAGGTTATAGGTAGGAGCAAAACTATTTACTTTCTTTGTGGAAGAAAAATATCTGGTAACTGAGACTAAAAGGCTTTTTTAATTGTAGACGTTTAGTGACGCTTTTAAAAAATATGTACTTTCTTGTTTCTCAAATGCTAAGAAAAAAAAAAAAGGAAAATAAAAGCCAGCAACCTAAACTACAAGAGCATTTAGAATGTTGCCCCATCATGTGTTTGGAGGTATGATATAGTAAGATTGATCAAAAGCATAGCATTGATGGAGGTTTTCACATCCTAGCTGGGTAGTATAACACATTGTACTTGTCAGAAGATGGAGAGAACAGACACACACACACACACACACACACACACACACACACACACACACACACAAATACCCTGGGTAAATCTAGAGAGAGCAATTTCTTGTGCTTACGTTTGCATTGAATTACATTCGTTTCTTTATCCACAGCAGTAGCTTCATTGTATCTGCCGCTCCACCTACAATTCAAATTCACCAAAGCAGGAAAGATTCTCTATCCTGTAATGGAGAGGAAATGTACATCTTTGTACTTTTTGTGGTAGAAACTGAGGAAGCAAAATATTTTGAGGTAACCAAGGTGATATCCAGATTTTTTGTTTAAAATACCTTCCTAGAATGGGTTTTTGAAATTTTTATGTGGTTATTTTACAAACCTCAATCAAAATAGTTGCACATTAAATCTTACCATCTTTTTCTTTCAGTTTTCTGAAATTATTTTACTCAATGGAAGTGAAAGGGGGGTGTGGAATGAAGATGTCTTCTTTACACATTATCTGGCAATTTAAAAAATTCTGAAATTGTATGGTTTGGAAAGATGCCAGAAGAAAGCATAAATATTTTTATAAATTTATGGTAAAGAAAGACTTTATAAACATAATTTTAAAGATACAAGCTAAAATGGAGAGAGAAAAATGTAGTAGGTTTGATGAACTGGGGAAAAAAATGGTCCACAAACACATGTAAAAGATAAATAAGCTTAAAAAATGTCTGCAACATGTAAATATTTGTAATATCACATTGCTTTTCTTAATACAACAAAGGCTCTTTAAATATTATTTTTTAAAAAGTGGACACTTCTGCTATGATGTGGTCTGTAGGATTATTGTTCATTATTCTGATATACCATGGGGATCCTGCTGAAATCACGGGCCAGAATTGTACCCCAGGGAGTAAACAAGGAAATACAGCAAGGATGAACACTATCAGAGATACAGCTGATCAGTGTTCTGGGCATAATTGCTGAAGTAGTTAAATAAGGCAAAAAATAAAAAAATGAAAATGAAGTTAGCAAATTATTATTTTGCACTTTGTAGAATCATATGAATATCTGTAAAACACAGTTGAACTTTATTTTCTCTTAACATTTATAGTCGGTCACCTTAGTTTATACTGTAAGCTTTTTTCTTTCCCCTCTGTAAATCCACTGTAAAGGGTGGTTATGTGACATTTTAATTGAATGATGTGTTGTTTTATTCTTCTAATGGAGATGTTCCTTCTGGTGGAAATGTTCCTTCTTAGATTACTAGACCTCTAACACAGCATCAGCTATAACTGCAGAGATAGGCCACAGATATTTTGTATGTTGGTTATTGGGCATATTAGTGTAGCTCCCTTCTCACTTCCACCCTGTAGGGCCTATATTCTGGGTATAGCGGAGACTACTTCAATACATATATTACTTCCTAATAGAAAACATCCCAATCCCGGCTGGGCACAGTGGCTCACGCCTGTAATCCCAACACTTTGGGAGGCCGAGGTGGCTGGATCAGGAGGTCAGGAGATAGAAACCATCCTGGCTAACACAGTGAAACCCCGTCTCGTCTCTACTAAAAATAAAAAAATTAGCCGGGCGTGGTGGAGGGCGCCTATAGTCCCAACTACTCAGGAAGCTGAGGCAGGAGAATGGCGTGAACCCGGGAGGGTGAGCTTGCAGTGAGTCGAGATTGCGCCACTGCACTCCAGCCTGGGTGACAGAGCGAGACTCCGTCTCAAAAAAAAAAAAAAAAAAAAGAAAGAAAACATCCCAATCCCAAGTGTAGTATTATCTTAGAACTACATTGTAACTAAATCTTCTTCAGAACAACTCCAGTCTATAAGGTTGCTGCTTCTGATAAATGTGTACATGATAACACCAGTGAATCTCACTGGCCATGGTCCATCAACTAACATGGTTTCCTAAATGGAATTCCTTGGTTCTGTAGCAATATTGTGTTGATACCATGGCAGTAGGGTAACACATCTTCAAATAATGATGGCAGCAGAAGCAAGGGAAAAAGGGAAAATAAAGCCCTAATGAGAAAAAGTACTCCCTCTTCCAGTATTTCGTCGAAATCAGTTTGCCACTAGGTGAGCACTTGGTGGCAAGTTGGATATTACAGAACTTTGGGGTCTCAGAAGTGGTTATGGTTGATGGCACGTTTAGCATCAAGCAGTGACAGTGGGACCTACTAAGTCAACCATAGTGAATTCGAAGTCCATGCTTTTGAATCCATGTATAACTTCCATTGTTGTCACTAGCGATATTTGTTCATGAGGTCTTTGTGCAAGCAGTTGAATGGCAGGAGGAAATTAAATTCGTAGAGGTTCATCTTGCGCATGGATTTTTGGATAATACAGTCCACAGTGATGCTTTCAGTGTGTGTGTTTATATGTGCATATGTGTGTGTTTAACATTTAAATAAAACACAATTATGAAACTCATATTCTAAGACCAATTCTCTTCCAGCCTTTAACTATTTTCTTCCTTTGTTATTTCTACATAAATATCCAGGGAAATAGTCAGCCATTGTTCATGGACTTATGTCAATGCTTACTCAGTTGACATGTCCATTCTGCATGATGTTCTGCGAACTGGATGATTTTTTTCTTCTCATTGTCCTTTAAGAATGACCTTAGGAGAGTTGGAACATGTCAGATGCCGCATGCCACACAATACTGTCTTTAGACTATACACCAGACCCAACTCACTCTTTTCCTCAGTGGACTGGCCAGAGGAACTACCTTGTCTATGTAAGTGGGTGTTGAGGAGGCAGTAGCAGTACTGCAGAGTCAAACACACCAGAAGTGGAAGTCAGCTGCTCATGTGGTGTTCTCGCTTGAAGGCTTATCAGCTTTCTATAGAAATGCCGTGGAATAAGGCATGGGTTTCCACCACCTGAGACCTTCAATGCTGTGTTTTCTTAGCTTGGACAAATCTGTTTTAGTCCCTTTTCCCCTGTTTTTGTCTCTATTTTTACCACCAACAAACTTTATATGATCTTTTCAATAGGCTTATACATTAAAAATAACACAGGTTGCCCATTAGGAGAAATACCTAATGTAAATGACGAGTTGATGGGTGCAGCAAACCAACACGGCACATGTATACCTATGTAACAAACCTGCACGTTGTGCACATGTACCCCAGAACTTAAAGTATAATAATAAAAAAAATTTAAAAAATACAGGTTTCAAAGGTAAGAAAGACTGTTTTAGCCAACTTATGTTCTTTACCCAACCACACACCTCTCCTTAAGACAAGAAAGAAGTCAATTATCTGCTTGTGTAGAATGAGAGCAAGGGAGAAAAGACAGAAAGAAAGAAAAAAAAAAAACTACATCACGCCTTATACCAAAAATGATCTTGTATGTGTATTTTCAGTGTTCATAATTATATCCGTATTACATTTCAAAAAGAACAATTGAGAGTCACATTTAGCTATTTTTATTGTCTATTTATTTCATACATTCAGCAGCGTTATCCTCATTAATATATAGCTGTGCATTGCCTCTCAAACAGGGTCATGATATAAGTATGCAGTATTTTGTCTTTCCATTATGAGTTAGCCATTTGCAAAACTGGACTATGGAAAGGGCACACCCGTAGAGTCGCGTCTTGCTCTTTTCAGTGCACTTTGACTCTCTTTTCCCAGACACCTGCTCTTTTTCTCTCCTCAGTAGCACCAGTGTGTCATAGTCCCTTTTGTTTAATAAAGGAAAAAATTCTGAATACATTCACACTAAAATATGATGTGAGTTAGTATTTATTTCTTTTCCACGCTTGCCTAGGAAGGCTAAGGCATAGCTGAAAGTCAGAAATGTTTACTGAGTGCTGGATTTGAGGCACAGTGGCACTTGAGAATGTCATTCTACAGTCACAGTTTTGCAGCCCTCCACAATGGGACACAACTGTGTATTTCTGAAGGCACTATCTGTTAGAGAAATGTGTTGAAAAATCAAGTTCCTGGCAAAGGAGAAAGCTGTGTCTATTAAGCAACGATTCCCAGCAAACCTTTCTCCAGGCTGATAAGTAGGTTTGGCTCTTTGAAAGCCTTCTCGTAGTCCATTAAGCAGCATGAGCATCCTCTAAGGAATAATGTTCACTGATGATCACATTGTTGATATAATTAAGGTCCCTATACATAAGGACTTTAAATACCTATTGTTGTGTTTTGTCGTTTCCTGACATTTTTCTTTTTTGATATTTTTCTAAGCATAAGTTTCATGAAAAGGTGAATGTTAATCACAACATTTGAGAAAAGTCCCTTAGCTCATTATGTGTGATGGATATGTGAAAAATAAGCTTAAGCTATAGTCACAAATGTTTCTTGTGACTTTTTAGTTAATTATGATAACTTCCAGAAAAAGAAAAGAGAGAGTAACTTTGAACTTAGTGCTTTTTATAGGAAACCATGCTCTTGCACATTTAAACATTTTGCGTTTTCCTGATTTGCATACCTATTAAATCAAAGCTTCAATTTAGCAATTTTTTTTAGCATTTTATTATTAACAAAGCTGACAATCTGGATAAGTTCACACCTCATAGAAGTCAGCAGGGACTTTTAATGCATAAAGTATCTAAGGACTCAATTTGTGATTAATTTTTTAAAAACTTTTTTTCAAATGTATTAAAAGGAACCTACAAAACCTTTATTTTTATGTTATCTTCCTTTATTTTAAAATCCATACACAATATAAAAAGCCTAGTGCAACATCAATTTAACTTGTATAAGTTGTATGCCAAAGAAATTATGAGTCAAAAAAGATAATTTTCTTCAAAGACAGAAAAACACATGCTTAACTACAATTGCATTTTAAATACTGGAAGTTCCATTTATCTTACTCAATAGTTTATTTGCCTTTTAAAAGATTAAGATATTTAATTATGTTCATATTAACTTTGTATAGCAAACATGCATGTGATTAATGATTTTCAAAATAAAAAATTGAATTGGGGCCTTTCAACCTAATACAAACTTATTTTTAAATAAATCATTTCTTTTATTTTGTAAGGAAACTTTGTCCAATATATAGAATTAAATGAATGCATATGCAATTCTGAATCAGTGATAAGTTTTGTTTTAAATAACTTTGGAGATAATTTATATATTATACTCAGCTTTCTGCAATTGATTAGATTCTACTCTAGTTTGGGAGTAATGTGATACTAAAGATGAGCTAAATATTCGTTTGTCCTGAGGCAGAAACTGGTTGAATACACAATTTTTTTTTTTAGCTTTTCAATAACTGTTTAGGCATTGTGCAGATAGCTTAACAAGAGCTCAACTGTTTCAGCTTCTGCAGCAGCTTTGGCTACTCCAAGGGAAAAACAAATATAGTAACACAATCAAGGATAATGCATTACGCATTTCAGTCTATTGTTTTAGCTTTTGTTGGCCCTCTCCTTGCCAAAGTCAACATAAAGGAACTTTAAGTCGTCAATGAAGTGCTGACAGAGAACAAATGTTGCCCCAAAGTGCCAACATATATCACTGTTTGTATATGTAAAGGCAAGCTTCTCAGTCTGTCGTTTTCATGTTGGTTTTAAGTCTGAGGCTGAACATGAACTAATACACTAGGACATGTCAAAAAGAAGATGCTGACACTTCCACCCCAATGGCAGGCACAGAGCAGGTGCTCTCCGAATACTTACAAGTGCTGTCTTTACATTTCATGATATGTCATCGATATGCATTCTCATGTGTATAAGTATTAAATCTCATCTTTGCTTGTTATCCACAGTGCATAGAAACAGTTCTTTATGCATAAGCCACACTTCTCCTTCCCTAACATTGTTTTACTCTTCAAAAGCCAGCATCTGATCCACTGGCCTACTTTTCCATAGCTACATTTGGAACATACCTCTCCTTGGCTCTTCAGGAAGCTTTTGGTTTTGCTCAAAACCAGCTTTGAGAGAACTGTCATCGCGATTTCCTGGGTAAGATTAATTCTAGGGCCTGCTGGTCTCTTGGCCAAGTTTATTACTAATAATAAATCACTATTCAGATACCCATTTTCTCTGTCTTCCCTCTTTTTCAGTAGTCTAAGGCAATCTTCTTTAACCCTCGCTGACATGATGCTCAAAATTTAATAGGTCTTGCTCCTGCCTCATCTATTCTGAGAACTCCCATTAATTTCAATGTACACGTTCATGCCCATATAGAATTGATCGAAAGATTTTGAGGTGTTAGCCCAAGCTGGAAAATTAATGGAAGTTGAGCAGACTTTCGTGAAGGAATTAAAACAGTCGTCAACCAAGAAAAGGTAAAAGACCAGACTGCAAAGCAGTGAGGCAAGGCATTATTCAGGTTTTAGGAACTGTCATTTGGGAGACACAGATTCAGCCAAATTGTGTTCCAGAGAGAGAAAGGGGAGTAGGGATTTTATGTATGTATGTATGTATGTATGTATGTATGTATTTTGAGATGGAGTTTCACTCTTGTCTCCCAGGCTGGAGTGCAATGGCACAATCTCGGCTCACTGAAACCTCCACCTCCTGGGTTCAAGCGATTCTCCTGCCTCAGCCTCCTCGGTACCTGGGATTACAGTTGCCTGCCACCACGCCCAGCTAATTTTTTGTATTTTTAATAGAGATGGGGTTTCACCATGTTGGCCAGGCTGGTCTCCAACTCCTGACCTCAAGTGATCCACCTGCCTCGGCCTCCCAAGGTGCTGGGATTGCAGGCATGAGCCATGGCGCCCAGCTGGTAGGGATTTTTAAAAGGAAGCTAAGGGTGATTACACAAGTTGTTTTGAAAGACTTATCACTCATTGGTGGAGGTGGCTGGCATAGTGCATAAGTCCATAATTCATTATTTGTTGCTATTCAGGAGTCACAGCAGTGGTGAAATCCACCTGTTTTCCAGGATGTTGTGGTTGTGGCAGTTTTTCCCAGTTCAAGGGTTCACGACAAGTTCCTGGTCCCCTCCCCTGCCTTCCCCTCCCCTCCCCTGCCTTCCCCTGCTCTCCCCTCCCCTTACTTTCCCTTTCCTTCCCCTCCCTTTTTTGCTTTTCTGGTAGAATTGCAGATCGTGTCAGTAGGCCTTTTCAGGATGGCTTCCTGACCTCCTGATTCAATTTTCGAGCTCTGAAACAGTGGTGTCATTTTGTAGATCACATTTCAACCAACTAACAAACCAATACAAAAATCAGTCATTTCTTGGTGTGACCTACTCCACATATATGTAAATTTTAGAGCCAAATAATTTCATTTTGAAACTGTCCTCTCATCAAAATTTCTAGTTTATATAGACTTTGACGTGCAGGACATCGTATATTGTCTGAGTTTTGTTAAGTACCATTATATCGACAGACTTTAGATTGTAAAGCAGATGCTTGACCTCTTTAGAGCTTCCATGGGTTAGAAATGTTAGTAATCTATACAGCCCTTGCTTGTCTCGTTTGCCCGTCAGCTGGTGTTTAAGCCATTGCTCCTTACTAGCTCTTGATGTGTTCTTAGAGAAGGAAGTTTTGCCGACCTGAAATTACAAATGCAAAGAAGCACCAGATACAACATCACATAGTTTAGAATAAAGCCTTTATTTTTTAAATCCTGTATTTGGGATTACCAAGTCAGTTTCCCCTTGTTTTACACCAATCAATTAAAAACCAAATACTTTGGTTTGGGGCTACACTAATTAACATTCTTGTCTATCCAAGTGCAATTCTGCTCATTCTTTATAAGAGCAACCTGATTTAGTTTAAGTTAAACTAGCAATATATTTAGGGAAGATATCTACTTATCTTCCTCCTCTCTTTTCTCCTGACCATGAATGATACGCCTTGATTCATCTGGCCATGCAATTCCACATTTCCAGTGATGGTGAAGAGATGATCTGCTGGTGCAAATGAAACTCGAGAAAGCCTGCTGAAGGCTTCTGGGAGGATTATTCTTCTTTATAGGAAATAAAGAAAAGAAAAGTGAAGAGAGGAAATGGGAGAGAGAAAAAGAAAGGTGTGAGGAGAAATTACTATTTCTACCTTCTTGTTCTTCCCTTTTTCTCCTACATTTTTCTTCCTTGGATAGTGGGCCTAACATCATCTAACTGGTGAATTAGCCAATCCAAGGATACTCCTCCTTTTGCACATCTTGTCATGTGGTTTTTGTTGTTTGTGTTGTTATTGAAACCAAAAATATGGTTTATATGGAGACATAATATTTAAAGACCAATCAAAAGTTAAGAGCTTCAGTGTCTGCACAATTTATCTGTGACAAACGTTCAAAGGTTTATGAAGCATAATGCAGAGGAATAGGGTGCAGAGAAGTTAACTAACTTTTCTTACAACATATAAAGGCTGGCCTTATGTAAATCTACCATACAAAAGAATTATTCAGGCTACATTAGTCTAAAATACAGAACAGTTTACCTCCTGCGTGATGCCATAGTATTTGACTCATGCTTTTATTATAGAACTCATCAAATGTTTTTATAAAGAACAGTATCTGTGTCTGTCTTCCTTGCTAGTCTGTGAGCTACTTGATATTTTTATATCTGAAGTATCCTTCATATGGTATATACTCAGAAATTGTTGAATGAAGCTGAAAAGTGTAATCCATATATACATATAATACAAAAGTTATGTAGATATATATGTAACTTTTTGCAGCCTTTTCCCTCCCCAGTTTTAATTACTCATAAGAGACAGGAGATAGTGCCTAGAATTAACTAATATGTATACACACATGTACACATATAAATGTATATATTCAGTGTTATTGCTTAAGCCCCACTTTATCTTCTTTTGGAATTTAGTAGGCAAGGATTGGAACTCTTCATTTTGATGAAGCCATGGGCATTTCTGTTGATCACTGACTTTTAAGAGCTCCTCGATTTAGCAATACGAAATAAAGAAGTGAGGATAAATTGAATGCAAAGCTCTAGATTGTTTCTACTAATATCTTAATTGAGAAATAGAAGGATTCTCAGTAAACAAATGCCATTCTTTCTAGCGAATCTGATGAATTCTAATGCAAACAACTACAACAAATTCAGCAGCCTCAAAAGACATTCCAACAGGCCTCTGGACCCTTCTGATTTTCTTTATTATCTTGTTCACTTTCACATCATTTTCACTCAGCATGCGCTCAATTCAGTCTCATTTTAATGGATTTCCAGTTGGGAAAGTATAATATTCAGAGCTATCAGAAGCAGGTCCTTTCAGGGATACGGCTGTGGGAAGGTTTCATTTATCATTCCCTAATCATTGAAATATCAATGAGAATGACTTAAAGTCCAAGTGAAAGTTATACTTTCTGTGTCTCTTCAGGGCAAAGTGAACTGAAACTCCATTAGAGAAGAAAATAAGGGCCATTCTCAGCCAGGGAGTTCATTACCATGATATTTTTCTGTGATGCTTCTAAATTGTTTTTGTGGCTGGACTTGAATTCATAAGCTCTTTATACAGCTCTAGTTCACTTTAGTTATTTCAAATCATTTCTAGCATAAGGGTCTCAGTGAAGGCCCACAAAATATATTCAAATAAATGAAAAGTTTTGGTTACACTGTTTTATTCAAATATATACCCCCTAGGGAATTTTAATAAAGATAAACTAGAGAACGCAGCCTTTACATGGAAATGAATATAGTCATTGTGATTAGTTTCCTGACTCCACAAAACAAGTTACTTATAGTTTTCAGATCCTCAATGTTCTCATCTGAAAAAAAGGGTCATACTATTTATTTTAGAAGATCATTTTGAAAACAAAGAGAAAATACCTACAAAGAATTTTTTGGTAGGTGATAAGTATGTACTTCATAAAAGTAAGCTAAATATTAATATTTAGACTGTTTTAAAATAATTTGGTGGACCTTCCATATTCCAGGTGGATACATGACTGTATTTTTGTAGGCTGTGTGAGTAAATTTATTAAAAGACCAATCATTATTGGGTAACTCTTTAAATACTCTGAATTATCTGATAATAATTATTTTGGTTAAAGCTAGTTAATGAGTTCATTCCTCTATTTTTATTGAAATTGTGATTATCCTTAGCAAACATACTACTTTTTGAGCTATGGGTTATAGAAATATATGAAGATAGATCTCCTGACCTCACAGTTTATAAACTGATAACAAAAAAACCATATAAAATAGTTGTATATAAGTAGTAAATAAACTAATAGAGAAGTAAAGTTAGATACAATTAAATATAATAAAAGACTTAATGGCATATCTCCTGCAAGTGAGGGAATCACTAAACAGAAAGTATGTATTGTTTTTTTTGAGACAGAGTTTTGCTCTTGTCGCCCAGACCGGAGTGCAATGGTGCAATCTCAGTCCACTGCAGCCTCCATCTCCCAGGTTCAAGCGATTCTCCTACCTCATCCTCCTGAGTAGCTGGGATGACAGGCACCCACAACCATGCTGGGCTAATTTTTATATTTTTAGTAGAGACAGGGTTTTACCATGTTGGGCAGGCTGGTCTTGAACTCTTGACTTCCGGTGATCCACCTGCCTCGACCTCCCAAAGTAATGGGATTACAAGCATGAGCCATCACACACCCAGCCCAGAAAGGACATATTATTGTTCAATTAATTATTTATTGAATTCTTAGCAAAAGCTAATCTGGTAAGATATTATTGAGAATCTTCAAAAAAGATTACAAACCAATGTGCAGAAAAGGAGTGATACACAGATTAAAAAGAGTACATTGAACTGTATAAAAATTAAAGAAAATAGGAAATTTGAAAAAATAATATATATGGTAGATATTGGAACAAGAAAACTTTTAGGAAACAATAAAAACAACACATTTTTAAAAAAAGCTCTGAAAGACAAGTGGCCGGAGGTCATAAATGAAAGACTTATCAAATAAGTCATAAAATGTAAAATTAATCACATGAAAAATTTCAAACTATATAATAAACAAAATAGCATTCTATTTTACCTATTAAACTAATAGAGACATTTATTTTAATAATAATATCATATATTAATGAAGGCTCAAGGTAAAAGGAAGCGTCACAGATTTGGTAGGTGAGATAAAATTGCCCTTTATGAAAAAAATTAATTAATGTTACCAAATTACTTCATATTTTCATCCTAGTCCAAGCAATATCAAATGTTAGAATTCTTTCCAAGCAACTTACTGTGATTGTTTCCATGGTATCTTATTCTTAAAGGTGTTCATTATACTGTCATTTAACAATGGAAAGGTGGAATTATTAGAAATATATTTGAGGCAGGTCTATTAAGTTCAACCTTAGGGAGATCAGCAATACACAGAAACTGTAATATAAATAGGTACTCCCAGAATTTTGCAAATAGTGGTTCTGATCTTAGAGACTACTTACATAAATTATATTTAATATATGTATATATATATACACACACATATATAGGCACACACAATACAAATTGCTACTGATAAAAATATTCTTAACAATATGAAAATGTATGAATGATCTATGAAATGAAAAAGAAGCAGTTTACAAGGTAATAGACATTTAATTTGAAAATGAAATAAAAAAAAATACACATAAAACACACACTTCCAGTATAAAAATCTAAAAATAGATACATATAACTTTTTAAAACATGGGTGCTAGATTTGTTTTACTTATGGTTGTCTTCATTGTTAAGTGAATATTCTATTCATATAAAATTCTTAAATTATGAAAGCCAAAACAAGTGGTCATAGAGAGGAGCATAAAATAATCCAAATATGTAGCTTTTTTCTCATCTACACTACAGACAATGAACTTGGAATTAGTACAATATCAATTGGAATGAAAATAGGATATGTGTGAGAAAGATTATTCTAAAATATCCTCTTATAAATGTATAAGATAATCTAGAGTTGGCAATCTACAGATATATAATTCCTTGTTACAGCATGTTATGAGTTTTCCCTAGAACTTGCCAGGAGTTCACTGGAATCCAAAATAGAACACATCAATCTATAATGGTTTTCTTTTTTTTTTTTTTCAATTCTGCATACTGACATGTTGTCAGGTCAGCCTGGGTGAATATTTTAAGTCTATTTACATTTTTAGAAGAGATGAAACTAGAGTTCTACATTCTTGTGTTGCCTGAAAGGTTAATATTCCAAGTTCACCACCTCAGCTTACGGACAACAGAGGCTCTTGTTCAATCCAATCAGTGTGCAAATTCTATTACCTTTGATGTAGTGGTGTCACAGAGGTAGAGACCCTCACTGAATAAAATTTCCCCAAGGGGATCTCAATTAGTCTTCTCAGAAAGCCCTAATAAAAGTCAAAGAAGAATTCTCTAATTGTAAATTTAAATCCTCCTGACAAGCCCTTCAAATATAAGAGGTTGTGTTTCCTTATGCTTTAGGATCATCACCATTTCTCTCAGTCTTCAAGTTACCCGTCTCAAAACATACAAGTGTCTCTTGGAGTTAGTTTTATTTGAATGAACATTTTTATAAGGCGATTACCTAAGAATCTCATTTTTCTCCAGGTGGCATTGCCCACCCCTGCCCCTAAACCCGCCCCCAAAACATACACACAGACTTCATATGCCAAACAGTTTAAATTTTCTTTGCTTGAGCATCTATAATTCACTGGAAAAACAGTACTGCAAAGCATACTTCCCTTTTATTTTAGAGCATGATGAGATATTGCAGTAAAACTCTATGTTTGGTATTTCTTTTATACAAGTACTTTTTTGAGGACGGTAAAACCTGAGCTGGAACACAAATATACTTTGTAATGTAGGAAATAACCTTGATACAATGGTAGTGTCTAAGTACACTGTCAAACAAACTATCCTAGAGTCACAAGACAGAAACACTCAACAGACAGAAATAAAATGCTGTTGTGTATGATTTATTTAACCCAGTTGAAATGTACGCTAAGATAATGTAGGTGAAAAAAGATGAGGTAAGCTAGCATATGTAAGTTACAATACAAACAGAGCAGAAGGGTCCCACAACCTGAATGCTGGGGTATACAGTGCTCAGATGTCCTGTGTCTCTGATAGTGTGGAGGATGTTTGCAGCCAAAGACACACAAGACACATACTTTCTCTCTTTTTTTTTTTTTTTTTGGTCTCACTGGCTGGAGTACAGTGGCACAATCTTGGCTCACTGCACCCTCCACCTGGGTTCAAGCGATTCTCCTGCCTCAGCCTCCCAAGTAGCTGGGGCTACAGGCATGCACCATCACACCCGGTTAATTTTTGTTACTTTTGGTAGAGACGGGGTTTCACCATGTTGGCCAGGCAGGTCTTGAACTCCTGACCTCAGGTGATCCACCCACCTTGGCCTCCCAAGGTGCTGGGATTACAGGCATGAGCCACAATGCCTGGCCAACATATACTTTTTCTGTCTGAGAGATACAAAGGCAGTCAAGTCAGTCTGGTCAGAGCTGTAGCTCACCAATTAGCTGGCCAAGCAGCACTGAATTTTGTGTGCTTTTTAGGGAGGGGACACTTGGCACCCGATTAGAGATCACCAATGGGAGCTTAATTAAAACCTCCTGATCATTATGTGCCTCATGTGCCTTATTTCTATTTAGTGCATCGTAAATATTCAGTGCCTTAGGTGCCTCATGTATGTTTAATGCCTGATGACAGTAGGCGCCTCTGATATTTAGTGTTGCATGTATATTAAGTATCTCTTTGTCTTTTCCTCTCCTTCTATGTTCACATATATGTTCTATGCAATTACTACTTATCTGTTCTAAATCATCTTATTCCTATCTATCTTTTTGTCCTCTATAGCAAGCTTGAATATTCACAAGCAAACACAACATAGGCACATTACAGATTAAAAATAATATTTGTATTTGCTCTATGCCAAAATATAATAAAAGGCTTCTTTTTCTCAAAAGTATCTTAAAATGTAATGAGAATATTTTGAAGTCTTTATAGTATAGTACTTTCTAAATTTTGCTTTCTGTTGGACAACAAAACCTTGTTTGGTGAAAAAAATTGCCAGAAAAAATATAAAGTAGCATTAGTTTGGTATATTTATGAAGTTTATCTGAAAAATGTGTGTTCGTATGTGTATATACATTACATATATAGAGAGAGATGTGGATGATTCAGAACAGCTTAGCATTTAGTAACAATTCTGATTATTGGGGGAGTGACTTCCGTATGAGATGTCAATCTAACTCTATTTTTTTAACAGGCTTTACAAAGAAATATTAGGTTGATGCAAAAGTAATTGTGGTTCTTGCCATTACTTTTAATACAAGCCCTTTCATTCCACAGATCACAAATATACAACTACAGGTTGAATGAGGGGGTAATGTCAGCATATTTTGCTAATGAGAATTCATATATTTGAACAAAAATTATTAGTAGCAACATCATACACGGTTTTTAAAATGCTGTATCTCCACAAATTTTAATAAAATTAGAGGTGTTGTGCTTGGAACAACAGTGATAATAAAATTTAAAAAATGGTTATAGTTCAGATGAAAACGTCAGTGTCCATTGTCCAAGATTCACATTAAAAAGTTGAAAAAAAGTTTTATAATCTGAAACTATCAAAATAATTCCAAATTATGGCATATAAGGTGTGATCGTATACATTTTTTAAAGACTAGAATAAATATTATAAGTGAACATTTGACAATTTCATCTGCATTCTTAACGTTTATATTCCAGTAATAAAAATGGGAGATACCTTCATATTCAAGCTCACCTTAAAAATCTACTATCACAGCTATTATAAGAGTAATACCTAATCATTATAGAACTTGAGAATAATATAAAAAA
This sequence comes from Pan troglodytes, assembly GCF_028858775.2. Classification (NCBI taxonomy): domain Eukaryota; kingdom Metazoa; phylum Chordata; class Mammalia; order Primates; family Hominidae; genus Pan; species Pan troglodytes. The sequence goes on from NC_072413.2 coordinate 82,416,886, forward strand.
CAAAATAGTTTCTGAAAGTGTTTTCACCCATTAGTAAATATCAATATTTTGCAGATATTTTTCTAACCCTATTTACATTTATAAAATTGATATCAAATTTGTGCATATGTATATATATGCATGTGTATATCTATACGTATTTAAATAATACATTTTCTCCATTTAATGCAACTGGTAATTAAGTTCATCTTGTGTAAAGATAAGGCCTTACATCTTACCACAAACAAATCATAAAAATGTAGTTTGGGGCCGGGCACGGTGGCTCACGCCTGTAATCCCAGCACTTTGGGAGGCCGAGGCAGGCAGATCACCAGGTCAGGAGATAGAGACCATCCTGGCTAACACGGTGAAACCCCGTCTCTACTAAAAATACAAAAAATTAGTCGGGCGTGGTGGCGGGTGCCTGTAGTCCCAGCTACTTGGGAGGCTGAGGCAGGAGAATGGCGTGAACCCAGGAGACGGAGCTTGCAGTGAGCCGAGATCGCTCCACTGCACTCCAGCCTGGGTGACAGAGCCAGAGTCCATCTCAAAAAAAAAAAAAAAAAATGTAGTTTGGTTTTTGCTTCAATATTGCAAAAAAGGTATTGCAAAACTTTACCCAATACTTTATCTGCATTTCTCAAAGTATTGTTGACTTCATGGGTTTATTGCTGTCAATATGATTTGATTAAACATTTTTCTGGATAACTTTTTGTCATATGTACTTTTATATTCTAGGCAAAAAAAGTATTACAATTTTGCTAAATACATAAAACATTTATTTCAAAGTTTTTATGAATAGCAATATTTGTATCTCAAAAATATTATGCTAAATGTCCTCAGGAAATTTCAGCAAATAAATTTGCTGCTGATAATATGTGTTCTGTATCTAAAAAATTTGAATATATATATTTTTAAATATCAGAATATAGGCTGCACTTTCAAGTGGTTATACTACCAATCCTAAAATTAAAAAACAACTCTACTCATCAGTTTAATTTTAATGCACACAAATTACAGACCAAGTAATAATAATCCTTCTCTGAACGTTACTTTTTGTTAGGAATTAGATCCATCTCCAAACGCCATTGTTTTGTTCCATATTATTAGCCTCAACATGTGTCCCCAAGATTTATAAAAAGTGCTGAAAACTCCCACTGTCCTCCAAACACATACCAGTATACACCTCATCTGGGGAGGTATAAGCATCAATAAGCATTTAGCCTCTCAGAAATAAATACCTGTAACTGTTACTTTAAAACCCACAATAGCATGAGATTTGGGAATAAAGGAGAAGGAATATGTTAAAAATCGGTGCCCTCCCTTTTCCATTCCAGGAGTCTAAAATCATCAGTATATCCAGGTCAAGGATTATTGTCTCTGACTTTTGGCCATGAAGCAATTCTGAACATCATTAAACCATCATACATTCTGGCACAACTGCCATTGTCTGCTCCAACAAGGCCTGGAGATGAAAAAAACTAAAACTTAGGTCACCGATGCTTCTAATAGAGAGGGCAGAGGGAGCTGTAAAAAATGCTTTTCTGCCATGTGACTAGCCTGTGTGGCAGCCACTGATATTGTTTATCAAGGATGATTCTCAAGGGTGTTCAGAAAAAGAAGTGACATTTCAGATATTTAATCAGCCTCTTGCATCTGCTGAAATGAGTTAGAAACTGCTCAAGGACTTTCTCAACTGTTTGCAAGGAAAACCAAAATTTTTCTTATAAATGTGGAAGGTATGAATCATCCATGTCAGATGCTTTGTAAGGAGCTTCTCTGACAACTGCTACTGTAATGCCAAAGTAATTGTTCCAGTAACAATTCCACAACACGGCAAGTAGTTTGAAACTTGCAGTTTTTCTAAGGAAGTTAAAAGTGGAATTGGCTCATTTGGTTTGATCAAAAGAATCAGAGCATAATGTTCATTTCTGTAGTACAATGACATATGTTCATCTCTCCAATTCTCTCTCGCCCCCATCAAGGTTTTGGATATTCCTTTGTGAAAAGAAAGTAAGTGTTAAAACTCATACCAATAATTGCATGAAGCCATGGGTTACTCCTCTTTACCTCGATCTCCCATCAAATACAAATGTTTAAATCAGTTATTAGTGAAACTGGAGTAGGCAGTAAAATAGGGTTAAAACCATAAATTGATGTTAGATTCCTACAGTTCTCAAATCAGCCACTGCTAAATCACGAAACACTGAAAAAATGTAGAATTATGCTTAACAATGGTATCCCGGTCTTGTGATTAATAGAATTAAATTTCTGTACATATAGCATCTTTAAAATCGTGTCTGCTCATAAAAGGTGCTCAATCAGCATTTTCTGTTTAATTAGTGAAGTTTATATTGAATTAGCTAGTTTTGCAGCTTTGGAAATGTGTAGTTTAGGGGGTGGATGAGTTTCATTCTGCTGTTCAGTCTACAATCTTAGTGAACTGTATAAAAAGTACTAAGCAATTATAGCATAACCACTCAAGAAATGTAAGTAGATAGAATCATTAAATCAACATATCGAAGATTTGAGCCAGCCTGACCTGACATGGATGATCTGTCACACAATCATATATCTGCAACAACTACGGGTGTGCAAAAGTCCGACATAGCCTGATATTGAACCAACTATTGCTACATATGCTGTGTTTATAAGCAGCTGAGAAAATGGTAACCTTACATGCTGGTATTTTTATAGTTATGATTATTGGGCTGGCTTATTATAACTCAAAATAATATAAATGTCATAACAAACATCAAGCCACAAGGAGCAAAGATCCAGGTGATTAATCAGTATTGCTGCACACAGGCCAGTTACAATTTGTTCAGTTCTCAGTATTAGAAATTAATCAGTCTATGAATTAATATTTATATTTTTTAATGGAGCACTTTCCAAATATTTAGCTTCTGCCAGTTGATAATGATGTTGGGGAAAATGTTGGTAGCACAATTTCCCACCAAACAGCTAACAATCTTGCTAAAAATGTGTGTTTGACCACATGTTCTCCCTCATAAGTGGGAACTGAACAATGAGAACACATGGACACAGGGAGGGGAAGATCAAACACTGGGGACTATTAGGGAGTGGGGGGCTAGGGGAGGGATAGCATTAGGAGAAGTACCTAATGTAGATGACAGGTTGATGGGCGCAGCAAATCACCATGGCATGTGTGTACCTATGTAACAAACCTGCACGTTCTGCACATGTACCCCAGAACTTAAAGTATAATAACAATAATAAATATGTGTTTGAGACACCTGCCTGATACCTAGTTCAGAAAAAGAAAAAAAAAAGTTCTACCCCCATCTTTGCTTAAATCTTAGATCTACCATTAAATAAAGTCTTGCCAGAAGTTCTTAAATATTATTAGAGAATGACAGTAAAATTAAGACATTTTTGGACAAACAAAAATAGAGATTTATTACTCTTACAAATTCAATACTTCAAGCACCAAAGTTGTCAACATAAGAAATTTGACACAAATGGAAGAATGTAATCTTTCCTCAAATAAATGGATCATCAAATAAATTGGTAAACAATATAAATGAATCCAAATAATCCTTAACAGTAAAATGATGTGAAAATAGCCACAATGACTCTTTTGAGGTTTAAACAGAAGATGAGGTGAAAATATTAGGCAACAGTAGCATGGATAATGAGAAACTGTAATTCAAAATAACCTGTAACAATCACCCTGTATTGTTTGTAAAGGTGAAAATAGTATTTAATTTTAGGTATTAATACTTTTGATAATTGCAAAATAATTTTTTTGACATTATAGCCAACTATCACAAGATTTGACAAAAAGTATCCTCCTAGAAAAAATAAGTCTGAATGAAAATTAAGTAGGTATCTATCTACAAAGATATGGGTTATCGCAAAACATCTTAGAAATGAATCATATTTATCTTCTATAATTTTAAATATAATTAATGTTGAATCAATTTAGAACCTTTTTATGGCTGAAAAATAAAAATAACTCAAATATATAGAATTTTATAACATTTATAAAAATAGTCCAAATACATAATTTCATATACTTGTATCAATTTTAAAAGGAAGGACGGGCTGTTCATGTTATTTGGGTATTAGGAACTTAAATTTTACAGAATTTTCTAAATTAAAGTTATTAATTTATAGTTTATATTTGAACTCATTTTTTTGATTCCTTAAAACACATACACATACAAACACTGAAGACTCACTTGTAAAAACTAATCAAGATTAAAAACAAACTTTTTAAAGGTCCACTTGATAAATACCAAATATCACAATTATTTGAAAGAAGAAAACTAAAGGTCTATACATTTACTCAGGGATTCTAACATTACCCAGAGGATAGTTTTAACATTGGAAATATAGCTGTTGTCCCCAAATACTGTGTTAGAGATGAAAAGCAGATTAACAAATATCTTCAATGCCAGAGTAAACACTTGTTTTTTATATTTGGGTAAGATACCTAGTCTTTCAGGGAGTGTATGTAACTGATACATAGGCACATTATCCAAGTAATAACAATGATATTGAAAAATGTATTTCTAGATATAGACAGAAAAGGGCAATGTAGCTGAAGGCTGACTTTAAGAAACTTATAACCAATGCTGTGATAATAGTTGGCAAAGTCCTCTAAAGAAAAAGCAATTTGTTGCCTTTTGTAAAATCTGGTGAAATGTTTTAGTTACTGATTCAAAGAAAAGCATATGGAAAGTCAGAGGGAGTGAGGGAGGGAAAGTGGCAAGAAAAGAGAGAGGAAAGAAAAAAATTCATAAGAATAGCAGCTGTCTTCCAGTTTTTGTTGCTTTTTTTTTTCACTTGCCTCCCAATGAAAGCACAGAGTACTAATGAGAGTATTTAGGATTACTCTATCAATGCCCCACAGGAAGGGAGGCACGAGGTCCTCTTCTGTATGGCCAGTGTGCCTAGGCGCGCTCTATGTGTACTTCGTTACATGACACTGTCTCCAAACCTAATAGAATGGCTACAGAGCCACAGAAGTTGGTTTAAGGAGACAACCTGATTTGCTTCACATTCCACTCTTGCTGGTAATCAAAAGCAGCAATACCCTGTAAAAGCTCAAGGGAAGGGAACTACTGAAACGCCGAGCTACTAATACCTCTGAAAGGACACGCTCCAGTTGGGATGCATTCCCAGGAAAGCAGCTGACATTTGTGATTCTCACTTTAAGCTATATTTACTTATTAAATATATTGAGTTTTCCATGGAGAACTCAAGAAACCTCACATAAGAAGCAAAAAATCACCCCTTTAGAGTGATTTTTAGGGCCTGACAAAAAGCAACTGGCTAGGAAACACACAAAACTGAGCTCCCAAATGAGAAAGTGATGCCCTTCTGAGACATGGTTAAAATGAACATTAAGAGAAGTTATCTTTACTGAAACCTGAAGCATCTCTCTTGTACCACTTTATCTTACCACCTTTTCAGTTAGAAAAAAATATGCTAATCATTGCTCCAGCCTGCATTCTCACAAAAAGGAGGATAAAGCCCCTTCTACAACCACCCTATCCCAAAAACTCATCAGTCTTTTTCTGAATTGTTTTTCCTTTGGCATTACATTTAGGCTGCTCTTTAGTCCTTTCTTTGCCACCCATCCTATTTAAGAAGTGTTCTAAGGCCCCTACAATCCTTTGTATGTGGGTATTTTGTTACATTGACTTTGAGGTTTTTTAAATGGCTTATATACATTACTTTGGGGTATATAAAAAAATGTGAAAACTTCCTCAACTATTGTTCCCATCACTTTGTGCCAAAGCTAAGATGGTGGTTCTACTATTCATTCAACAAACATGTTACAATTAAAGACAAAACAATCTTACGCTGGATGAAAGCTGGGTGAGGTATTTTCTGTGAAAATATAAACTATAGTTCTTGTGCCCCCCAAACGGACATGGTCTTGTGGGAAGAAGACTCCCAAATGGACAAAAAGAAACCAAAACAGTAATATAAGACAGGCTATCATGAGTATATTTTATGTCAAAGTGAATATAAGTGTATAAGCATTCATAATACAGACAAATATTTATTTGCTTGGGTCATCAGGAAAAACATCTTTAAGAAGTTAGTATAGGCAAGAAGGTTCGATAAGTCGAGAGATTTCTTATATTATTTGAACTGTGAATTACCAAAATAAAATATTTTTGGGACCAGGTCCTGTGCCAGGCACCCTATACATGTTCTGATTAAATATCATTATCAACCATATGAAGTAGCATTAACTAATTTTATGTACATGAAGACTAGGCAAAAGGGATAAATAACATATCAAGTATCAATCCCTCATAACTGGAAGAATTGCCAGTTGAATTTAGGTCAGTATTCTTCATTATCTTTTTACCAAGCCACAACATGTTCGCTTTTCCTCATCTAGGCCTTTTGAACTAAGTAACATGGTATGCCTAGGAAAAGTTCTCAGTGTATAAAATAAAATAACATAAAAGACAGTGGCCTAACTATATCTTGAAAAAAATACTTATTTTCTACATTTACTCTAATATTAAGAGAATTTATTGAGCAGGACAGTCATAACTGTCTGAATTAGGCAGACAACACAGTTTCCAAGAGCAGTCTGCATAGTTGCTCTAGGATGGCAAAGAATTGTGACAGCAACTCTTTAGCCATGTCTGTCATTTTCTGAATTGCTTATCTCCAGTTTTCACAAAATGAGGCTGACATTACCTCTTTTTATCCATTTGTCATCAGTTACTTAAGGTTAATTTCCCCTGAGGCAAGGAATTCTTACATTGTGTAAGAAAGAGTACCAATCTATAATAATTAAAGAGAATTCCTTATGATTTGCTGTTTTCACAAAGAATCCAGCAAAAGCAAAGCTCTTTTCCATTAGAAAAATGGAATATATCACATAAAATGTTCAAGAAATGATCACATCTTTTTTGTCTTATTGTTTTATTGATGATTAAGGATATCAAATTTAAACTAATGAAGTCCAGATTTTTATGTCTCTATTATTATTTGTAACGTATGAGTATAAAAGAGCAGTTTTTCTTTTGCTTCCTAGCAATATATTGGCTCTAGAATGAATGGATTTCTGCCCAGACACAAGTGGGTCATTCAGCTGGTCAACAAGGATGCTTCTTGTGAGAGCAGATTTTTTATGGGGACAGCTGTCTAGCAGGAAGTATATTGCCATGTGGTCTTTTTGAATTTAGCAAAAGGCTGTCAAATACTCCTAGTACTAACCCACTTAATTTTATAGTCAGTACTTTTACATAGAAGTGTATTAATAATAATAAATCTGGGTCTGGAATCAAGGTTACTATCAGTTGGTTACAGACAAGACCAAAGTATAAATATCTACTGCATAATAAATGACATTTATCTATTCAAATGACATGACTTCTAGTCATTCTGCAGAAACAGGTAACCTTGAATATAACCTCATTTCTTAGAACATTGGAATCCCAACCTGCAAAGTGCTGATACAACCTTTTTACAATAATTCTATGGTGGAAGAAATGTTCTCTACTGTTAAAGGGAAATGGAGTAATAGAGCAATTTTTATTAAGCTTGCCTGTGAAACTTTATAAGAATCAGTTTTCCCTAAGCTACTATAGCAATATTGAGCTCTATTACCACTTTCTTTGAGGTGTAAGCACTGACCTTAAAAAAAGTACAAAGCATTCTAATGTAACCAGTCACAATGAGCCATGACCATTAGGGGAGATAGACACATCTCTTATTTGCACTGCCATCTAGTTCCTTGTTAGAGGAAACTAAAATGATGACTGTCATCATATGAATATTAGTTTCTCATACTGTGTTAACTGTATCAATGTCAACAGCAAATATTAGCACAAAACTGAATTGGATTTATTGGCCTTCCAGTGGTGGAAAAAATCACTTACCTTAAAGGGGATCCATTTGCAAAGTTTGAGAAATCAGGTTCTTAACTTGGCCTTTGTTGCCACTAAACAATTGTCCCTCTAGCATTTATGCAGCTACTCAGCTGATTGATGCCTGAGCTTGCTTGTACTCTGGTGGGACCACAAAACCATGTATACACCATGCAACACATCATCTAATTTGTCTTACTTTGACTCAGGTCTTGATCCTTGGCCAATTTTAAAATTATTTTAATCATGAAGATGAGCTTTTAACAATATTTGATGCTTGTGATAATATATACCCTAATTCCTACATCTTGTCAGTCTCACATTCTAAAAGATGGTCATGAAAACACATGTTGGTTGATGTTGTTTATCGGACTAACTTTGACCATTTACATCTCCCCTCTTTCTGCTGTCCTCACCTCCACATGATTGAGTCTATGAATAACTGGAACTTTTGTTTTCTCTCTCTCTCTCTCATTCTATACGATGACAAACCATAATGCTGAGCATTTCTGAGAGAATTGGAAGAAAACTGTGGCTGATGGCTACAGAAAGATGCAAGTTTTATGCCAATGACCAATGATTAAAAACAGATGACATTAGTGCTTTGAAGGGACACAGCTTTCGTGGATCAACTTGAGTATACTGTTCATAGCATGACTACCCAACCCTATTTGCCTGAGATAGTCCCAGCTTTAGCACTGAAAGTTACCTCTCCTGGGAAATTTCTCAGTCCTAGGCTAGCAGGGATAGTTGGTAAGCTTAGTTCTGAATCTGACCTATTCAATACATTTCAAAGGTATTTTACTTGGCTTCAAATGTGCATGTAATGGAAAGCCATCACATTCTACCAGGATTACTGGTTCCGTGAAACCTTACCACTGGTTTCAATGACAGTCTTACCCACTGAGGGGAGTCTGGCTTGTATCTTCCAGACCAGGGCTAATTGGAAAAGGTGTTTTACTGACAAAGGTTTCTATTAGTCAGTCAGATAAACAGAGATATAATTCTCTGATAAATCAAAAGCAATAGACTGTTTGCTGCATAGTAAAATCATGTGAATACAATAATAATAAATACTAGTCCTAAAAGGACTTCTGTTGTTATCAGCAATTATAACATGATACTCACTATTATATTGCCAGTAAAAATGACCTAATTTATATGCCAGTATAAATTACTAATTCAGGTTGCATGGATGGATAGTTGGAATTTGCTGATTTGATGAAAGTCGTGAGCCTTCATCATTTGACCTTTCTTGAATTCATGACATATCTTCTATCAATCCGTTTTTAAAAGATATTTGTTAGTTTAATCCTGATCATCTCCTTTTAGGGCTTTAAATGAACCATGAAATGTGAGATACTCACTCTCACTGGGTTTCTATTACTTTCATCATAGCCCAGCAAGCTCTCTCATGCTCAGCCTGATGGATTTACCACATCGTTTATTCTGGTCTTAAGGGCATCTTGTTTTTCAGTTCTCTTTTTTCTTTTTTTTTTGGACTTTAATCTTGGACAGACACATTATTGTGGATTTTTTACAGTAAAATCTTCTGATTGTTATCAATGTTTTCATAGTTTTTAAATTCATTTTGGTAAATCATTGTTTTTTTCTGTTCTAACTTATCTTTATATTAATATATGAAGTTGTAACTGCAAAATAGGAGGTGCTTAGGAAGTGCTTCTGGATGAATTAATCACTGCTTTGCTGGAGATATACATTATTAAACATATCTAGGTGGTATAAGAGAACAGATTAGAGAAGAATTTGCTATTTTTGAAAGGTAGCAGAATGTAATACCACAAAAGGAAATATATTTTTCCCTCCCAGATTATATGATTACAAACTATAGTACTTTACTTTTTCTCATCTCTCGAGAATTTTCATTCTTCTTTTCATCTAAATATTAAAGTAAGGCACATAGTATTTTAATATGTTTTAAAATAAAGCCATGGCCATTGAGGATATGACAGAGGCAAGGATTACTATGCATTTAGAGAAGCTGCAAATCATAGCATGATAGGTATGAATGCAGATTCTGGTATCAGATGGCCTGGGTTTAAAACACACCTCTGCCACTTACAAGCTTTATAATCTTAGGAAAAATATTTGACCTCATTGTGCCTTAATTTACTCATTTGTCAAACTAAAGTACTAAAAATACCTACCTCAAAGGGGTGTTGTGAGTATTAAATAAGTTAATATATGTAGAGTGCTTAGAATAGTGCAGCACCTAATAACTATATGTGTTAATTCTTCTATTTATTATACTGAGATATGCTTCACATCTTTAGTTTTGTGAGAACATGATGATGTATACAAGGAGTACCCTTACTTTTCTGCCTCTTTAAATCTTTCACTATAGTTTATGAAAATATAGTAAATAAAACTATAAGAAAAACTTTAAAAGGTAAAAGTTAACATGTTAAAGGTTAATTATTTGGAAACTATTTTCCAGTCATCAGATTTTAAAACAACTAACTTAACTTATTGCCTAAGACCCAAACACTGCTCTTAACTATGAGAACAAAGGGAGAATTACAACCAGTCACTATTTGTTAGTTAGTGAAACCTGGTGAACACTGACTCATGGAATGGACTAATGCTAAAGTAAAAGGAAGCTGTCAAATAGATATGATTTTTTAAAATATTCTCCTATTCTCAAGACTGAGGCCTTATATGTCATTGGTATTTTTTTTTGCTTGCCTGCCATTATATCCAAACATACAAATAAATTCTTAGAAGTTTTAATTTAATTTTTGTTAACTTTTTAACCATATAAAACAGAAATAATACCCATTTTATAAAAGAGATGGAAAGGTTAAAAAGGGTAATAAATATGGAGCACCTGAAACAGGGACTAGCAGAAACCCTGACATAGACAACTCTTCCCATCTGCCATCCACTAAATGTTTCACATCTTTGGTTTGCTGACTCAGAAATCGATTCCAGTATTTTAGAATCTACTGAACTCTCCAAGAGCTTATTAAAATTGTCCCATCTTCCTCCCTTACAAGCATGGTGGTTTGGTTGTAGATCAAACTTAACTTTTTTTTTTTTTTTTTTTTTTTTTGAGTTGGAGTCTCCCTTTGTCACCCAGGGTAGAATGCAGTGGTGCCATCTCAGCTCACTACAGCCTCTGCCTCCTGGGTTCAAACAATTCTCTTGCCTCAGCCTCCTGTGTAGCTGGGATTACAGGGGCCCTCCACCACACCCAGCTAATTTTTGTATTTTAAGTAGAGACGGGTTTTCACCATGTTCGCCAAACTGGTCTCGAACTTCTGACCTCAAGTGATCCACCCGCACTGGCCTCCCAAAGTGCTGGAATTACAGCCATGAGCCACCACGCCACATGGAACTTAACTTTGAATCTCTCCCAGTGTTGCTATAGAAAAGACTACCCTGATCATGCCTCAAAAATTTGCTTCCATATTCTGTTCATACCACTCCCTACTACTTATTTTTCTTCTTTTCTAAATACTGTAAATAAGAATAGCTTGTATCTGTTAGAATGAAAATTCTTAGGGTTTTGGGAAATGAATCCAAATATACAAAATTTGAATACAGATGTGAGAATTGTACACAAGGAGATCCAGTATTTAGACAGGAATTACTATACTACAACTTTCAGTAGCATTTAGATATGGAAGTCTTTATTTTACATCGAATACTAACACACACACTCACATACATCCTATCTATTAATGTAATCTATGCCATAAAAATAATATAAAATGAAGCTTTCATTCCTACAAGGTTTAAACTTCTGCTCACAGAAGAAAAAATAGACCAATGACCATCTAGAAACATATCTTACGAAAGACAAACACAGAGCAAGATATTTGTATATTTCTGATAGCTATATTAGAAGTAAAGAAAATTCTTCATAAAAGAAGGCAAATTAATTCCCTGTTTTTCCTGGTATAGTCTCCATCTTCACCTCTAAGCCATTTCTATCCATTAAGAGGATTTTTGTGAACTTAACAAGTTTGAGATTAATTGTGAAAATACCCTTATGCACACATTCAAACTTCAAGTTAACTGAAATATGCTGTAATCTAGAAAACAAACTCTGAATCAAGACACTTGAACTTTGTTGAAAGTTCATGTTTTCATTGCTTGAACATTTCTAAGTAATCGATTTCTAATCGATTGCCCCATAGCTGCATTTCTGCTGGACAACCTGGTTTCCTTCAACTCCAACTCAACAGATACACTCAGTAAATTTAGAAAAACTTCCTTGCATAAACAACATCCCAAATTTAGTTTGTTCTAATGATAGTTTTGTATGTGTTAAGAACATGGTTGAAAGTTACTTCAACTCTGCTGTGGTAAAGTGTCCTCCATTTCAATATATAAACAGGGTGAACTGTGATCTTTTACCATGTGGTTACAGTCACATTCAATCTGAGTTCATTTGTCATTCCTTTACCCTAGAAATAAAAGTAAACCAAAAGAAGGAGGAAGAACAATAGGAGGAGAAAAATCACACACCAAAGGAACTCTTCCCTGGTACTGTAGAAGTTGATCATCTTAGAAGGCATATGTGTGCCATTCTCCATTAAATAGCAACTCTGCTTCCTCCCTTTTTTTCTTGGCCCCACTCATGTTTCCTTTGTAAAAGATTTCAAGCATTGGGAATTCTTCAAACCATTTCTTGGGGGTTAGTTGAGATTACAGTTCTCTAACTGAAAGTAAATATCCCCTTATATCCTCTTTCACAAATTGAGAAGGTTCACTTTTCCAATTTCTTCTTTACATGTTATTTAAAATTAGTGGAGAGGAATGAAGGAATAAAGGCCCTTTAGTTTTCTGTCAAAAATCTTATCTATACTCTTCATGGGAAAAATAAAAGAAATTGAATAGAACTTGCAGTCATATTTTTGCATCATTGAATTCCTTGTTCTGCCTTGAGTCAGATAAATTACTTTAGAAGTTCTTGAAATCAGTACATGTGAATAATCTTACTCTCTATTGAAGACAGAGAATAAACTAGAGGAGCAAAGAATCAAATTAACCTGAGTTCAGTATATACACTGCAAACAAGGAAACGGAGGTAAAGTGCCACCTTTACATCCATTTTACTTTTAATCAGCTCACTTTCTTTGAGTAGAAAACTATATGTATTCTGTTTATTCATTTTCAAAAATGGAACTCCAGTCACTTGATATTCACGAAATAAATTGCAAGCTATGGAATTCCTATTATGATTTAGTTTTCGGCCTACCCCAGTAGGGAACATATCCATTATCTGATTACCCTCAATGTGCTTATCATCTATTCAGAAAAATTACATTTAACAAACATAGGACAAATAGAGAACAATGGAACATCTGCTGGAAATTTTAAGTAGTGAAACCTTATAAACTCAGAGATAGAAGAGATCAGTGTGGTTCAAAATAGCCATGAAGACAAATGATAGTTGTCTTTGGGATGAATTGGGGGTGTGAGCAGAGCCTGACATAAAGCACAAGGCTAAATGTTAATCTAATTGAATAGAGATGAAAGCACTTTGTAGAAGACCCATGATTGTTCAGTTAGAGCATGCCCAATAAAGGAAACTTTCCCTCTGATAATATCTCAAAAGTTTAAAGGACATATTTGTAGAGAGAAATATACTACTTTCCCTTTTGGGTTGCATAAGCAGATGTGGGCTGGATCTGAATAATTAGAAATATTAATGGAGAAAATAAACTTGTGTGGCACTTATGGACCAGAAATTATATTTTATCTCCTGCAGCAAAAAAGCATAAGATAATCATACATGCATGATTCCAGAGTCCGAGACAAATTCCACTCTTAATAAATTCTGAAGGAAAGGTTTAGAAAGTAAATAACTAAATTAATTAGGATGACTTCATCCAATAGACACAATTCTGAGCTAGAATCCACTGGAACACATTCAAAGATAAACTCATTGCAAAGTTTGATGTATTTTACTAGCATTACTAACAAAGTAATCAGAACACACCTCTCACCTCTCTGATATGCTGTGTTTTTCAAGACTGCAGTGGAGAGCTGCCCCTTGTGTTTAATGCCATGTGTCACCTGTTTGTACACGTGGAAAGCTCATAAAGTGATTGGGGTCACTACAAATTTATCACTGTGATGTTCCTTTGTTAGTCAGAGGTGGTTTGCACTCTGTACACAACTACATACTCAATCTCGTTTACTTCCAAATGACTAAGAGGGAAATGTGGAAAACCCACAGAGATAACATTATTTTATCAAAGGGCAGTGCCTTCCTGGCAATATGTTGTGACAAAGACTATTTTTTTCACCACTTAAGAAGAAAAAGAGATGGCAGGGGTGGAGGTAGAGCATAAGAAAAATGCCCCATTACAGTGTGTGAAGAGAAGAAACTAAGTGATTCATTCGTTAGTCAACTGCACAGTGGCAAGCAAATTCAGTGATGTAAGTTGACACTGTCTAGCAAAATAAGCTGTGTTAGACTCTCACTCAAAATATATAGATTTTAAGATTCTTTAAGATGAGGAAAGAGAGAGAGATTGAGGCAGGAGAGGGTCCTTAGACTCTTGCCACTCAAAGCACAGTTCATGACAAGCAGCAGCTGCATTAACTGGGAGCTTGTTAGAAATGTGGATAGCGGCCAGGTGCAGTGGCTCATGCCTGTAATCCCAACACTTTGGGAGGCTGAGGCAGGTGGATCACCTGAGGTCAGGAATTCGAGACGGGCCTGATCAACATGGCAAAACCCCGTCTCTATTAAAACTACAAAAATTAGCTGGGTATGGTGACACACACCTGTAATCCCAGCTACTCGGGAGGTCAAGGCAGGAGAATCGCTTGAACCTGGGAGGCGGAGGTTAGAGCCAGCTGAGATTGTGCCACTGCACTCCAGCCTGGGCAACAAAGTAAGATTCTGTCACACACACACACACACACACACACAAACACACACACACACACACACACACACACAAAAGTAAAGAAAGGCAGATAGCCAACCACTTCCCAGGAGCTCCTAAATTTGAATCTGCATCTTTGCAAGATTCCTCCATCATTTATAAAGTTTAAAAATTACTATCTTGGAAGACTGGGAGGGCTAAGAATTGTGATTATAGAGAAGATGGTTAATGAGAGCAGAAATCCTTGAAAGAAAAGAGTTCTGGAAATTACTTGAAATGGTGTCAAGTCAGTCCCCAAGAACACGCCAGACACTCCAAGCCATCTCCTAGAAGCTGTTCTTTGAGTGAATGAGAAAGAAAGGTAGACAGGTTTCAAAAGTTTTGTTGGAAAACTAAGTAAAGCACAGAAAAAGTTAACCTACCACCAAGCGGATGTCAAAAAGAGGCAATGAAATATCAATGCTGATAGCTACAGGTAATTGCTTATAGTAGAAATTTAACCTACCACCAAGCGGATGTCAAAAAGAGGCAATGAAATATCAGTGCTGATAGCTACAGGTAATTGCTTATAGTAGAAATTTAAGCAGATCTGAAGAGTTTGTAGATAAAATTTGGGTGACCCTGTAACCAAATCGTTGAGCAAGTTACCTTTGAGTCTATCCTAGGTGCCGAGCATTATGGTAGTTGTACTTGCTAAGCAAGACCAAATCTCCACTTTTAAATCTCCACTCTCGGGGCGTTTACAAGGTCAGGGAAGTAATCACAACCAAATCACAACATGGAACACAAATAAGAGGCCTGAAATCACTATATAGACTTTATTTCTAGGCACATGGTAAAGAGGGCATACAAATCCCTTAGAACACACAGTCTTGAGATAACAAGCCACACTCGTGTTATACAGATTATAGCCTGTGTGTGTGTGTGTGTGTGTGTGTGTGCACTCATTTGTAAACATTCAGTTTCACCACAGTGCTATGGGTCTCATCAACATTTTTCTGAAATCCCTAGTGCAGAATCAAACTCATCTCTTCTGCTTTGGGAACTACCAAGAATGGCCCCAGCTGCCATATTTTTAATTTAGTCTTCCTACGCACATGATTAGATCAGGGGTGAAATCTGTGCCCAAATACTCTCGCTCAGAGATTTGACATGAGAATAAAAGTTTCCATAGGAGACTCTGTTATCTTTATAATTAATTCCTCTCAACATCATCTGAAAATTTTTAAATTAATTTTTCAAATTACTTTTCACTAGCTTGCTTTATTTATTTATTGAGTCAGAGTCTCGCTTCTTCGCCCAGGCTGGAGTGCAATGGCGCGATCTCGGCTCACTGCAACCTCCGCCTCCTGGGTTCAAATGACTCTACTCCCCAGTAGCTGGGATTACAGGGATGTGCCACCAGGCCTGGCTAATTTTTGTATTTTTCTTTTTTTTTTTTTTAGTAGAGGCTGGGTTTCACTATTTGGCCAGGTTGGTCCCGAACTGCTGACCTCAAGTGATCCACCCACCTCGGCCTCTCAAAGTGCTGGGATTACAGGTTTGAGTCACCGCGCCTGGCCTGACTAGATTTATTTTAACTTGCACCAAAAAGAATCTTAACCCAGATGCCCAGTGGCTATGCTGATAAGATCTTAACATGAAGACAGCTGTACCATTAGTAAGTAGTAAAGTCATAGAGTCACTGATTAAAAACATAGTACTCCTATCCAGTAATGTTCAAGCAGCTTTAGCCTTTAAGAATGTTTCTTTTTGACTGGATATATCAGGTTGTTAAATCTTACAACCAGTGTTCACACTTGCTGGTGGCCTTTTGGTTACATCTCAACTCGTTTACAATTGCTCCAAACAGTGAAGCCAAGTACTTTTAATGCTGTACTTGGATTGTGCATGTCTAGTGTTTTAGAAACTTCATTGTCATTAACAGTGTGGTTTGGTACAAAGTCTGGATTCTCAAGCCTTAGTCCTGTCATTTTTAATTGAAATCTGAAGTGGACGTAGGAATGTATATTTTAGCATGTCCCTAGGATGATTCTGCTTCAAATAATCTGGGGAGTTTACTACTACAAACATTTTAGGCTGTGGTTCTTAATTCAGAATTGCTCATAACAATAATTTGAGAAGCGTTTTCAAAACATACATACTGAGCACCATTTCAGGCCTACTGAATCAGAGTTTCAGCCAACATATTTTTGCACCAGAACTCCAGGTAGCTGCTGAAGCACACTTCTAGTTAAAAATCACAGACGATGTACTTAGGGGTGATTGATTCAACTATTCTGTGAAGGTAACCTCTTTTTATTTGGATCTACCCTGCAACATCCACAGTATTTTCTTTGAATGATCACATTTGGTGTTTAAAATTGGTCAAGTCTCAGCTACTCAGACCATAGCTACTTTGACCTATTTTAAAATCAGCTTTTAAATACTGCCCTTCTTTTATCCTCTGATCAGAAGTGCGTTTTTCTAATTTGGAAGCTTGCCTACCACTGTAATTTAAATGGTAAATAACTGGAGATGGAATTGGCTTCAGATATGCTCTTCATTTATTTTCTTCACATTGCAGTGTATCAAAGTTCTAAGGAAAGCCAAAAATCCAGACTTTGCAAAACTAGAAGAAAATTGTATTCTGTCCTGTCCCGCTTCCTGCCACTTTTTTTTACTTTATTTCCAATAAAAACCATATTTTTCATATTAGATTCCAAGATTAGAGTAAGAAATCAAAATCCACAACACTATTATATTAAACTATTTAGCCTTTAAAGGTTTTCTGGTAGAACACCAACAATGAGTTTTAGAGAGCATACAAAATGCCCAAATTTCCTCAAATCTGTAAAGAACATTGCCATTTTTTTGCAGAAATGAATATACCCTTTCAGGCCCCCTAATACCACCCCAAATCATTGGCTTTTGGGTGAGGTGAGTCCTCATCATTTATTTACAGCTGAACTTTGAGGGAGCCTAAGCTACAGAACTAAAAGTCATAATATATAAGAATATGCATGTGCTTACAAGAATGTTTATGTGTTTGTGCTCTATGTATATTGGGGTAGGTAAATTTGTTTTTTTAGCATTATTTATCATGATCCAAAAGAAAAAAATACATGAAGAAACTAAAAAGACTTCTACTATCCATGTTGAGAGAAACGATTTAAACATTTTAGTATATTATTTTCAAAAATAATACATAGCTATTAAAATATATATTATATCTGTGGTAATTAATCTAGAATAAGGATCAACCTGAAAGATTAAGTGTAAAAAGCAAGTTGCAGAGTGGTGTATATACTAACATTGCTAAACAAAATAACAACATATATACATACCCCTTTATCAGCCTGTATATGTTTATGCAAATATAGATTTGAGCAAGGATATGCTATTGAAAAGGTATTCCAAGGGATAAGATTGAAAGGGAGTGGTATTATCTTTACACATTTTTATGTGGTTTGAATGTTTCATGAACACATAATTTTGTAATTAAAAAAATACAAACATTAAAAGTGTAGATCAAGAAAGCAATATGGGAAGTGAAGATGAATAACATTTCATATACAAATAAACAAAAATGGCTAACAAGAATTAAACTCTAAGCATTACTAATAATTAAAAGGGCAAATATAGATAACAAAATTCTATTTATTACCTCTTAAATTAGTGCACATTAAAGAAAAGAATTCTCAATGCTGATTAAGCCACTTTGAGAATAGCACTTCTACACAATGCTGGTATATAATATGGAACGATCTTTCTGGAAATCAGCTTGAAAATATATCAAGAACATAAAGATGTTAATATCTTTGACCCAGTAATTCCTGATTCAGGGACTTGTATTATGTAAATAAGGTGAAATGTGGGCAGGTGTGAATATAAAATGATCTTTACTGTAGTTCCCATAGGAAGTGGCATAAATGATCACACAGTCCATCACATGAACAAAATCCATAAATGGTTTTCTATGATATTTCTCTGTATCTTCCCATCTTCCTCGTACCCAGCAGTTTATACACTTCTTTCCCTTTTTTTATCCACACTGTGTCTGCAGCACCTTGCAGGTCATTTTTACTCCCATCCTTGACCAAGTGGAGGGGCTGGAGCATCACCTGCCTAGAATCCCCTGAACAGCCAGACTCTTCTAGTCTAACAACATTTCTGCAGAAGTCAACCTCAGTAAAACAATGCTGATTAATGAAACCACCAGCCCCATCCCAAAGGAAATAACCTAAGATGCAAATAAGCAAACAGTGTTTAAGAGCTGTATGGATAGTGGTTATAAATCTTTCTTACTAATTTCCTATATTTTATAATGTTTTCAAATGAATATGTGTTGATGTTACAATTAAAATAAAACTGTTACTTGTTCAATTGTTAACTATTTGCAAGCCTCTTCAGAAGCCAGCTTCTTTCTTTCGCTTGTGAAATGTACCTATTGTAAGATTAATTATTTGTAATTTGTAAAAACAGACAACAACGAAGCCCTTTCAGACAGACTCAGATACTTGGAGTGAGGCGTAAGAAATATTTTGCAGAATAAGAATGTTATGACTTAATTATATGGCCAGGTGTTTCTCCAGATGCTGTAAGACAATGACTTCTCTGTCCGGTGCAGCAGCTCACGCCTGTAATCCCAGCACTGTGGGAGGCAGAGGTGGGCAGATCATGAGATCCGCAGTTCGAGACTAACCTGGCCAACATGGTGAAACCCCGTCTGTACGAAAAATACAAAAATTAGCAGGGCATGATGGCATGTGCCTGTAATCCAAGCTACTTGGGAGGCTGAGTTAGAAGTATTGCTTGACCCCAGGTGGAGGTTGCAGTGAGCTGAGATCTTGCCACTGCACTTCAGCTGGGGTGACAGAGTGAGACTGTCTCAAAATAAAAAATAATAAAACAAAATAAAAAAATAAAAAGACAATGACTTCTCATCCTTTTTGGATCCAGTATCCCTGAAGAATTTAATTAATGATATGAACTTATTTTCTGAAAAATATGTATTTGCCTGCTGTAATAGTTCCCCACAGCTGTCATAACAAAGTACTAGAGACTGTTACTTAAAACAGCAGAAATGCATTGTCTCACGGTATGGAGGCTTGGAGTCCAAACTCAAGGTATCAGCAACGTCATGCTCCCTCTGAAACCTGTAGGCGAATCCTCTCTTCCTCTTCTAGCTTCTGGTGGTTGCTGACAATCTCTTGTGATCCTTGTCTTGTAGATGCATAGTTTCAAACCTCCATCTTCACGTGGGATTCTCCTTGTGTCTTCTCATCATCTTCTTTCTGTGTATGTCTATGTCTGTGTCCAAATTTCCCCTTGGCATAAGGACACCAGTCATATTGGATTAAGGCACACCCTAATATGCTCATTTTGAATTCATTACCTCTATAAAGAATCTATTTCCAAATCAGCTCCATATTCTGAGGTACAAGGGGCTGGGACTTCAGCATATCTTTTTTGAGGAGAGAGAGAGGAACACACTTCAACACAGAACCCCACCCATCTCCACTGTGAAATGGAGATTTTATAATGTGATACCATTTATCATCTTGTCTAAGCACCCCAGCTTTAAGAACCTGGATGTGAAGACTGTTGGAACTCTGTTATCTCTGAGCACCCCTCACTAAATCACATAATAAAGTTTCCAAGCACAAATCAGATCAACTCAAAAAGCAGGAAAACCTTTCCACTAAGTGTATTAGGACGCTATAAGAAAAGTCATTTTCTTAACAATTTACCTTCACCTCAATGTCAGAAGTATTGTAATGTAACAATTGAGACATTTGGAAAATTTTGCTGATAGATATTGGCTTCTTTCCTAATGGAAATCTAGGTCACAGTATTTCTCAGCAGGGCTGCAATTATAAACGGACACAATACTGATATCCCAATAGAATGCAAAGGCTTCTGATGTTTACCTGCCTAGAGCAATAACAACTAGTTGAAACCTAACAATAGAAATATTTTATTTATATTTTGCTTTTTATATTACTATCAGAATTGAATTATATGTATGTAATGTTATAGCACTAAATATAACATGTTAATATCACATAAAATTTGCTTTATTCAGATTCTACTTTTAAAAGTGTGTCATTAGCAATCTATTTCAGTGGTTAATATGAAATCTGAAATCAAAAAGGTATTGATTTTCTAGTTACTAACTGCTTGATGATGGGCACATTACTTATCTTTCCTCATCCTCAACTTTCTGGTTTCTAGAACAATAACATCTACTTGGTGGGATAGATATGTTTGGAATAATAATGTCTTTCTTCAAATCCCAGCTCCAAATCTTATTAGCTGCATGTCCCAGATATTTATCCAATGAGTGCATCAGTATATCCATCTATAAAAAGAAACAAAAAAAATTAGGATGACAATACTATTGTATGTTGTACATGTTTATCATTCAAATTAAATGAAGTAGATTACATAGAAAGAAATTTCTTTGTTAGGTATTGTATTAGTCAGGGTTTTCCAGATAAATAGGAAACAGAACCAATAAAATTTTCGTTCTGTTTCATATATATATACACACACAGAAGATATATATATTCACATATATAATATATGTATTTATATATACATATATCTACATATACTGAGAGAGATTTATTGTAAAGAATTGACTCATGTGATTATAGAAGATGAAGAGTCCAAATCTACAATGTGAGCCAGAAAGCTGAAGACCCAGGAGAGCCAATAGTGTAGATGAAGTCTGAAGGCAGTCTGCTGGAGAATCCTCTCTTGTTCTGGGAAGCTGGCCTTTTTGTTCTGTTCAGACCTTTAACTAATTAGACCACATATATTATGGAGGGCAGTCTGCTTTCTCAAAGTTCACTAATTTAAATGTTAATCTCCTTCAAAAATATCCTCCAAATTGACACATAAAATTAACCATCACACATACAAAGTAAATATTGGATATCCTTTTAAGTCATTGTGCCATTAGTGCCCTGGTCAGGGGAGGAGGGTGTTAGAGAGTTACTAGAGTTTTATTTTAAAAGCCATTAGAAGACATTGTTGACTGTGGATTGAGCATGTAATTGATGATTTGCTATTACAAGTGATGGTACTAGACAGGAAAAATTTTCCCATAAATTCAATAGCACAGATCCATTCCCTGCATTTTTTCAGTTCTTCAGTTTGCATAAAATAGGCACTATCAGAGCCAATCAAAAACCTGTTGAATTCCTGAGGTTCCACAGTCTTTTAATTAGTTGCTGTTGCCCAGCCCTTTCTGTGAACATATTTTAAACATTTCCTGCTTATTCACATCCGTATGGTAAATTGAGCTCACATCTTCCTTCATATCTCCAATTAATATGTATATATGAAAGAATTAGTATTGGAATAGCTAGAACAGCCAACAGTTGAAATACTATATGTGGTAGTATTTTGAAGCTGTAAGGATTGTTTATGGGTGCAGCAACAAAAATATAGTAGCCCTTTTCAGTTAAGGTTAGGATAAAGAGTATTATCTGGAGGTGGTTTCTAGTGAAGAGCACTATTCTTTGAGAAGTAATGTGAATGCTTGACTGGACTGTATGTGTGTGTGTGCAAGTGTTGTGGACACATTAATGTTAACTTTTCCTTCCAGGATATATTATAATTCTGATAACCACATATTGAGCTTCTATTATGTGATACACTTTTTATGAAAAAACGTGTAAACCAAAGCAAAGTGCATTAAAAATGTGTGTTCTCTTTAAATTTAATCCTCAGGGGAAATTCATATAGTAATATGATGACTGTTTATGAATGAGGAAATCTTAGGATCACATAGGTCTATCCATTTTTAAGGCCCTTGTTTATTCCACTAGATCAGGTTTTAGCCAAATTCAGGCCAAATTTTGCTTGCTACCTATTTCCATAAATAAGGTTTTATTGGAGCACAATTATGTTGATACATTGTTTTCACACCACAATGGCAGAGTTCCCTAGTTGCAACATAGGCCGGGTGACTGGCAAAGCCTAAAATATTGACTATTTTGCTCTAATTATCACATATAGAAACGTTTTCTGGCTCCTTGTCTACCTTATACTATCTGCTTCATGTTGGGCTGTTTTCAAAAAAAGAATATGTCTAGATTTTTCCTTTAGTATGATTATTAAGGCCAAAAAATAAGACATAGGCTCTTATTCCTGTTATAATTGCTCAAATAAGTGATTCATAAGGTTTATACATCTCCACTTTGGATTTTTTATTGTAAACAAAATAAAACAACTTTGACAAAATTAAGTCAAGGCTATTTTTGGATAGGTGATTGCTCCCAAATCAAAAGAAAGATTGGAGAACAAAGCTTTCCAGAGGCCAAAGATGGTGGGCTATGCTAAAGCCCTTGCCAAAAGGAATCCTCTGCTTGAGACTTGATTTTTGTGCTGTCATCCCTGAACACTCTGAGGCAGCATCCAGGGCTGAAGATCACTGTTCCTCTTTCTCCTCCACACAGAGAAACAGTCTCCAACCAAAGCTATATCTTCTACATCATCTCAAGGTCTGAAGCCCAGGAAGAGCATCTAAATATTTGTGCTTGGATAACATGACTCTCTGGTTACCAGGGGTGCAGAGGAGTGTGTATTTCCAACACCACGATTTCCATCAGCCTATGTAGTAGGGGCAGAAAGTATCATAGGATTTCTCCCCAGTCAGAGGGTTATTCAAATGCTGAGCTGGAGATATCGTGAATGTGCATTACATGATCCATTCTATGCCTTATATTGATTGTTCTAGTCATCTATTAACTACGATCCAAGTACCTCTATCATGTACTTTCTAGCCTCTGGACATAAATAATGTAATATTAATCTTATGCCCAACTTTTATTGGTTGTGGAGGTAGAACCTCAGTACCCTATATGATTATACACACACACACACACACACACACTCTCTCTCTCTCTCTCTCTCTCTTCCAGATTCCTTTCTTGTGGTAACTGGAGATGCTCCCAGGGAAATTACAGTGCATTCATGAACAAGTGTATTGCCTTCTCCTGCAAGTGATTACAAAATTGCCCGAGTTGACCTCTGTGCTGATGTTTCATAATCCCGTGGTGTCACTATTTTGTTACTAGGTTTCTCCAGGACATGCTTCCTTCACTCTGTTTCTTCCTCTGAACTAACTTTAAATTCTTTCTCCACATGCCCTTGGCCTTCCTCCACATGGCTGCCATCTGTCACCTTGGGGCCATGTTCTAGTGGCTCCACCCAAGCTGCCACCTGCACTGCTAAAGACTCCCTGCCTTGAAGCCTCCTCCGACATCTCCTGCTGGTTTTTGCTATTGGGCACATTTTCCTAACTTACCTCTCTTTGCTGCATTTAATCAATGGTCCA
The DNA here is from genome assembly GCF_028858775.2 of Pan troglodytes. Classification (NCBI taxonomy): domain Eukaryota; kingdom Metazoa; phylum Chordata; class Mammalia; order Primates; family Hominidae; genus Pan; species Pan troglodytes. Next base: position 82,440,933 of record NC_072413.2, read on the forward strand.
CTGGTGGCCACTGCTCATACTCTCTCTTTGAACCTCCCTTTCAACAGGAAAAAAATTCCCTTCTCTTATACAAAGCTTTGAAATGGCAAGCGCTTAGATATCAAGGTTTTAGAACTCTCAGCTTTGCATTTTCCTATTGCTTTTCCTCTAGGGTGTGCGTGCTATGTTCTGTGGCTAAATAGAGTTTGATTCAAGTAAAGATGAATACACAATGCTCAGACCCATTATCCTACTCTGATCTTCAACCTCTGTCACTGACTCCAGCTTGTGTTGAGTTCTTCTCTAAGAGAGAATTCTCTTCAGAGGACCCTACAATTTTCTGCTGAAATTTCCTCCATCAGTTAGTCTTCAGACCTAGGATGTATCTAAAGATATATGAAACCCAATCATTTACACTACTCAAATTCCATTACTGGGAGACTCCATTGCCTCTCTGTGTATATGAAATTAATTCAAATATACACCATGCATAGCGATAACTCTGAATCACATAACCAATCCCTGTTACTTCATCACAAAATTATTTTTAAAATCTCATATCTATGTTGTCCTTCATTGAAGCTTTAATTATTTCTATTGAATCTTTCTAAATATAAATAATATAAACATAAAAGTTTTTTCATCTTTTACCACTTTCACTTCCTTCCACTTACTCAGAAATGAAAAATTATTAATTAGTATATAATAAGTTATTAGAGAGCACTTACTATGTGCCAGGAATTATTTTAAACACTTTACATGTATTGCTATTTTAACCATCCCCACAACACCGCACTTTATGACCTAGGTATTATTACCATCACGCCATCATCACCATTTTGCAGATGGAACAGCTAAGATATGCAGAATGTACAGGACTATTCAACGTCACACAAATTACACACAGGAGTCAGAAATTAAACCTGTACAGTCTAACTCCAGAGTACATGTTTTGAAAAACAATATCTACTGTCTTTAATAATAGCTACTTATTAAAGGATAGAAGTAAAGATGAAAACCTGTTTTTCCATTTTTAGCTTAGTTTAATGTTACTTCTTTTTTAATATTAATGATGAAGATGCAACTCTTGATATAATTAATAATATTTTCTTCTGTACTTAATTAGTGTTTGATATTTCATAGTTGTTTGAAAAGTACTCTGATTTGTATTATTATTTTTGTTTACTTGCTTTTTTATATATTATTTGTTTCTTCTTTATGTATAGATAAATTCTGAAACAAAGTTTGGTTCAACCAAACCTCATTGTGTACCTAGTTAACTGTTGAAATCCCAATGCCCAACACAGTGCCTTGGCATTTTTGTGTTGAATCAATATTTGTTCAATAAATATATTCATTAATTAATAGGCATTAAGTTATTTGCTGAGATTAAAAAGATAAATGAGATGTTCTTAACTCTAAAGAATATCTGAGGCCGGGTGTGGTGGCTCACCTGTAATCCCAGCATTTTGGGCGGCCAAGGTGGGCAGATCATGAGGTCAGATCGAGACCATCCTGGCTAACATGGTTAAACCCCATCTCTACTAAATATACAAAAAAATTAGCCGGGCATGGTGGCATGTGCCTGTAGTCCCAGCTACTTGGGAGGCTGAGGCAGGAGAATCGCCTGAACCTGGAAGGCAGAGGTTGCAGTGAGCCAACATCGCACCACTGCACTCCAGCCTGGGCGACAGTAAGACTCTGTCTCAGAAGAAAAAAAAAAGGACTATCTGAAGTAGAATATAAAAGATCATATCAATAGAGTGTAATAAATGTTAAAACAGGTAACTCAATACTAGGGAAAATACTAGGGAACACAGAAGGCTGAATGCAAATTTGTTTGTCCTTCTATATCATTTAAAGAAGCATCAATTTTTTTAAAAAACGGAATCATAGAACTTTAGTTTCTGTTTGGGCACACAACTTCCTTTTTCTTTGCTGTTCCGAGATGACCCTGCTAATGGTACCACTATAATGTCTGAGAGTAACTGAAGAGAGATGGATTTGCCCTGATACGCTATACAAAGTAAAACATAAGTGGCCAGTGTGTTGTCTGTTTAGTATCTATAGCCACAGTCTGGGGTTCCTTGGATCTTCTAAGCAATGACTAATTATCCTTTAATAGTCAAAGAAAAACTCTATTACTAAAAGAGTGTTCTACATGTATTTGAGCTTGGTTCACACTTAAGCTTTGTTATCTCTCCCTGCCGCCAGTACTTTGCTGCCTGGCTTAATATTGGGTATTTTGTTCATTCAGGCCATGCTGAGTTCAATTAAAGGCAGATCCTCACTCCTCTCTCTGCAAAGATACATTCTGCTAGTGTATTTATTAATTTATTTCTAATGAATATGCCTTTACCAAGTACCTACATTGTTTTGTGATAAAGAAGAAACAAAATTTTGGCTCCCATTTTCAAATAATTGAAATCTCACTACAAAAACAAAATTTCTATCTAGGGAACAATTGCAGAAAAATAAAAGTAAATAATCAAGAGGTAAACTGTGTGGGACATTTAATGCACATTATAAGGAAACCTTTTTATCTTATCATAGTTAAACTGCTAAAAAGTGAAGACAAATAAAGAAAAAAAAATGTTGAAAACAACCAGAGGAAAAAATACATTACCTATGGGAGAGCAATGATTTGAATGCCACAAATTTCTGATTAGAAATCATGAGTCAGAAGGAAATTGCATGACATTTATAAAATACTGAAATAAAATTTAAATATTGTCAACACAGAATTCACTATTCTGCAAAAATATCTTTCAGACATAAAGGTGAATTAAATATTCTCTCAGTAAAGGAAATCAAACCTGCTCTAAAATAATTGCTAATGGAAGTTATTCAAACAGAAGCATAGTGATTCCAGAATAATATTTGAAACCTGAGAAATGAAGGCAGAACAGCAGAAATGGTAATTATCTAGGTAAATCTAGCAGACTATTTTTCTTCTCTTGAGTTCCTTAAGATATATTTGACAGTTGAAGAAAGCGAAAGTTAAAATATTTCCTCATGGAGTTTTTAAATGTACAGAGATATAATATGTAACATAAAGGGGAGGGGTTAAAAGGACCCAAATTGTAGTAAGGTTTTACGTTCCCACTAGAAATGGTAAAATATTGAGTCTAAGTAGAATGTGAAAAGTTAAAAATTTATATATTATGGTCCCTAGAGCAGCCATGAAAATAACTATTAAAAATGATGCAGTAAAAAATGCACTAGAAAATCTAAATGGAAGACAAAAAACGTTTACGTAACTCCCCAAAGGCATGAGAATGAACAATTAGAGTACAAGTGGAAAACAAATAATAAAAGTGGTAGACTTCAATTTAAACATAGCAAAAATCACATTAAATATCTAAACATACTAACTAAAAGACAGAGTATTAGAATGGATGAAAATGCCTCCATTATATGCTGTATACAAGAAACTCATCTCTAATGTAATTACGTAATTAGAATAAAGATGAAAGTATAGAAAATGATACACCATGCAAACCTGAATGAAAGCTCACACCCCTGTATTAATATGAGACAAAGTAGAATTCAGAGGAAGGAGTATTAGTAGTGTCAGAGGGATTCTTGCCTAATGATAAAAGACTCATTTCACAAAAAGACATGGCAATTAATATATAATAAACATATATGTACCTAGCAAGAGAGATTCCAAATACACGAAGTAGATCTGATGAAACGACTTCACAAAACTATTTGTTTCTCATCAGGTTAAATAAGTACTCATTTCATCATCTAGCAATCTAACTCCTGATTATTTACCCTAGAGAAATAAAACTTATGTTCCCATGGAAATCTGTATAGGAATGTTTATATCAACACCATTCGTAGTCACCAAAAACTGGAAACAGCCCAAATGTTCTCCACTAAGTGAATGGATAAAGAAACTGTGGTATATCCGTTAAGTGAAATATCACTCAACAATAAAGGGAATGAACTGCTGATACCCCAGATAACTTGGATGAATCTTGAATGTATTGTGCTCAAATGGCTGCATACTGTAACACTCCTCTTATATGTCATTCTTGAAAAGGTCAAAATATAGTAGTGAAGGACTCACCATTGATTCATAAGAGTTTTAGGCCAGGAGAAAGCATGACTCTAAAGCGAGAGTGTAAGGCAAGTATGGGAAAGTGATGAACTGCTTTAAATACTAATTGTGATGGTCGTTACATGAATCTATACATTTACTAAATCTCACAAAACTTTTCACCAAAAAAATTAGTCTATTTCACTGTATGATACACTATAAATAAAATGCTGGCCAGGCGAGGTGGCTCATGTCTGTAATCCTAGCACTTTGGGAGGCCAAGGCGGGTGGATTGCCTGAGCTCAGGAGTTTGAGACCAGCCTGGGCAACATGGTGAAACCCCATGTCTACTAAAATACAAAAGAAATTAGCCTGTAGTCCCAGCTACTCTGGAGGCTGAGGCAGGAGAAATGCTTGAACCCGGGAGGTGGAGGTTGCAGTGAGCTGAGATAGCGCCACTGCACTCCAGCCTGGGTGACAGAGCGAGACTCCGTCTCTAAAAAATAAAATATAAAATAAAATAAATAAAATAGCACAGCATTAATATTTTTCTAACTGTTCTTAGGCCCGTGGATTATTCTACCCCCACCCCACACGCATTACATGCCCAGTATTTCCAGGATGTGTTATTTCCATTTCTTATCTACTGATATGGGAACTAGGCATTTTCTCTGCCTAGATTCTTTTACTCTCCACTGATCTCTTTTCTCCACCTGACAAATATTGAAGTCAGAATAGGAGTTATCTTTTGGGAGAAAGGGAACATTTATATATGGGAACTCTTGAGGCTTCTGGAGTGCTGGTAATGTTTGTTATCCTGATCATGGTAGTATTTAACACAGTTGGGTACATTTTCTATAAATTCATCAAGTAATCTGTGCTGTTTTCTGTATGCATAAAAAAGGCATCAAGTGAAACTTTTAAAATAGCTCTTATGCAGATTGTGAAGTCACCTAAAATGTTAAAACCCTTTAAGCCTTCCTCAACTCCCTGAAGAGTTTAGTAACTCTGATTTTAGCACAATCCTAGCAATGGGATTGTGTCTCAGTTCTAAAACTTGTCATATATTAGGATATTTATATATGTGTACACACACGTGTGTGTGTGTGTGTGTCCCTCTTATGAGCTTAACTATAAGGAGAGGATTTGATCTTTCAGTTGCTGGTGCTGTCCTACCATAAGGCTGGCACCAGTAAATGTGCACTAAATAAATATTGGAAAAGAAAAGTATGTAGGACTTCCATGTTTAGTACTGCCCTACCTAGGCAATGGTTTGTTTCTCCTGGCATCTCACCCCTGGTCATCCTTTCTTACTTTAAAAATATTAGATCCTTCATTTTCCCTTTGTTTTTCTATTTGACTGCCAGTTACACTGATTTTTTTTATTAATATCATGAAACTAGTCCTAGTCATATGAGATATGCACAGAAATTCATCCTGGCAGAGGTAACCCATAAGATTCTTGACATGAGAGCTCTGGTGGAGCAAACATAATGTTTCAGTATATCACAATTTTATAGGCCAGGTCACTAGAATATCATTAAGTTGTTTTTGATCTTCCATAGCTTGTTGAAATGGACTTTCTTTAGGTGTCCACTTTGAGCAAAATAATGTATTCTTTCTAATCTTACCTAAAAAGTGAAGTCATGAATTCTTAAAAAGCGTAGCCCAGTTCTTTGCTGGGATTACTGTAGTTGATGCTACTCCAGTATTTTGTGGAAATATCCTGGTATGAATTAATTTCACCAACACCCTCTCCCCACACTGATTCATAGCCATAATTAATCCTTGCAATGGTCACAGTATTCATTTAGTGATTTTAGAACCAATGATTATATTTGCCGTATTAATTGTAGTTAATATAACAATGTACATTTTTCTAGTTGTTTGAGCCCTGAAAATCATTTTTTGGAACAACATCAGTTGCAGAGAGGAGAAATTAGCTTGAAGAAAGTCGTGTGCTTGTCGGACTACGAGAGAGGAAAAGCAGATTAGATTCATATGGACTCTATTTTTTCCATTAAAACTAATGCCCCTTGACCCTTAATTATTTTATTCTTCTAAAAATTAATGTTGAGATAAACTTTTTCATGTGCATATTGACTCCAATCCCAACTGAACCATGAAGTTAAAAAGTGTTAAGCTTTCAGAGAATACGAGTTGAGATATTTCAACGAACTCGAGGAGTCACACACTGTAAATTTACCATAGAAGCTGTATTCAGGTTTGTTCTCAAGCCCTGATGTAATGCCCACAAGTTATATGAAATACTAAGCTACAACTGAATTCCATGTAGAGAGCAAAGACATACTTCAAGACTGAGTCACCTGCATTTTTGTATTAAAGTGAAGGAAATAGAAGCTTGCTACTAAGCTGGTTAATATGTATAGTGGTTTTTTTTTAATGAATGCTTAACAAATAATAATAATTAGAATAATAATGCAAAGCTTTTAGAAAATGCTTTTTATCTTCAAAGCATTTCATAAAAGAGTATGTAGTTAATCTCTGCACCCTAAAAGCAACTTGCCAAAATATTTTGTTTTATGAGAGATGCATTTCAGAAGAGTTTCACTCATCTTTACATTTTCTTGGCCATAACTCTGTATGTTTAAAAAAAAATGGGCCGTAGAAAATAAAATCCACCAAAGCCTTTCTTTTTAATGCAAATAAGCTTCTTTCTATTCTTTCTTGAGGAAAGAAATGTTCAGCTGAAACTGACTATAATCCCAATTCTTTTGAATCTGTGTAATTAGGGTCATTTTGTGTAGGGCTAAGTGAAGCTCGGCTAGTCTATGTCTCTGCTCTGGTCCAAGCAAATGCAAACAGGCATCAATGGCAAAGGGCTAGGTAAATGTATTTTTAGACACTGCCGTACAGGAATTAAATTCACTTAAAATTAAAATTCTTACTAAAATGTACTAATTTAGCGAAACCAAGCTGAACCTTATTATTTTGATAGAGCTGAACTCCTTTTTCCAACTGCTCCTGGAAAAGCGTTTTCAGATAAACCCAGAGCTGACCTTACAGGAAAACACACAAATGTAAATGGAAGAATCAGAGCAGAAGCTGCCTGCAGCAAACTCCCGGGAAGAAGGGGAACTGTCCGGCACGTCTGCTCACTGTCTTATTACCCTGCATTTAATGAGACTCAAAATTAACCCCTGTCCTCCAAACTCAACAGCCAGCCCGGCACTGTCGCCCAACACTCCCATTCTTTTGTTCTTTTCTTCCTTTTTATTTTTAAGATGACATCAGCAATGAATGTTAATTGCTTGAAAAATTCAACTGAGAGAGGTAAGTAGGGAAAACAAAACAATAACAACAAAAAAATGCCTCCCTCATCCCCAGGAGAGTAACACTACTGACCCCTTCCAGACCTTTCCAATAAAAACATGCTTTATTTAACAAAAACAAGTGCTCAGGATACTTGCGTAATTTAACCATTTTTTAAAAAGTGATTATATATCTTGATAGCTTTTCATGACAATACAAAAATAAACATCGTTGTAATTGTTATATAGCATTTTATTTCTTAACATCATTCAATAAATGTAATGATTCCAAAATTTATCAGATCATGAAACTCACATAGGGGATGGTTTAAAAATATACAATCATGAGCCCTATTCTGGTTTTACTATATGGTGATCTCCAGCAATGTGTCTTAGGAATCTTTATTTTGAATAAGCTCCCCAGGTTATTAAGAAAACACTGATTTAAATCTTGTGTTGTACATTTGTTTAATTCCAACTATTTTTTGCTATAATAAATTACTCCAAGTCATTGTATCTGTTCATTGTGTTCTGGCCTGATTCGTTTCTTAGTTTAAATTCCAAGTGGAATTACTTGCTCAACGAGTGTGTGCATTTTAAATCTTTCACCATATTGCCAAACTATTCTCACTCAAGGCTCTAATAATTTATATCTTTACAAATGCACATGGTACAACACTAGCTGTCAGGATCAAAGGTGATTGGATGCAAGACATTTGTGTGCGCTCCTTGTTGGTGGCATTGTGCTTCCAGAACAAGTGATGAGCAGGACTTTTCACCACCAAATCAGTTATGTTTTAACCACTGCAACTAGCAGTAAACATTTGAAGATAAATTCTGAGGCAATTTCAACGTATTTTGTAGAAAGTATTAAGCAGTAAGCTAGAAAATAATTCCTTGTTCACCTCTTCCACTCTTCCAAATGCTATACTGTATTTTAAACCATCACTGTTGTCAAAGGTGTTTGAACCAGAGCGACTCCATCTTGAATAAGGGCTGGGTAAAATGAGGCTGAGACCTACCGGGCTGCATTCCTAGGAGGTTAGGCATTCTTAGTCACAGGATGAGATAGGAAGTCAGCACAAGATACAGATCACAAAGACCTTGCTAATAAAACAGGTTGCAGTAAAGAAGCTGGCCAAAACCCACGAAACCAAGATGGTGATGAAAGTGACCTCTGGTCATCCTCACTGCTCATTATGTGCTAATTATAATGCATTAGTATGCTAAAAGGTACTTCCATCAGTGCCATGACAGTTTACAAATGCCATGGCAATGTCAGAAAGTTACCCTATATGGTCTAAAAAGGGAGGGACCCTCAGTTCAGGGAATTGCCCACCTCTTTCCTGGAAAACTCATGAATAATCCACTCCTTGTTTAGCATATAATCAAGAAATAACTGTAACTATAATCAGTTGAGAAGCCTATGCTGCTGCTCTGCCTATGGAGTAGGCATTCTTCTATTCCTTTACTTTCCTAATAAACTTGCTTTCATTTTACTCTATGGACTTGCCCCAAATTCTTTCTTGTGTGACGTCTAAGAACCTTCCCTTGGGGTCTGAATAGAAACCTCTTTCTGATAACGCTAAAATTTGGAAAGGAGAAATTTGACAACTGTTCTAGTATTTTTAAAATTTGGTTATTTATTAAGCCATAATTTAAAAAAAAAAGATTTCCAAGCTCACCGGAATCAGTGAAGGGAGCTTTCTGGAAATGTGCATTTTTCTAAACCTTCTTAGACATTCCTTCTGCACAGATGGGAAAATCTCTGTCTGGGCCACACATTCTACTTTGTAGATGAGAAAAACATCTAAAGGACATTTCATAATTTGGCTGACAAATGATGACTCATTTGACTGGTGAGTGACAAATCTGTGATTAGAAATCATGTTTAAGTCTGTGGACATAGGGTGCCTTCTGGTATTTCACTTTATCTATGATTAGGTCTATGAATTTACCCCCAAAATATGCCTTTTTATTAGTGCTGCAAATACAAGTTACTATTTTATAAACTTAATTTTACTTAGATATAGAAAATGTCATAAAATAGCTAATATGACTTTAATAACCAATAAAATAGCACTTATCCTAATGTTTTGGGTTTTATAATGTATAGGTTCTCTGGTGATGGAAAATAAAGACAAATATTTCAGAACTTTATCCAAAAATAAAGTGTTTCATAACAAATGCCCACTTTCTCTCCAAATAACTCCTATTTAATATTTGTGTTTTCAATTATTTCAAATATATCTGTGGGGAAGCCTCATTTCTCTGCTAATGGTCTTCAAAGATTTTCTTTCATAGCTAGTCAAATCCAGCTGGAGCACATGGAATGATCCCGGAAGATCAGGCAGGAAGGGGGGAACTGAAGGGCTTTAAAGAGCATCAAATATTTTAAATTTCAACTTCCAAGCCTGAAATCTTTAAGGGTTTCTCTATTCTGGATTACCAAGTAAATTTATTCTCAGTGCCTACTCACTTTTTCTTATTCTTCCTTATCTTCCAGACTTTAAACTATATATGATTCTGGACTGAGTTATATTACTGAGTTAGGTAGGTTCCTAAACAAATACGTATAATTATTGTTTCAAGAAAAGCTGTAAAGTTACATTTAGTCTGGATAAGCAATTTGACCTGTTTGCTTGGGATTACTCAGGTGAAACTCTCTTTTCTACGATATACATCTCATTAATGTTTCAGCATTTTAGGAGCATTTCAATTTTGAGCCAATATTTCCATTACTTCTATCTTTCTCAAAAGATTACTATTCTGAATTGGAATTTCTCATGGTTGACATCATCCTGACAGATTACTGGCTCCTTCTGAGTGATAGGAATGGTAATAAATAGTATTTTTTTATTTTTTACCTGTGCAAAATATTTCCCTAAAGTTTTTACATGAATTTTACCAAATTTAACTTACTAAAGATACAAAATGTTTTCCTTTATTGAAGTTTAAATTTTTAAAAACAATTACTTTCATTAAAATTGTATCTGTGTGTGTGTGTGTGTGTGTGTGTGTGTGCACACAGACGACAATAAGAGAAAGCAATTCTTGGGGAAGCTGGCCCTTTACATATGCATGCTAAATAATTTTGAATTCCTACATGTAGAATGTGCCTCAAATAAATACATATATGCATATGTATGTTTGTAAGGTAGATAGAGTTAAATAGATTACATAAAAATTGTTCTTGAAATTGAAATGAAATATTTTGAACACCCAAATGGACTCTGGTATATCTGGTTATATGTTGTTCATGCATCTTAAATTCAGCATGTTAAAAATTGAGTCCTACTTGTGGCATCACAACCAAATTTACCTTTTGTATTCTTATTTTTCTGTTAAAAGCATCATTTTTGTTCATCACAGCATCCTCAATACTAGAGAGTCATCAAGACCTGAAGATTTTAACTCCTAAATAACCCTCATTTCTAGGTTTTCACCTTATTGTATTCCAAGGAATATGAATTTTGCAAATAGGTGTTATTTAACATTTTAAAAGGCCAGCATGGTGGCTCATGCCTATGATCCCAGCACTTTGGGAGGCAGAGGCAGAAGGATTGCTTGAGGCCAGGTGTTTGAGACCAGCCTGGGCCACATAATGAGACCTTGTCTCTACAAAACGTTAAAAAATTAGCCAGGCATGGTGGCATATGCCTGTAGTTCTAGCTACTCAGGAAGCTGAGGAGGGAGAATTGCTTGAGCCCAGGAGTTTGAAACTAGCCTGGGCAATGTAGTGAGACCCCATCTCTACAAAATTTTTTTTTAAAATTACCAGACATGGTGCACATACCTGTAGTCCCAGCTACTCAAGAGGCTGAAGCAGGAGAATCACTTGAGCCCATGAGGTTGAGGCTGCAGTAAGCTGTCACCACACCACTGCACTCCAGCCTGGGTGATAAAGTGAGACTGTCTCAAGAAAAATTAAAAAAAAAAAAAGATAAGGAAGAGGAGGAGAAGAAGAAGGAGAAAAAGATGAGGAAGGGAAAGTGGGAGTGGAAGAGAGAGAGGAGGGAGAGGTGAGGGAGAGGGAAGGGGAGAAGGAGGAGACGAGGGGGAAAGTCTGTGGTAATTTGGAGAATACTGCTTTAAGCAAACATATTTCTTAATTTCAAGCTTTGATGCAGAAGTCACCATTTTTAAATTCATATGATCGAACGACCATTTTAATGAAAAGTCTCAGGAAACACTGTGTAGTCTATTCCCCTATAAACACTATCCTCACTACCACTCAAATCCTCATCATCCTTCACTTGGTTTGTGCTGAGACCTGTTTACCCTTAAGCTGTTCCCAGCTAATATCCCCCAGGCCTGGTTCTCATTCCACTCTTCTCAATGCTGTCAGGTTGAACCTTCTGCAATTGAATCTGCACTTAAAATGTCTCCATAGCATCGAAGACAAAGTCCAGATTCCTTAACATGAAAAGCAAGGACCTTCATGGTCTCTGCATCTTTGCTTCTATTCTGGATCCTCTCCCTCTCCCCACCACTGCTCGAAGCTCCCAGCCCCATAGCCTCACCTAACTCTTCTCTGCACCAGAAATACTCTGTGCTCTTTTATTCTTCTCACATGTTTCCACATGCTGCTCTGTGGTTTCTCCATCCACTGCCTGGCTAGCTCATGCTCATTCCTTATGAATTGCCATCCTCATCTTCTCTCAGGGGTAAACACCCTGAATCCCTCCCAGTACTCCCAGATCTGAGGTAGGTGTTCCTTCTCCATGTCACCGTCATGCCACACCCCATTCTCTCCCATAGCATTGATCAATGAGTGACTTTAATGATTGATACACTTATCTTTTCCCCACCAAGGAGTTTGCCATTCACCTTTGTGTCTACAAAGTGTCTAACATCAGTACATGGTCAAAAATGATTAACTAGTAAATTAATTTCAGTAACATCTAATAGTCTCAGCATCCGCATCCAAGAATTCCAGTGTCAGTGAACACTGTGGGGACAGGCAGCATAGCCAAGTGAGGGAAGGCTCTGGAGATAAGCTGCTACTTTTTACAGCTCTGCCATTTACCATGTGTGAAGTTTGTGACTTCAGGTTGGTGACCTGACTTATTGGTATCTTACTTTATTTTTTTCTTTTTTTCATGATTTTTAGTTTACAGGTAACATTAGTACTTAACTTTTAATGTATATATAAGAAATAAATAAATTAATAGAATAATACCTGGAACATAGTACTTATTAAATTTTTGGAGTTTCTGCCTCCTTCTGTACTGGATATTGATAGAGAAAGAATGGGAAATATGCATTCCTTCTAAGAACACACACACACACAGACACACACACACACACACACACACTGTGGCTTAAATAGCTCCCTAGAATTGTATCTTCACTTTTCTTACGTGAACTTCCCCTTAGATATTTTTCAGGGCTTCCATTTAATCGTTTTTCCCATGCATGTTGGTTAAAGACGCCAATTTCAAATCTTCAGGTGGTTAGGTAGTGGGGCCGCACAGGACTCCAAACTTTATAAAACACTCCAGGTCGTTTTTTACTTGAACTAACATTTGAGAATGGCTGCATATCTGTGAATCTGATTTTTAACCATCTCCTCTGCATTTAGTCATTGATCCACCTATGGCTCTGGAAGCTTCTATCTGAATCTGTGTAAGCGTTACTTCAGAGGCCAAGCAGATGTTTTTCCTTTATCATCCACCCAGCCCAGGATAACACCCCAGGCTCATTACTGTGACCAAGGCTTTTGTTTTCTGGAAACAGATAAAACAAAGTATCCCTAAACTTGTTTTAAATTTTTCAAAATATCCCTTCTTCTCATCAAACTGCATACAAATAAGGCAACTAACACCTCTTTTTTCCCCTAAAATATTTATTTATTATGAAAATAAGATTAAAAAAAAAAGGCTGGGTGCAGTGGCTCACGCTTGTAATCCCAGCACTTTGGGAGGCCAAAGCGGGTGGATGGCTTGAGGTCAGGAGTTCGAGACCAGCCTGACCAACATGGTGAAACCCCATCTCTACTAAAAACACAAAAATTAGCTGGGCGTGGTGTTGGGCATTGGTAATCTTAGCTAGTTGGGAGGCTGAGGCAGGAGAATCACTTGAACCTGGGAGGCGGAGGTTGCAGTGAGCCGAGATCACGCCACTGCACTCCAGCCTGGGCGACAGAGCGAGACTTCATCTCAAATAAAAAAAGAAAAAGAATTTGAAAATCGTCACTCTGTCACACTTTGCCATCTAGATAAAGAAAACCTGATAGAAACAACATTCTGATTTAGTTAGAAGCACTCCCTGTGATGGGATACTGGCAAAGTTACTCATCTAATTTTGCTCCACAATGTTTTAGACATGGATAACTTGGGGAGATTCCTGACACTGACTAGGATCAATGGAAAGGTCATAGGTCTAGTGTCACTAGATGTAACTGTTTTTCAAGATTTCCCTTGCGATTCAACAATTGACATGCCCAGTAAGAGGTTCCCTTCTGCATTCTAGCCTGGGCGTGGCCTGGTGCATTGGGTTCTGTCGTGTGATGTCTTTTCCTTCAAGAACCACTCTGCTTTCACTTTACAGCAAAGGGTCCACAAGGAGCCTACACAGGGCTCAAAAAGCTTCCTTGTAAATTTCAGGTAGGTATTTAAGGGCCCTTTCCAGTTACTCATTGGCTGATAACTGTCAGATGATCAGTTGCTACAACCAAAGGCAAGAGCAAAGTAAGATAAAATTAAAATATGGATTACTTAATTTGGCACAGATAATTGCGTTGTGCCCCAATATCCATTCTTTCCTTTTACAGATTAGTACGACTTCGGATTTATGGCTAGGTATGTAGCTGCCAAGGAACTAGATCATTTCCTTGCTTCTTTTGCAGTTAAATGTAGTCATCTAAGCTCTAGTCAAATGGTTATGAATGAAAGTGTCATGTGGGGACCTTTTTAATGAGAAAATTGATTTGCCTCTGATTCTTTATTCCATCATATTTCCTGATGGCTTTAAATTGGATGAAATAGCTGGAGCTCTGGTAGGCATTTTGTACAGTGAGGTTAAAATGGAAATGGAAGCTACACATGACAAAGCAACAAGAATAAAGAAGTGTGAGCTTCTTATTTGACAATGCAACAGTGTTGATTTTATCAATGTGAAAGAAAAGTAAATTTCTATTTTGTTAAGGCACTGTTCTTTGGAGATGTCTTATAATCTGTAGCCAGACCTAATTCTGAATAATACATTTAGGAATTCACAAAATATTTTGGAAAAGAAAAATTACAGCTGACAAAGAAAATAGAGGCCTGGAATAGTAAGAAAGCCTTGCAGATTTTGATATGATAACTAATTGTTAAAGTTCCATAACAGAGGAAAGTAAAGGGAACAAATATTTGTTAATCACCCACTATGTGTTATACTGGTAAAATATGTTTTATATTCTTTCTCTTTGAAAAGCAAATGCAACTTCTATTACCAAAATGCTTAACAAATTTTAATACTAAAATCAAATATTTATATTGCTATGTAACAAATTTAATGAGTCTAGAATATCATTTTTTGTAATTTTTCTCTAGAATTTGCCTTATATTGCAGCATCACAGAAGCTTCAAAGTGAAACAAATCTTAATTTTCTCCAGAATGAAAAATTTGATTTAGATAGTACCTAAATGATGAAGTAGCAAACACTGGCTAAAAAAAATTCAGATCAGCTGACTCTAAGTTGTCGTTATATTTCTTCTTATCATTGTATAAAATACTAGAGTAGGAAATAGATATAGAAGCATCTGAGCAACTTGGAAATAACTTTTCATCACATTCATACGGTTTTAATGATATCTATTTCATTTTTGTCCCGTGGCGTGTTTTCCTAGATGCTTAGCTGCTTATGAAGTATCTGCTTCTTCATATCATTATAGCGTTTATTCCAGGCTTCATAGGTTTGATGTTAATAACAAATGGCAAGTTACTTGAAAAGTCCACAATGCTAAGACTTCTGAATCCCAGGCATGTGAAGTCTAAGAAAACAATGCCTTTAGGTAATTAAAATTTCTCCTAATTAATTGGCCTTTTTTCACTCTTGCCCCTGCAGATTATATTCAACCCAGCAGCCATAGTGATGCTATTCACACTGAATCTCATCATGTCACTCCTCTTCTAAAAATTCTCAAATGGCTCCCAATATCATAGTTAAATCCAAAATCTACACTAGGCCTATGAGATCCTATACGGTCAGTGCCCCTCCACACACTGCTCTGCCCTCAGTCTTATAGCTTCAGTTTTCTGGCCTCCTCCTCATTCCCTGAACCCAGGAGGCTGACTCCAGGAGCCTTCTATCCACCTGACAGCTCTCCCTCATATACCCTGGTGAAACCCTCCTCTACCTCCTTTATGATTGTGCTTTAATTCCAAATTCTCAATAAGACAACCACTCTATTTAAAATCCAATCCTTCACATCCCAGATTTCCATTATCTTTCTCTGTTTTCCTCATAATATTTGAAATGACAAAAAAAAGTACAA
This sequence comes from Pan troglodytes, assembly GCF_028858775.2. Classification (NCBI taxonomy): domain Eukaryota; kingdom Metazoa; phylum Chordata; class Mammalia; order Primates; family Hominidae; genus Pan; species Pan troglodytes. Next base: position 82,456,715 of record NC_072413.2, read on the forward strand.
ATTAATTCTTATTGTTACTGTTTTTCCCTCCCTCCTAGAAAGTAATTTCCATGAGAACAAAGATGTGTATCTATTTGGTTCCCTGTGAGCCAATTCTTAGAACCGTAAGTGCTCAAAATACATTTGTTGCTTATGTATATTCATCCCAAGTCTTAAGCCTGTCTGTGTAGAACCTGATATTACTGAGAAATGTGTTAGAAAAGAAGTTTGAACACATGTTGTACCTAAACCCCTGGGATAGAGATTTCTAATTTTAGCAGACATCTCTTTGTGCTCTAAAATATCTAAAAATTTGAGAATGAGAGCAATTTGTAATTAAATGAAAAGAGATACAGCAGATGCAGTAGAATTGGGTGACTCATTGCTATAATTTCTCTCCCCTTTCTAGAAGTTGTGTTGAATCGACATTCTAAACATCTCTTGAATTTATTTCTTTCAAATCTGAGATCAATGCCTTTGGTCAAGCTGTCCTCAGACTATGTTATATCATACTGCCATAGGCTCGCCTAGGATCTTACTCCTCCTTGAAAATATTTATCCCATCTTATTGGGATCACTGGTCAGTTTCATCCAGCCTTTTAAGGGCTCTCACTGCATCTGTCTTGCTCACCATGTTATCCCTGTTGGCAAGCACAGCTTCTCATACAGAGTGATGAATAAATATTGATTGAATGAAGGAAAATCTTATCTAACTCTTTGCAATAACCTTCCATCTGCTCCCTTTGACTTCAATGTCTCCCCTGTTCCTTCCACCTAAGGACATTGTGCAGCAGTAGCACTTTTCTAAAAAACAAAATGTGTTCATTTCTCTTTCTTGTTACAACCACTTATTACCTACAAGAAGAATCCAAATCTCTTAAATGTCTCTATAATGTGATTCCAGACTCCCTTTATGGCTTTCTGTCTAGTGATTCATTCTACATTCCTTATATTTTGGTCACAGCCCAAGCACCATTTCTTAAATAATGTCTATATCTTCATACCAAAATGTTTTTACACATACTGTTTTCTCTGTTTGGAAGGCAGTCTAGTTATCTTCTAACTACTTTGGTTTTGCAGAGATTTGGGGATTGACTGATAACATTAGAACAATAAAAAACTCACTCTTTCTCCTTCCACCTGCCCATGATGCCATGTATGACAATTCTTATAATACACCTGGGAGCTTATGTTTTACAGCTGGTGAATGTGGGTTGAATAAAGCAAAGCCAGGAAGAGAAAATTCCCACCCTACTGCCACGTCTTAGTTTTGAACTCCTATGGAGAAGAAGGGAGGTTAGGATCATATTTGCTTGAATGATTCCTGAGAAAATTTGTAAAGCATTGGTGATATAGTTTGGAAATTTTTCCCCACCCAAATCTCATGTTGAAATGTGATCCCTGATATTGAAGATGGGCATGGTGGGAGGTGTTTGGATTATGGAGATGGATCCCTCATGAATGGCTTGGGCCATCTACTTGGTGATAAGTGAGCCTTGCTCTGCATTCACACAAGATCTAGTTGTTTAAAAGTGCGTGGCACCTCCCCTCTTTTCTTGCTCCTATTCTTGCCATATGATGTGACTGCTCCCCATTTGCATTCCGCCATGATTGAAGACTTCCTGAGGCCTCCCTAGAAGCAAATGCCGCTTTGCTTCCTGCACAGCCTGCAAAATCATGAGACAATTAAATCTGTTTTCTTACAAATTACCGAGTCTCAGGTGTTACAGGAAAGGGGTCCCAATCAAGAGACAGTTTTGGATCTCACACAAGAAAGAATTCAGGGTGAGTCTGCAGAGTAAAGTGAATGCAAGTTTATTAAGAAAGTAAAAAAAATAAAAGAATGACTCTATAGACAGAGCAGCCCCCGAGCACTTCTGGTTGCTCAGTTTTATGGTTATTTCTTGATGATATGCTAAACAAGGGGTGGATTATTCATGACTCTGCTTTCTAGACCACATAGGGTAACTTCGTAATGTTGCCATGGCATTTGTAAACTGTCATGGCACTGGTGGGAGTGTAGCATTGAGAACCACCAGAGGTCACTCTCGTGGCCATCTTGGTTTTTGTGGGTTTTAGCTGGCTTCTTTACCTCAACCTGTTTTATAAGCAAGGTCTTTATGAACCGTTTTTTGTGCTGACCTCCTTTCTCACCCTGTGACTTAGAATGCCTTAACCATCTAGGAATGCAGCCCAGTAAATTTCAACTTCATTTACCCAGCTCCTACTCAAGATGGAGTTGCTCTGGTTCACACACACAGAAAATTTGGAAGCAGCTTTGGAACTGAGTAAAAGGCAGAGGTTGGAGGAGTTTGGAGGGCTCAGAAGAAGACAGAAAGATTAGGGAAAGTTTGGAACTTCTTAGAGACTGTTAAATGGTTGTGTCCAAAATGCTGGTAGTAATATGGACAGTGAAGTCCGGGATGATGAGGTCTTGGATGGAAATGAGGAACTTATTGTGAACTAAAGTAAAGATCACATGTGTTATGCCTTAGCAAAGAGTTTGGCTGTGTTCTGTTTATACCCTAGAGCTCTGTGGAAGTTTGAACTTCAGTGTGATGATTTAGGGTATCTAAAAGAAGAAATTGCTAAGCAGCAAGGTGTTCAAGAGTGGTGTGCCTGCTATTAACAGCCTATGGTCAGATGTAGAACAAAGAATTGACTTAAAGTTGGAAACTATATTTAACCAGGAAGCAGAGTAAAACTTTGAACAATTTTCAACCTGACCATGTGGCAGAGAAAGAAAAAGGTTTTTAGGGAAAGGAATTCAAGCTGGCTGTGGAGCAACCACTTGCTAGAGATATTGGCGTAACTAAAAGACGACCAAGTGCTAATATCCAAGACAATGGAAAAAAAAAGACCCAGAAAGCATTTCGGAGATCTCAGAGGCGGTACCTCCCATCACAGACCCGGAAGCCTAGAGGAAAAGAATGGCTTCTTGAGCCAGGCCCAGGACCCCATTCCCGTGTGCAGCCTTGGGACACTGGTTCCCACATCATAGTTGCTCCACCTCCAGAACGGGTTTAAAGGTGCCCAGGTACAGCCTGAGCTACCACTTTGGAGAATGCAAGCCTTAAGCCTTGGCGTCTTCCAAGTGGTATTAAGCCTGCAGGTGCACAGAGTGCAGGAGTTAAGGAGGCTTGTCCTCCACCTAGATTTCAGAGGGGATATGGAAAAGCCTAGGTGTCCAGGAGGAAGCCTGCTGTAGAAGCAGAGCCCTCACAGAGAGCAGAGGCAGTGTTGAGGGCAATTGTGGGATTGGAGGCCCCACACAGAGTCCCCACTGAGGCACTTCCTCGTAGAGCTGTGAGAAAGTGGCCACCATCCTCCAGACCTGAGAATGGTGGGTCCACAGGCAGCTTGCACCATCAGCATGAAAAGCCGCAGGCACTCGGCTCCAACCCATGAGAGAACCTGTCGGGGCTGCACTCTACAAAGCCACAGGGGTGGGGCTGCCCAAGGCCTTGGGGCCCACCCTTCATACCAGAGTGCCCAGGATGTGGGACATAATGTCAAAGGAGATTGTTTTGGAGCTCTAAGATTTAAGGACTGTCCTGCTGTATTTCAAATTTGTATGGGACCCATAGTTCCTTTCTTATAGCCAATTTCTCCCTTTTGGAACAGAAATGTTTACCCAATGCCTGAACTCCCACTTTATCTTGGAAGTAAATATTTTGCTTTTGATTTTACAGGTTTATAGGTGAAAGAGATGTTCTTTGTCTAAGATGAGACTTTGGGTTAATGCTGAAACGATTTAAGACTTTGGAGAAATGTTGGAAAGACATGATTTTATTTTGCAATGTGAGAAGGACATGAGATTTGGGGAGGGGGACAAGGTGAAATAAGAATATAGTTTGGATTTGTGTACTCACCCAAATCCCCTGTTGAAAAGTAATTCTCCATGTTTGAGGTAGGGTCTGGTGGGAGGTGTTTGGATCATGGGGGCAGGTCCCTCATGAATGGCTTGGCCATCCCCTTGGTGATAAGTGGGCTCTTGCTCTGAGTTTCCATGAGGTCTGGTCATTTAAAATTGTGTGGGACCTCCCCCTACACTCTCTTTTGCTCCCATTCCCACCATGTGATGTGCTTGCTCCCCCTTTGCCTTCTGCTATGATTGGAAGCTTTCTGGGCCCTCCCCGGAATCTGCCATGCTTCTTTTTTTCTTGAAAGACAGTCTCCCTCTGTCACCCAAGCTGGAGGAGTGCAGTGGTGCAATCTTGGCTCACAGCAAATTCCACTTCCATGGCTCAAGCAATCCTCCCATCTCAGCCTCCCACATAGCTGGGACCATAGGTGTGTGCCACCACACCTGGCTAATTTTTATATTTTTGTAGAGACAACAGGGTTTCACCATGTTCCCCAGGCTGATCTTGAACTCCTGAGCTCAAGCGATTCATCCACCTTGGCCTCCCAAAATGTTGGGAATACAGGCATGAGCCACTGCACCCAGCTTGCTATGCTTCCTATACAGCCTGCACAACCATAAGCCAATTAGATCTCTTTTCTTACAAATTACCCAGTCTCAGGTATTTCATTATAGCAGTGCAAGAACAGCCTAACACCACTGGTAAATGCATAGCTTTGATCCTACATGCCAGAGAGAATAGATAGCCCATCATCCCCATCTGGCATGTCACCTAAGCTTCCTCTCCACATGTGCATTTATGTTCTCCATCATCAGGTTCAGCAGTAAATATTCACATAGTGGCATTCCAAAGGGAGACTGAGACAAGGATTAGAAAAGCAAGCTAAGGCAGGACAAATGTTTCAGCGTGACTGTAACTAACAGAAGAGTATCAGGGGATGTGTGAGACCTATTTCTTGGGACATCAAAAATGACCTTACAACCTAAAAGAGTTGAATGTCTGATAATCATCTGGATATTCTGACAGGGAAAAAGGTGACAGGTACTCTGTCACTTTGATATAAATACAAAATGGCGGCATATTTTGTAATTACAGGCTTGTCAGGCCAGGGCATTTAGAAAATAAAGACACTCATTTAAGTGTTACAGAAAATCTTCCCTGTCACAACCATGATCTGTCTTTGTAAAATGCTTTTTATATGCCACTGTTTTAGTCCTAGACTCTAGGCACACTGGCTTCCTTGCTGTTCCCAGACAAGAAACCTTGTATGCTCAAGGCCCTTGCACGTGCTGCCATTTTTGCCTTAAACTTTCTTTCCCTCAAGGAGCTGTGTCACTGGCTCCCTTGCTTCCTTCAAGTATTTATTTAAAAGGCATCTAAACTGAGCACAGTTGTTCATGCCTGTAATCCCAGTACTTTGGGAAGCCGACGTGGGCAGATTGCTGGAGCCCAGGAGTTCAAGACCAGCATGTGCAACATGGTGAAACCCCATTTCTACAAAGTTTAAAAGATTTGCTGGGCATGGTGGTGCATGCCTGTAGTCCCAGCTATTTGAGAGGCTGAGGTGGGAGGATTGCTTTAGGCTGGGATATTGAGGCTGCAATGAGCTGTGATTGAGCCACTGAACTCCAGCCTGAGCAACAGAGTGAGACCCTGTCTCACTCTGTCTCAGAAAAAGAAAAAAAATAAATCATTAACAAAAAAAGCATCTAAGTGAGGCCTTTTCTAACCACCTGCCTAAAATTTTCATACTCTATTGTATTTCCATACTTTTTTTTTCCCTCATAGAATTGAAGCTCCATTGACAGCAGAGATTACTTGTTTCTGTTTTGTCTCAGTGCCACATCCCCAGTGGCTAGAACAGTATCTGGCACATAGGACATGCTCTACAAATGTTCCTTGAATAAAGGAAGAATCTGTATATGTCCATTTGGTCAACTAAGCAATGAGCCTCTTTTAGATGAAAATGGGGAGGTGATGGCTTATTTACTTCTCATCCATCCACCTACCACAGCCATTGCACACAGCACACCATGATGAATGTTTGGTCTTTGGGGCTGCTTTGTCTCAATGAAATCCTTATCAGGAACCTGCAACTTTCTTCATTGTGTAGACTGTTTTTCTGTCCTGACACTTTGTACAATTATAAGTGTCCTCTTTGATTTTTCATTAAGCTTTTGAAGCACTGAGTGTGTGAGGAGGAAATTATTATCCTAATTTCACAGCCATAGAGATGAAGGCACATGAGAAATGAGACCCATATTTAAGTCAGTGACATGGTCAGGATTATAATTCAAAATGTACTTGTTGCAGGATCCCCTGAGTCATATCTTTCCAATGAATTACCCCTGGATAAATATGCTAGAGGAGAAATAGATCCTTTTGTTTTCATTAGGGAATCTATTTGTTGACATTTGTCTTTTCAGAGACACAAGGAATGTGTATGTGCTTTTTCCCTTCAAGCTAAAGAAAAGAAAAAAAATTATTATCACTAGATACCTTTGAAAATTTAGTACATTTAAGAGGGCAATCAATATCTAGGTGTCATTTCCTTAATTCAAATTACCGCAAGTCATAAAAAGAAAATAAAATATACTTAGGGACAAATTTAGTTCAAAATTTTGGGGGCATGCTTCAAAATTTCCTTACAAAGAGAAATATAGAAATTAGAACTATAACTCTTTGAAAGAGCCTAAAAATTTAGCACCCATTTCAGACATCTATGTGTGAGTCTACTCAGAAATCTTTCTTAAGTAAATATTTGTGAATAAACATTCAAATTTCTGTCTGAATATAAGATATTTATTTATAAGGTAGGAGTCTTTTTCCTGTGTGCTGTTGTTGTAGGATGGTGGATGGAAGAAACAGGAGATGAATTGAAGTCAAAGAGAACAGATGGGAGACTACTGCAAAGGTTTAGATAAGGATTTCATTCACTCCATCAATTTTTATTCATCATTCACTCTGTGTAAGGAACAGTACTTGCCAAAAGGGATATTTCAGTGGGCAAGACAGACCTAGGCTGGGCTGTTGGAGGACTTGGTGAAGCTGACGAGGGATTCTAATAAGAAATGATGGATATGGCACAAGGAAGAGGAAGGTACTATGAGGATATATGGTCATGTGATCTAATATAATCTAATATGCTTTGACCAAAAGCAATGGTCCGAGACTTGAGAACGAGAAATAAATATGAGAAATGTTTAGAATGTAAAACCAACACAATCTCTAGAGAGGGGAGAAGAGGCTAGGTCTTACAGGAGTGTGGGAGAGGAATGTAGAGAGACGAATGCTTCTCCTTAACATTATAAGGAATATCCTGGATAGCCTCACCACCCCTAACTTGCATTACTCCTCCTTCTTATGTATTTTCCAACAGTAAGCAACTTGGTCTATGTAGAAACCCACATCTACATCACTTTACTCGTCTTCCTCTTACTGGGCCGCATCTCCATTTTCTTCTCCTGCCTACATCTTACCAGTCAAAGATTCATCTGAGCTATTACAACCTTCTAGACATTTCTCCAAGTCAGATAAGGGATAGAGGATATATATATAGAGAGGTGTTGGAGCTGTAATGTGACATTTTCTAGCCTCAGTTCCTTTCCTTGTGCTGTTGTGACTTTTCATGGTCCTTTCCTATCCTACTGAATCTACTTCCTTTGTGAAAAATAGAAGAGGATTAATTCCTGGGTCAATCAACAAAACCAATCACATATTCCTAGAGTTGCTGCTATACTAGAATCATTAAGCTCTGGGTTGTGAGTGTTTCAAGCACTACCAAGACATGGCGCTTAATGTCAATTAGGAAAAACTGACAAAGTTGGCATCTTAAATGTTTATTCAGTAACTTTATAGCAAGTAATTCTACTTGAGTAAAGAGGGTAAAATGTAAAAGTTTGCAAATAAAAAAGTTAATATACAATTAACAGCTCAATATGAAAAGTTACACTTACATAATTTAAAACTAAACCCCAATGAATTCGTAATTTTTCTTAAATGTCTGCTTTCTGACATACTTAAGCTTTCTTGATTAAAATAAAATATTCAGGAGAACTTTCCTAATTTTTGATATTTTTTATGAAATGTAAGTGAACACTTTAAAGTCTCAAAACAATAAAACGGTTATTTACACACATGCATACAACTATATACAAAGAAAAGCAAACCAAACCAAACCTCTTGTAACTTCACTTTTTATTTGCTACTTTTAAGTGTGATTCATATAAGATTTACATAGGCTAATAATGTTACAAAAATCTGGGCTAAAACCACATATGGACTAATCAGCTTCAATATATGTGAAAAGTAATTATGAAATTAAGCGGGTGATACTAGGGCAATTGTATTGAAAAGGTATATAGCATTCATAGAGTTTTGCCTCACAATATTCTTGTGTAGATTAGAAATAAACCAGCTAATGGTTTATATTCTGTTCATAGTGGTAACTTTCATGCACGTCCGTGTAAAGAGACCACCAAACGGACTTTGTGTGAGCAATAAAGCTTTTAATCACCTGGGTGCAGGCAGGCTGAGTCTGAAAAGAGAGTCAGTGAAGAGAGATAGGGGTGGGGCCATTTTATAAGATTTGTGTAGGTAAAGGAAAATTACAGTCAAAGGGGGGTTGTTCTCTAGCAGGCAGGAGTGGGGGTCACAAGGTGATCAGTAGGGGAGCTTTTGAGCCAGGATGAGCCAGGAGAAGGAATTTCACAAGACAATGTCATCAGTTAAGGCAGGAACAGGCCATTTTCACTTCTTTTGTGGTGGAATGTCATCAGTTAAGGCAGGAACCGGCCATCTGGATGTGTATGTGCAAGTCACAGGGGATATGATGGCTTAGCTTGGGCTCAGATGCCTGACATTCCTGTCTTCTTATATTAATAAGAAAAATAAGATGAAGTAGTGGTAAAGGGTTGGGATGGCGAAAATTTTGGGGGTGGTATGGAGAGATAATGGGCGATGTTTCTCAGGGCTGCTTCGAGCGGGATTAGGGGTGACGTGGGAACCTAGAGTGGGAGAGATTAAGCTGAAAGAAGATTTTGTGGTAAGGGGTGATATTGTGGGGTTGTTAGAAGAAACATTTGTCGTGTAGAACTATTGGTGATGGCCTGGATGTGGTTTTGTATGAATTGAAAAATTAAATGGAATAAGAGAAGGAGAAAAACAGGTATAAAAGGTCTAAGAATTGGGAGGACCCAGACATCTAATTACAGAGTGCCTAAGGAGATTCAGCATAGTCCTGCCAGCAAAGATTATTTATTTACTTCAGAGTGGCAGTTTGGCGATAGCACCAGGAGATATCAGCTGTGATGACTTGGAGAAACAGTGTAAACCGGCAGTGTAAACAAGAGCAGGGCATGTATGAGTAGTTGAGAATGGTGAATAGGAGTATGACTAGACAGAAGATAGTAGGGATGACAAGTTTTTTTGGGGCACAGTCTAAGTTGGTCTGGTGTCTGGAATGAGACTGGGGCCTAATAAAAAGGAGCGTCTATACAGGAGCTCAAATGGGCTGTACCTTGTAGCATTCTGAGGACATGTCTGACTTCTGAGAAGGGAAAGTCTTAAAAGTATTGTCCAGTCCTTTTTAAGTTGGTGGCTGAGCTTGGTGCAGTGTGTTTTTAAAAGACCTTTAGTCCGTTCTACTTTTCCTGAAGATGGAGGACCGTAAGGGATATAAAGGTTTCACTGAATACTAAGAGCCTGAAAAACTGCTTGGCTGATTTGACTAATAAAGGCTGGTCTGTTATCAGACTGTATAGAGGTGGGAAGGCTAAACTGAGGAATTATGTCTGACAGAAGGGAAGAAATGACTGCGGTGGCCTTCTCAGACCCTGTAGGAAAGGTCTGTACCTATCCAGTGAAAATGTCTACCTAGACTAAGAGGTATTTTAGTTATCTGACTTCGGGCATGTTGAGTAAAGCTAATTTGCCAGTCCTGGGTGGGGGCAAATCCTTCAGCTTGATGTGTAGGGAAGGGAGGGGGCCTGAATAATCCCTGAGGAGTAGTAGAATAGCAGATGGAACACTGAGAAGTTATTTCCTTGGGGATAGATTTCCATGATGGAAAGGAAATGAGAGGTTCTAAGAGGCGGGCTAGTGGCTTGTACTATAGCATAGCCTGCCTTTGCTGGTGTGTGGCGATTAGGCCTGGTGGAACCGCCATCAATAAATCAAGCGTGATCAGGGTGAGGAATAGGAAAGAAGGAAATATGGGGAAATGGGATGAATGTCAGGTGGATCAGAGAGAGACAGTCATGGGGGTCAGGTGTGGTATCAGGAATAATGTGGGAGGCCGGATTGAAGTCCCGGCCAGGAACAATGGTAATTGTGGGACTTAACAAAGAGTGACTACAGCTGAAGGATCCGGGGAGCAGAAAGTATTTGCGTCAGGTATGAGGAAGAAAATAGATTTTGGAAGTTATGAGAAATGTAGAGAGTAAGTTGAGCATAGTTTGTGATTTTGAGGGCCTCTAAAAGTATTAGGGCGGCAGCAGCCACTGCATGGAGACATGATGGCTAGGCTAAAACAGTAAGGTCAAGTTGTTTGCACAGAAAGGCTACAGGGTGCGGTCCTGGCTCTTGTGTAAGAATTCTGACCGCGCTAACCATGCCTAGGAAGGAAAGGAGTTGTTGTTTTGTAAGGGATTGAGGTTTGGGAGATTAATCGGACACGATCAGCAGGGAAAGCACGTTTGTTTTTATGAGAATTATGCCGAGATAGGTAACAGATGAGGATGAAATTTGGGCTTGACTGAAGTAATGGGGGCCGTCTGTGAAGCCTTGCAGCAGTACAGCCCAGGTGATTTTCTGAGCCTAATGGGTGTCAGGGTCAGTCCAAGTGAATGCGAAGACAGGCTGGGATGACGAGTGCAAAGGAATAGTAAAGAAAGCATGTTTGAGATCCAGAACAGAATAATGGATTGTGGAGGGAGGTATTGAGGATAGGAGAGTATATGGGTTTGGCACCATGGGGTGGATAGGCAAAACAATTTGGTTGATAAGGCATAGATCCTGAACTAACTTGTAAGGCTTGCCTGGTTTTAGGACAGGTAAAATGGGGGAATTGTAAGGAGAGTTTATAGGCTTTTAAAGGCCATGCTGTAGCAGGTGAGTGATAGCAGGCTTTAATCCTTTCAAAGCATGCCGTGGGATGGGATATTGGCATTGAGTAGGGTAAGGGTGATTAGGTTTTAATGAGATGGTAAGGGGTGCATGATCAGTCGCCAAGGAGGGAGTAGAGGTATCTTATACTTGTGGGTTAAGGTGGGGGAATACAAGAGGAGGACGCAAAGGAGGCTTTGGATTGGGAAGAAGGGCAGCAATGAGATGTAGCTGTAATCCAGGAATAGTCAGGGAAGCAGATAATTTAGTTAAAGTGTCTTGGCCTAATAAGGAACTGGGCAGGTGGGGATAACTAAAAGGAGTGCTTAAAAGAGTATTGTCTAAGTTGGCACCAGAGTTGAGGAGTTTTAAGAGGTTTAGAAGCCTGGCTGTCAATATCCACAATAGTTATGGAGGCAAGGGAAACAGGCCTTTGAAAAGAAGGTAATGCGGAGTGGGTAGCCTCCGTATTGATTAAGAAGGGGACGGACTTACCCTCCACTGTGAGAGTTACCTAAAGCTCGGCGTCCGTGATGGTCTACGGGGCTTCCGAGGCGATCAGGCAGTGTCAGTCTTCAGCCGCTAAGCCGAGAAGGACTCAGTCAGAGAGCCTTGGGCCAGAGTTCCAGGGGCTGTGGGAGTGGCTGCCAGGTGAGTTGAACAGTCCGATTTCCAGTGGGGTCCCGCACAGATGAGACATGGCTTAGGAGGAATCCGGGGTTGCAGGCATTCCTTGGCCTGGTGGTCAGATTTCTGGCACTTGTAGCAAGCTCCTGGGGGAGGAGGTTCAGGAGGAATGCCTGGCCGCTGCGGTTCAGGCGTTTGGAAGTTCTTGTGTGCTGGAGATGTGGCTGGGATTTGTCTCACAGTGGAGGCAAGGAATTGCAACTTCTTTCTATTATTGTACACCTTGAAGGCGAGGTTAATTAAATCCTGTTGTGGGGTTTGAGGCCAGAATTTAATTTTTGGAGTTTTATTTAATGTCGGGAGCAGATTGGGTAATAAAATGTATATTGAGAATAAGACGGCCTTTTGACCTTTTAGGGTCTAGGGCTGTAAAGCGTCTCAGGGTTGCTGCCAAGCGAGCCATGAACTGGGCTGGGTTTTTTATATTTGATGAAAAAGAGCCTAAACGCTATCTGATTTGGGATAAAGAAAAAGGAGCATTAACCTTGACTATGCCTTTAGCTCCAGCCACATTTTTAAGAGTAAATTGCTGGGCAGGTGGGGGAGGGCTAGTCATGGAAGGAAACTGTAAGCCAGACCGGGTGTGAGGAGGGGAGGTGATAAAAGGATTATAGGGTGGAGGAGCAGAGGCTGAGGAAGAATTGGGACCTAGCTCGGCCTGGCGAGGAGCAGCCTGGGGAGGAGGGGAGAGGTTAGATGGGTCTGTAGAAAAGGAAGATTAGAAAGACTCAGCGACACTTGGGGTTGGGACTGAGGGGACAGGTGGGAGGTAAAGAAGGAAGATTTGGGATGAGTTGCACTGGGAACAGAGACTAGAGAGGGACCGATGTGTAAAAGAATGCCTGGATGTGAGGCACCTCAGACCGTTTGCCTATTTTACGACAAGAATTATTTAGATCTTGCAGGATGGAAAAATTGAAAGTGCCATTTTCTGGCTATTTGGAACTACTGTCGAGTTTGTATTGGGGTCAAGCGGCATTGCAGAAGAAAATAAGATGCTTAGATTTTAGGTCAGGTGAGAGTTGAAGAGGTTTTAAGTTCTTAAGAATACAGGCTAAGGGAGAAGAAGGAGGGATTGAGGGTGGAAGATTGCTCATAGTGAAGCCCAGAGAAAAGAGAGTAGAGACTCGGAGGGAAGGGGTTCGGGGGTTCTTACCCTCCAGAAAAGCGGGAAAGGGGTCGGGGCACAGAGATATAAGGTCAGGGCATGGAAATAAGGGATTGGGGTGCAGAGATATAAGAGGTTGGGGCGCAGAAATAAGGGATCAGGGTGCAGAGATATGAGGTTGGGGCGTGGAAATAAGGGATTGGGGCACAGAGATATAAGAGGTTGGGGTGCGGAAATAAGGGATCGGGGTGCAGAGATATAAGGGGTTGGGGTACTTGTCCCTCCCCCAGAAAAGCGGTACTTGCCGCTAAGGGTGAAGGAGAAGGGGTTGGGGGTTTCTTGCCCCCTAGAAAGATAAGGGGTAGAGACATGGAGAGAAGGGATTGGGGTACTTGCCCCTTCCCCAGAAAAGCGGGACTTGCCGCTAAGGGTGAAGGACCAAGGCAGGCATCCCTGTGTGGTCTGACACCTCTGAAACCTGGGTAAATAATCAGAGAGGCATCCCTGCAATGATTAAACACCAAGGGAAGGCTGCCTTCCCTAGTCCGTGACCGGCGCCGGAGTTTTGGGTCCACAGATAAAACGTGTCTCCTTTGTCTCTACCAGAAAGTGAAAGGAATTGAAATTAAGAGAAGGAAGAGATTGAAGAGTGGAAAGAAGAAAGTGGTTGAGGGACAGTGATAGAGGTTGGAGAAGAGAGTAAGAAGAGGCCGCTTACCCAATTTAAAATTGCTGCTATGTTCTTTGGGCTGGTTGGTCTGAGGACCTGAGGTCGTAGGTGGATCTTTCTCACTGAGCAAAGAACAGGAGGACAGGGGATTGATCTCCCAAGGGAGGTCCCCTGATCTGAGTCACAGCACCAAATTTCATGCGCATCCGTGTAAAGAGACCACCAAACAGACTTTGTGTGAGCAGTAAAGCTTTTAATCACCTGGGTGCAGGCAGGCTGAGTCTGAAAAGAGAGTCAGTGAAGACAGATAGGGGTGGGGCCATTTTATAAGATTTGGATAGGTAAAGGAAAATTACAGTCAAAGGGGGCTTGTTCTCTGGCAGGCAGGAGTGGGGGTCACAAGGTGCTCAGTAGGGGAGCTTTTGAGCCAGGATGAGCCAGGAGAAGGAATTTCACAAGACAATGTCATCAGTTAAGGCAGGAACAGGCCATTTTCACTTCTTTTGTGGTGGAATGTCATCAGTTAAGGCAGGAACCGGCCATCTGGATGTGTACGTGCAGGTCACAGGGGATGTGATGGCTTAGCTTGGGCTCAGAGGCCTGACAGTTACTTTGGTCATTTCTAGCTGATTCTCCAGGAACAATTAAAAAAAGGATTAGTTTTGCTAGTATTTATCACTGATTTTTTATTCTCCCTAAAACAAACCTGCTTTGGCTTACACATAATCATAAAATGTCTTTTGTACTTTTATTATAACCAATTTACTACCCCATTTAGCAAAATCTAAATTTGGCCTAAAATTTTAAAACTTCTCAAATTATAAATAAAGCAGATTTGAAACTGAGTTTTCAATTTTTTAAATCAAAAAATTTGGGGGAGGGGGAGTGGAGGGGTAGATTTTATATATATAATAGTGCAGAAATTCAGGGGGAAAATGAAATAACTCAAATTTGACTTGCACTTGGAGAAACACTTTTCTTGAATTTTCTGCTTTTGGTTGAACACTGATCCTCTTGATCATTGGGAAGAACATTTAGATCTGTGAATATACTCCACATTTTCTCTTTCTTTTGGTCTGTAGTGAAGTCCCTGTCTTTCACCCAGAATACTCTCCTCTGGCCTGTTTTCTTCAATTATCCTCTCTTGTCCTGTGTCAAGCTTGTTCTTATTTATCTCTTAGATACCCGTAAGGTCTTCACTGGCTGCCAGGTTTTGGACACCTTTAAATTCTCCATCAAAACACTTGTTCACGGATTGACTTGGCCATTTTCATACTGGCCTCCACAGCTAGTATCTAAGTTTGAGAAACCAAGCCCCTTGACCATAGTAGTAACCACTGCATCTCTACCATTTATTGAGCTGAGTCCCTGTAGGTAGTAAGTGCTCAGCAAATAGCTGATGACAAACAAAGATGTTAATACTTGATTTTCATCTCATTTGAAATGCCAACTATCTTTCATAATAAACACACTTGTGCTTTCAGTGGACTTTTAACAACTTCCTTTCATGAGAATAGATTCCTCCTGCTTCCATCTTTGAGTCTTAGCTAGATTCACCCGCAAGTGGAATTGAGAATAAAGTAGAATTTTTCTTTTTATATTATAATTTCTTTATCCTAGTGTTGCATTTTTTACTACTTCCCAGGACCACTTACTTATCCTACTCTACTTTGCCTTACTCCCACATTCATCCCTAACAATGCTGTCTTCTGGCTGGGTGCGGTGGCTCATGACTGTAATCTCAGCACTTTGGAAGGCCAAGGCAGGTGGATCACTTGAGGCCAAGAGCTCGAGACCAGCCTAGGCAACATGGAGAAACCCTGTCTCTACAAAAAAATACAAAAATTTTCCAGGTGTGGTGGTGTGCGCCTGCAGCCCCAGCTACACAGGAGGCTGAGGTGGGAGGATCACTTGAACTCAGGAGGCAGAGGTTGCAGTGAGCTGAGATCGCACCACTGTACTCCAGCCTGTGCAATCAAGCAAGACTCTATCTCAAAAACAAAAATCACAAAACTCTTGTGTTTCCTGTATTTCTCAGAGTCTGAATAGAATATTGATTATCTCACCTGTGACCTGCGTAGTAGCTATCAGGAATTGAGAAAAGGGGAAATATTTTTCGAAGAAAAACAAACCAATTATTTCCAATGATGGCTTCCCCATTTCTCAATTCTGGTCCTTTGACTATTTAACCTCTATAAACTTACTCTCTCTATATAAAATAGGTATAATTAAACATCTTCAATGAGATTGCTGTGAAGATTAAATAGGTATATATGTGAATTATCTATACCAATTCATCTATTATAGTAGATGATTGTTAGATACAATGATTTTTGTTATTAACTCTATCACAAGCTAGAAAAGAATATTATATTAATATCACCTGTAAAATTGTATTAAAAAGTACAACAATGTATTTCCAAAATTAAGTGGCTGAATAGATTAATTCAGTCAAATAGGGCTTTTGAGAGTCTTAAAATGAGCTCACATTTATTGACACATACTTTATTCCTTATTTTTTTGACAATATTATATGCTCTTCCTTCAGTAGCACTCTTTCAACATTGTACCCATTGCTTATCTAATTTCTACCTTCTAGTTTCCTTCTATTGCCACATAAGAGAGACAGTTGAAAGAATATATTTTTACTTGAAGTTAAAGAGGTTGTAGAATAAAATGATATTCCATAACAACAAACTTGCTGTAAGCACAATACACCAAAGAAGAATTAAATAGGCAGAATTCAATAGTACATTTGAAGGATTCAAACAAGAGAATGCATACCATTCTTTACTTCTTGCCTTACAAATGTGGATGAGTATGCTGGCATCATTGGAAGAAGCCTCCAAATCTATTATTTTAATTATGATACAAAATATAATTTACTTTTTGCAGAGAAATGGTAAATGTATTTAATCCTGCAATTATTTATAAAATAAAAATCTTTGTCATATTACTCCTTTTCCAGAAAATTAACAGTATTACCTAAAGAGCACCTCAGATTTATAATTTTTGAAGAGGTTTTATGTTTTAAATAAATTACTTTTTTGAATATGAAATACATAGATATAGAATAATCATCATATATAGATATAGATAGAATAAATATTAAAATAAAAAAACAAAGATTGTTACACTGGATTTAGAAAAATGAAAATCTGAACTATAGCATATATTGACATACTTTACATATAATTATACAGAAATGTCAAAAGGAAAAGGAAAAAAAATGTATGTACTACCAAGCAAATAACAACCAAAAGGAAGTTAAGTAACTATACTATTCGAAGAATAGTATCAAAGAATGTAGAATTTAATGTAAGATAATTGCTAGGAAACAACTTTTCATAACGATTAAGACATCAATCAATCTATGTGCATGCACCTAATAACGTAACTTCAATAAATGTATGAGTTGACAAAACAAAAAGAAGGTAGTAAGAATAATGAAGATATAAATAATCTGATTAACATATTTTACCTGAAACTACTATGCTGTAAATCAATAGATTATATATTATTTCAGTTATCCCTAAAACTTTACTAATACTGATCCTATGCTGAGCCATAAAACAGTTCTCAAAAAAGCTCCAAAAAATTAAAAATAGCCAGGTGCAGTGGCTCACACCTGTAAACCTAGTACTTTGGGAGGCCCAGGCAGGAGGATCACTTGAGTACAGGGGTTCGAGATCAGCCTGAGCAACATAGGGAGACCCCCCCATTTCTACAAAAACTACAAGAAATTAGCCAGGTGTGATGGATCATGCCTGTAGTCCCAGCTACACAGGAGGCTGAGGTGGGAGGATCACCTAAGCCCAGGAGTTCAAGGCTACAGTGAGTTGTGATTGTGCCACTGCACAGCAGCCTGAGTGACACAGTGAGACCCTGTCTCGAAAGAAAGAGAAAGGAAAGAAAGAGAAAAAGAGAGAGAAAGAAATAAAGAAAAGGAAGAAAGAAAGGAAAGAAAGAAAGAGAAAGAGAGAAAAAGAAAGGGAGAAAGGGAGGAGGGGAGGAAGGGAGGAAGGAAGGGAGGAAGGGAAGGTAATTTAGAACATCTCTGACCACGAAGGAATTAAACTAGAACTCAATAAAACAAGATAAATAGAAAGCATTTCAGATATCTTGAAATTACACAGTACACATCTATATAACACCTGGGACAAAAGGAAATTAGAAAATATTAAATTGAATAACAATGAAAATGCAACTAACCCCATGTTTGCCAAGAAATATATAACCTAAAAGGCTTTTTTTTTCTTTTTTCTTTTTTCTTTTTTTTTGAGACAGGGTCTCACTCTGTCACCCAGTCTGGAGTGCAGTGTCCTGATCTCAGCTCTCTGCAACCTCTGCCTCCCAAGTTCAAGGAATTCTCCCACTTCAGCCTCCTGACTAGCTGGGACTACAGGCATGTACCACCATGCCTGGCTAATTTGTTGTATTTTATGGTAGAGAAGGGGTTTCACCATGTAGGCCAGGCTGGTCTTGAACTCCTGACATCAAGTGACCTGTCCGCCTCAGCCCCCCAAAGTGTTGGGATTGCAGGTGTGAGCCACTGTGCCTGGCCTAGAAGGCATTTTTACATAGAAGAAAAGCTATATATTGGTGATCTAAGAATCTGCCTCAAAAAGTGAAAATAGAGTAGCAAACTAAACCCAAAAATGAGGGTGTATTAGTTTCCTACCACTGCCGTAACAAATCACTACAAACTGGGTAGTTTAAAACAACAATTGCATTCTCTCACAATTCAGGAGGCCAGAAGTCCAAAATCAAAGGGCTGGCAGAATTTGTCCCCTTCTAGGGGTTTGGAAGGAGAATCTTTTTCATGCTGTCTTTCCTGTGGCTTCTGGTAGTTGCTGTCATTTTGCAGTTACATTAATTCTAATCTCCCTCTATCATCACACGACTGTCCTCCCTCTGTGACTGTCTCTGGGTCTTTCCTCCTCTTCTTAGTAGTACACCTGCCATTTTGGATTAAGAACCCACTGTACTCCAGTATGTGTCATCTTAAGTCTAATTACATCCACAAAGGACCTATAAGCAAATAAGGTCCTATTCACAAGTACCAGATATATAAACATCTCTTCTTGGAAAACACAAATCAACACCAAACAGAGAAAAAAGCACAACAGAAAAGTATCAAAGTCAAAGTTTGGTTTTAAAAAGAAAATAAATAAAATAAAATAGAAATATACACCTCTAAAAATGCTCAGAAACCTCTGGCAGGGCTGATAAAGAAACATGCACACACATACACACACACACACACACACACACACACACACACAGACACTTCAATTAAGGTTGGAAATACCCTTTATTTCCTAAGCAGATATTAATTTCCCTTCATACTCTATTTTAATTTGTATATATTGAATTTTTGTTGATCAGTGTTAATTCATATACCTTATATATAATAAATATGAAAAACAAAAATGAGATGACTGTGATGTAATTGAACAAACACTTGTTAAAAAATACAAGATAAATGATTCAAGCCTCAGATCTATGATTTGTGAACTCCGAACACAAGACAATCAGTGAAACTCTAGGAATTTATTTTTTCTCATCTGTGGACTGTGAAGAGAGAGACATAGTTACCATTATATTGTGTTGGTTTTAATGGCAAATATAAATCAAAGCATTTTACAAATTCAAATGGTAGCAAATATAAGCTTAATGTGATAACAGAAAACATACTATAAATTTACAATTTAAAGCCAGGTGTGGTGGCTCTTGCCTGCAATACCAGCACTTTGAGAGGTGGAGGTAGGGGGAGTATCGCTTACGCCCAGGAGTTTGAGAACAGCCTGGGCAACATGGTGAAACCTTGTTTCTACAAAAAAAAAAAAAAAAAAAAAACTAAAAAAAAATAACCAGGCCTTTAGTCCTGGCTACTTGGGAGTCTGAGGTGGGAGGATTGCTTGAGACTGGGAGGTCCAGGCTGCAGTGAGCTGAGCTGCGATCAGGCCACTGCACTGTAGCCTGGGTGAAAAAAAAAAAAAAGAAACAAAAATTACAATTTACCCTCAGTAATTTAAATACTGTGTAAATTATACATGGTTCTAAAAACCTCCATCTTAGAGGTTTTTATTTTACTACCAATAAGTTGGTAGTAAAATTACTCCCTCACTTTTAACCTTGATTTCTAGAAATTCTGTCAAAATGCATATTATCAGATTTTAATTTCGTATTTCTGAATAATGTTATTTCTATTAATTTGGTCTTTGGTTTTCTGATTCTGTTAGTTCACTTAGGATAATGGCCTCCAGCTACGTCCATGTTGTTCCAAAGTGTGTCTGGAATTGGTGGGCTCCTGGTCTCACTGACTTCAAGAATGAAGCCGCGGACCCTCGCAGTGAGTGTTACAGCTCTTAAGTTGGCGCGTCTGCAGTTTGTTCCTTCTGATGTTCGGATGCGTTCGGAGTTTCTTCCTTCTGGTGGGTTCGTGGTCTGGCTGGCTCAGGAGTGAAGCTGCAGACCTTCGCGGTGAGTGTTACAGCTCTTAAGTTGGCGCGTCTGCAGTTTGTTCCTTCTGATGTTCGGATGCGTTCGGAGTTTCTTCCTTCTGGTGGGTTCGTGGTCTGGCTGGCTCAGGAGTGAAGCTGCAGACCTTCGCGGTGAGTGTTACAGCTCTTAAGTTGGCGCGTCTGCAGTTTGTTCCTTCTGATGTTCGGATGCGTTCGGAGTTTCTTCCTTCTGGTGGGTTCGTGGTCTGGCTGGCTCAGGAGTGAAGCTGCAGACCTTCGCGGTGAGTGTTACAGCTCTTACGGCAGCGCGTCTGGAGTTGTTGGTTCCTCCCGGTGGGCTTGTGGTCTCGCTGGTTTCAGGAGTGAAGCTGTAGACCTTCACTGTGAGTGTTACAGCTCATAAAAGCAGTGTGGAGCCAAAGAGTGAGCAGTAGCAAGATTTATTGCAAAGAGCGAAAGAACAAAGCTTCCACAGTGTGGAAGGGGACCCGAGCGGGTTGCCACTGCTGGCTCGGACAGCCTGCTTTTATTGTCTTATCTGGCCCCACCCACATCCTGCTGATTGGTGGAGCCGAGGGGTCTGTTTTGACAGGGGGCTGATTGGTGCGTTTACAATCCCTGAGCTAGACACAAAGGTTCTCCAGGTCCCCACCAGATTAGCTAGATACAGAGTGTGGACACAAAGGTTCTCCAAGGCCCCACCAGAATAGCTAGATACAGAGTGTTGATTGGTGCATTCACAAACCCTGAGCTAGACACAGGGTGCTGATTGGTGTGTTTACAAACCTTGAGCTAGATAGAGTGCCGATTGGTGTATTTACAATCCCTGAGCTAGACATAAACGTTCTCCAAGGTCCCACCAGAGTAGCTAGATACAGAGTGTCGATTGGTGCATTCACAGACCCTGAGCTAGACACAGGGTGCTGATTGGTGTATTTAAAATCCCTGAGCTAGACATAAAGGTTCTCCACATCCCCACCAGACTCAGGAGCCCAGCTGGCTTCACCCAGTGGATCCCACACCAGGGCTGCAGGTGGAGCTACCTGCCAGTCCCGAGGCCGTGTGCCGGCACTCCTCAGCCCTTGGGTGGTCGATGGGACTGGGCGCCGTGCAGCAGGGGGCGGCACTCATCAGGGAGGCTCTGGCAGCACAGGAGCCCACGGAGGGGGTGGGAGGCTCAGGCATGGCGGGCTGCAGGTCCTGAGCCCTGCCCCAAGGGAAGGCAGCTAAGGCCGGGTGAGAAATTGAACACAGCGCCGGTGGGCTGGCACTGCTGGGGGACCCAGTACACCCTCCGCAGCCGCTGGCCTGGGTGCTAAGCCCCTCATTGCCTGGGGCCAGCAGGGCCGACTGGCTGCTCCCAGTGCGGGCCCGCGAAGCCCACACCCACCCAGAACTCCAGCTAGCCCGCAAGCGCAGTGCGCAGCCCGGGTTCCCGCTTGCGCCTCTCCCTCCACACCTCCCTGCAAGCTGAGGGAGCCGGCTCTGGCCTTGGGCAGCCCAGAAAGGGGCTCCCACAGTGCAGCGGTGGGCTGAAGGGCTCCTCAAGTGCCGCCAAAGTGGGAGCCCAGGCAGAGGAGGCACCGAGAGCGAGCGAGGTCTGTGAGGACTGCCAGCACGCTGTCACCTCTCAAAAGGACCTGATTTCATTCTTTTCTGTGTCTGCATAATATTTTATGGTGTACGTGCAACACATTTTTCTTTATCCAATCTATCATTGATGGGCACTGGGGTTAATTCCATGTTTCTTTTATTGTTATATAAATAGTACTTCTCTACGTATTTTTTAAAAAATACATCCGTATTTTATGTGTGTTTAAAAAACAGCTATGTATACTTTTAAACCAATATCATGTTGGTTAAAAAAAAGATGTGTTTGATGTCTTCTACTTCTATTTTTTCTCTCTTCATTTTATTTCATTTTTGGCTTTAAAACTAAATCATAACATGTTGGTGCTATCATATTTGATTCGTTAAGCTTTTCATGGTGGATTATGCATTCATGGTGGATTATGGATTATGAAACAGAAAAAAAATTCTCTTTGTTTAATGATTTCTGCCTTGATTTCTACTTTGTACGAAATTATTCTTACCACGACCCTTACCTTGCTTGCTTTTGCCTCTTATGACTTTGACCATTCTTTTTATTATTTATTTTAAATTTTTGTGGGTACAAAGTAGATTAATATATTTATAGGTTACATGAGATATTTTTAAACAGGCATACAATGCATAATAATCACATCAAGGTAAATGGGGTATCCATCACTTCAAGCATTTATCCCTTCTTTGTGTTACAAACAATCCAATTATACTCTTAGTTTTTTTAAAAGAAACAACAAATTTTTATTGACTGTAGTTATCCTGTTGTGCTACCAAATACTGTATCTTGTTCATTCTGTTTAACTATATTTTTTAGCTCTTTAACCATTCCCACTCCCCACTCCTCATTACACCTCCCAGCCTCTGCAGAAGTTCAGTTGTTTTAATGTTTTAGCTCCCATAAATGCGAACATGTGAAGTTTGCCTTTCTGTGCCTGTCTTATTACACTTAACATAATGTCTTCCTGTTCCATCCATGTTGTTGCAAATGACAGGATCTTATTCTTTTTTGTGGCTGAATAGTACTCCATTGTGTATATGTATCACATTTTCTTTGTTCATTCGTCTGCTGAGGGACGCGTAGATTGATTCAAAATCTTGGCTATTGTGAATAGTGCTGCAAAAACATGGAAGTGCAGATATCTATTTGATATATTGATTTTCTTTCTTTTGGATATATGCCTAGCAGTTCGATTGCTGGATCATATGGTAGCTCCATTTTTAGTTTTTAAAGAAACCTCCAAACTATTCTCCATAATAGTTGTACTAATTTACATTCCCACCAACAATGTAGGAAAGTCCTTTTGTCCACATCCTCACCAGCATTCCTTATTGCTTGTCTTTTGGATACAAGCCATTTTAACTGGGGTAAGATGACATCTCATTGTAGTTTTGATTTGCATTTCTCTGATGATCACTTTTTATGCACTCTTTATATATCTCTTTGCCATTTGTATGTCTACTTTTGAGAAATGTCTGTTCAGATCTCTTGTCCATTTTTTAATCAGATCATTTAATTTTTTTCCTGTTGAGTTGTTTACATTCCTTGTATATTCTGGTTATTAATCCCTTGTCACATGGGTAATTTGCTCATACTTTGCCCATCCTGCAGATTGTCTCTTCACTTTACTGATTGTTTCCTTTGCTGCACAGAAGCTTTTTAACTGGATGTAACCCAATTTCTCCTTTTTTGTTCTGGTTGACTGTGCTTTTGGGGTATTAGCCAAGAAATCTTTGCCCAGTCCATTGTCCTTGAGTATTTCCCCAATGTTTTCTTTTAGTAATTTTATAGTTTGAGGTCTTAGATTTAGGTCTTTAATCCACTTTGATTGGATTTTTGTGTATGGTAAGAGACAACAGTCTAGTTTCATTCCTCTGCTTATGAATATCCAATTTTCCCAGCACCATGTATTAAAGAGACTATCTTTTCCCAAATACATTTTCTTGCCACTCTTGTGAAAAATGAGTTCAATGTAGGTGTATGGGTTTATTTCTGGGTTCTCTGCTTTGTTCTATTGATCTAGGTGTCTGCTTTTTATACCAGTGCCATGCTGCTTGGGTTACTATAGTCCAGTAGTATAATTTGAACCCAGGTAACATGATTCTTCTAGTTTTATACATTTTGTTTTAGATAACTTTTGCTATTCTGAGTCTTTTGTGGTTTCATATAAATTTTAGAATTGTTTTTTTCTATTTCTGTGAAGACTGTTATTGGTATTTTGATAAATATTGCATTGAATCTGTACATTGTTTTGGATATCATAAATATGTTGACAATATTGATTCTTCTGACCCATGAACATGAAATATCTTTCCATCTTTTGATGTCCTCTTCAGTTTTTTGCATTAATATTTTATAGTTATCATTGTAGAGATCTTTAACTTCTTTGGTTAAACTTATTCCCGGGTATTTTATTTTATTTGTGGCTATTACAAATGAGATTGCTTTCTTAATTTCTTTTTCTGGTTGTTCGCAATTTGCATATATAAATGCTACTGATTTTCGTATGTTGCTTTTGTATACTGCAACTTTAATGAATTTGTTTACCAGTTCTAACAGTGTTTTGGTGGAGTCTTTATAGTTTTCCAAATATAATATTACATCATCCCCAAGTTGATATATGATATGATATGATATATGATATGATCAGCTTGTAGATAATATGACCTTATATTTGGAAAAATATAAGAAAAAGTTTTTTAAGGATTATATATTTTTAAAAGTATACTTGAGGATTATATTTGAAAAAAACAGTGGGTTTTTTTTCTTTATTATGAAGACATGTTGAATTTTATCAGATTTTTTTTAGGATCAGTTGAAATGATCATTTTTTTTTCATTTATTCTGTTGATATGATGTATTAAACTGATTGATTTGCACATGTTGAATTATTCTTCCATCCCTGGTCATCTCACTGGTCATGACAAATGATCTTTTCACTGTGCAGTTTTGTCACATGGTATTTTGTTGAAGATTTTCGCATTCATGTTCCTCATGGATATTGGCCTGTAGTTCTCTTTTTTTTTCTGATGTGTCTTGTTCTAGTTTTAGTATTAGAGTAATACTGGTTTCATAGAATGAGTATGGAAGTATACCTTCCACCATTATTTTTGGAAATAGTTTGAGTAGGATCGGTATTAGTTCTTCTTTAAATGTTGGGAAAATTCAGCAATGAAATCATCATATCCTAGGCTTTTCTTTATTGGTAGAATTTTTACTACAGCTTTGATCTCATTGTTTGTTATTGGTCTGTTAAGGTTTTGTATTTCTTCATGGTTCAATCTTGGTAGGTTGTATGTGTCTAGACATTTATCCATTTCTTGTAGGTTTTGAAATTTATTTGCGTAGAATTGCTCATACTAGCTTCTAATAATATATTAAATTTCTGTAATATTGGATGTAATCTCTGCTTTTCCATTTCAGATTTTATTTACTTGGGTCTTCTCTCTTTTTTCTTCATCCTGTTAATGATCTGTAAATTGTATTTATCTTTGTCTGAAAAAACAGTTTTTCACTTTGTTGATCTTTTCTATTTCTCTTTTTTGTTTAAATTTCATTTATTTCTGCTCTGATCTGTATTATTTCTTTTTTTCTACTAATTTTGGGTTTGGTTTGCTCTTGCTTTTTTAGTTCTTTAAGATGCATTATTAGGTTGTATATTTGAAGTCTTTCTACTTTTTTGATGTAGGTGCATATTTCTATAAACTTTCTTCTTCGTACTGCTTTTGATGTATGTCACAGTTTTTGGTATGTTGGGTTACAATTTTTGTATGTTTCAAAAAAATTTTTTAATTTTTCTTCTTAATTTCTTCATTGACCCTCTGGTCATTCAGGAGCATACTGTTGAATTTCCATGTGTTTGTACAGTTTTCAAAGTTCCTCTTCTTATTGATTTCTAGTTTTATTTCATTGTATTCGGAGAAGATACTTGATACGATTTCAATTCTTTAGAATTTTTTAAGACTTATTTTGTGGTCTGTGATATGGTCTGTCTTTGGGAATGATCTATGTGCTGAGGAGAAGAATGTGTATTATGCAACCACTGGATGAAATGTTCTGTAAATATCAATTAGGTCCATTTGGTCTACAGTACTGATTAAGTTAAATGTTTCTTTGTTGACTTTCTGCCTGTATGATTTAGCCAATGCTGAAAGTGAGGTGTTGAAGGTTCTAGCTATTATTGTAATGGGGTCTCTCTCTTGTTTTCTAATAGTATTTGCATTATATATCCGGATACACCAGTGTTGTATGCATATATATTCATGAGTATTATATCGTCTTGCTGAATTGACTGTTTTATCATTATTTAATGATCTTCTTTATCTTTTTTATAGTTTTTGTCTTGAAGTCTACTTTGTCTGATACAAGTAAAGCTACTCCTGCTCTTTTTTGGTTTCCATTTGCATGAAACATCTTTTTCTATTATTTTATTTTCAGTCTATTTGTATCTTTATAGATGAAGTGTGGTTCCTGTAGCAACAGAGCATGGGGTCTTATTTTTTGTCCTCTTTGTCTTTTGATTGGAGAGTTTAGTTCATTTACATTCAATGTTATTATTGAAAAGGACTTACTCCCACCATGTTGTTGTTTGTTTTCTGGTTGCTTTTTGGTCTTTTCTTCTTTCTTTCTTTCCTTCTTGTCTTCCTTTTAATGAAGATTTAGGTGGTATTATTTTATTTCTTGCATTTTATTTTTTGTGTGTCTGTTGTATGTTTTTTTCATTTAATGTTACCATGAGGCTTGCAAATAATATAACCCATTATTTTTGACTGACAACAACTGATTACAAAAACAAACAAGGAAAAAGAAAACTAATAAAAATTCTACACTTTAACTTCATTTCTCCCATTTTTAAACTTTTTGTTGTTTTTATTTATACCTTATTATACTATTTCTTGAAAAGATGTTACAGTTATTACTTATGACAGGTCCATCTTTCAGGTTTTTACTTAAAATGTTAGTGGTTACACACTACAAGTATAGTGTTATAATATTCTGTAATCCTCTGTTTACTTACTATTACCAATAAGTTTTGTACTTTCAGATGATTTCTTACTGCTCATTAATATCATTTCTTTCAGATTCAAGAACTCCTTGTAACATTTCTTGTAGGACAGGTGTGGTGTTGAAATAGTTCAGCTTTTGTTTATCTGGGAAAGTTGTTATTTTCCCTTGATGTTTAAAGGATATTTTTCTTGGATGTACTAGTCTTGGATAAATTTTTTCTTGAAGTACTTTGAATATGTTATGCCACTCTCTCCTTGCCTGTAAAGTTTCCACTGAGAAGTCAGCTGCCATACTTTGTAACAAAACATATTTTGTAACATAACATAGTTTGTTTTTGTTATTTTCCCTTGCTACTTTTAGAATCCTTTTTTTTTCTTTTTTTTTTTTTTTTCGTCCTTGACTTTTGGGAGTTTGATTATCAAATACCCTCAGGTAGTCTTCTTTGACTTAAATCTGCTTGGTGTTCTATAACCTTATTGTACATGAATATTGATATCTTTCTCTAGGTCTGGGAAGCTCTCTGTTATTATCCCTTTGAATAAACCTTCTACCTCAATCTCTTTTTCTCTATTTTATCTTTAAGAAAACTGTTAGATTTGTCTTTTTGAGACTATTTTCCATATCTTGTAGGCATACCTCATTCTTCTCTATTTTTTTTTCTTTTGTCTCCTCTGACTATGTATTTTTAGTAGCCTGTCTCCAAACTCAGTAATACTTTCTTCTGCTGGATCAGTTCTGCTAAGAGACTCCGTTGCATTCTTCAGTATGTTAATTGCATTTTCAGCTCTAGATTTTTTTCTTGATGCTCTTTAATTATTTCAATTTCTTTGTTAAATTTATCTGATAGGATTCTTAACTCCTTTTCTGTGTTATATTGATTTAGTTGAGCTTCCTCAATACAGTTATTTTGAATACTCTGAAAGTTCAAATATCTCTGTCTTTCTGGGATTGGTCACTGGTACATTATTTAGTTCATTTGGTTGAGGTTATGTTTTCCAGGAGGGCCTTGATGTTTATGGATGTGTATCAGTGTCTGGGCATTGAAGACTTAGGTATTTCTTGTAGTCTTGCAGTCTCAGTTTGTTTGTACCCATCCTTCTTGGGAAGGTTTTCCAGGTATTTGAAGGGACTTGGGTGTGTGATTTAAGTCTTTGGTGACTGCAGCCGTATCTGCTTTAGGGGGCACCTTAGGAGCAGTAATGCTTTGTGGCTAGTGCAGATTTGTGGGGGTACTGCCTTCGTGGTCTTGGGTAAAATCTGGGAGAATTCCCTGGATTACCAGGCTGAGATTCTTGTTCTCTTTCCTTACTTTCCTCTAGATAAATAGAATCTCTCTCTCTCTCTCTCTCTTTCTGAGCTGCCTCAACCTGGGAGAAAAGTGACACAAGCACCCCTGTGGCTGCCACCACTGGGACAGCACTGGGGCAGACCCAAAGCCAGCACAGCTCTGCAAATTGCTCAAGGCCCACAGTGACCACTGCCTGGCTACCACCTTTCTTTACCAAGTCCCAAAGCATCTACAATTAGCAGGTGGCAAGTCTAGTCTGGCTTGTGTCTTTCCCCTCAGGGTGGTGACGTCTGGAGATGCTATCTGAGATCTGGGGCCTGGAGATGGGAACCTTAGTATTCTATCTGGTACTCTATTCTGCTGTGGCTGAGCTGGTAACCAAGTTGCAAGACAAAGTCCTTCCCACCCTTTCCTCCACTTTGCTTTATCAGAGGAGTCTGTCCCTGTTGCCACCACTGTCCCAGTCCTGCAGCAAGTACTGCCTGGCTATCGCTGATATTCACTCAAGACCCAAGGGATTTTCAGTCAGCTTATGGTGAATGTTGATTCTCTCCCTTCATGGCAGCAGACTCCTATCTGGCCTAGGATAAGTCTAGAAATGCCATCCAGGAGCCAAGGCCTAGAACTGAGTATCCCAAGAGCCTGCTGGGTGCTCTGCCCTCTGTGGCTGAACAGGTACCTAAGCTGCAACACAAAGTTCCCTTTACTTTTCCCTTTCCTTTTCTCAAGTAGAAATGTTCTTCCCTCTTAGCGATCATAGCTAGGGACGTGTTGGGTTGCACTTGAATCCAGCATGACTCTGGGTCTCACCCAAGGTACATGGTGAGTATTGCCTAGCTACCTTTGTGCTACTACTATACCTTCAGGCAGGACTCCTTAGCCAGCCGGTGATGGATCCTGCCAGGTCTGGGTCCTTCCCTTCAAGGCAGTGGGCTCCTTTCTGGCCCATGGTGTGTTTAGAAATCTCTTCTGTGAGCTAGAGCCTAGAATGGGGACCTCAGGACTCTGCTAGGTGCCCTATTTTGCTATGACTGAGCTGGTATCCAAGTTGCAAGATGAAATTCTATTTACTCTTCTCTCCACAAGGGAAAGAGTCTCTCCTGGACCTTCAAGCTATACTGCATTCCCTTGGCTACCTTGGCTGATGTCTCACTAGATTGCATGCACCCCAAGTCCACTGGCTCTAAGCCTAGAATAGCAACAGGACTTGACCAGGAATTGCACTCCTTGTGGCCTAGACTGCTTTTCAAGTGTTTTTCGGACCCCAGAGAACTTTTAGGCTGCAGTAGTGGGGCTTGCTGGAACTCAGGTTCCAACTACTGGAATGGAAGATTTGCCTCTGGCTAATAGTGGTCTAAACACTTCCTCTGCGGGCACTAGCTGAGCTCTGCCTGCATTGCTTTCCTCTGTGACAGGGTAGCAGTGAGTTCCAATGCAAAGTCCCACAGTCCCTGAGCTGCCCCTCCTTCAAGCACACAGTCTCTCCCTTTATGCCACATGATTACTGCACAGGAATAAGGAAGGGGGGGTGTCAATAATTCAAGACTGCCTTTTCTATCCTCTTCAGTGCCTCTTTCCTTAATATGATGTAACAATAAGGTATTGGGATTACTCCCGTGAGTTCTGGTTCTTATGAAGTTACTTTTTTGTGTAGATAGTTGTTCAATATAATTTTCCTGCAGGGAAGGACAAGTGCTGGAGGCATCCATTCAGCAATCCTGTTCTATCTCCTCCCCTATATTTCATCCTTTTTATTTTTTTGTGATATTTGGTTAGGCATATTTTTTGCTAGAAGCATATAGTTGACTTTTGATTTTCAATGGAAAAAGCAGTTGTATGTTAATAGGAGATGCTGGTACTTACCCTTTTTTTGTCATACCAGATGCTTGCTCTTCTGTCATCTCACTTTATGAATTGTGTCATTTATAGCTTTGCTTTATTTGTTTCTACAGGCTGATTTATGTAATACTTTCTTTTTGTTTTTAATATCTTAGTTGACATAGAAAGAATCCAATCCCAGCTCAATTTTATAAATAAGAATAAGAAAATAATTCTTGAAAGCAAATTACTGACCCTAATTTTTCCTTCCATCTCCCTGTTTTTAACCCATTCATCAATATAAGTTTACAGGTGTAGAATAAGCACAATTTCATGTGTTTCTCAGGCTTTGCAATATCTGCTGAAACTGTATTTTATTGTATTGTATTATTTTTTATTTATTTTACATTTGTATTTTTTGAGACAGAGTCTCACTCTGTCACCCAGGCTGGAGTGGAGTGCTGCCATCTCGGCTCGCTGGAACCTCTGCCTCCTGGGTTCAAGCGATTCTTCTGCCTCAGCCTCCTAAGTAGCTGGATCAACAGGCACATACTACCATGCCAGGCTAACTTTTGTATTTTTAGTAGAGATGGGGTTTCACCATGTCGTCCAAGCTGATCTTGTACTCCTGACCTCAGGTGATCTGCCCACCTGAGCCTCCCAAAGTGTTGGGATTATGGGCATGAGCCACCATACCAGGCCTGTTTTTATTATATATTGTTAGCAGGCTTTTCCCCTGGGCAGACTGGAGCAAATTTGACATTTACCAGATATTGCTACCTAAGAAACGTAGGACTGAATACTTCCCGATTATTTGTTGTAAGCTATCCTCCAAGAAAGACCCAACCTGCTAAGACAAAGGTTCCTGAAAAAGAGTAGCATTGACTGACAGCCTCTCCAGTGTTTTTGAAAAACAAAAACCATGACTATAATAACTGTGACTAAATAAAAACTGCCTGGTACAGAAAAGGAAGAAAAAAGCTGATATGCATCCAGGAGAAATAAGTATACCATTTTCTTAGTTCTGGACATATATCCAGTTTGGTAATGTGCAGCTTCCTTGGGTTTCCATGAGATTTTTCTGTTGAATCTTCTCATTCAAAAAGGTATACAGCAATGGGTATGTTTTTACAACAACAAGGGTCATTTTCCCCATTTAAACACCATAGACCTTTCCTATGTTCTTCTGTTATCCACTACTGCAGATACAAGACTATAATCAGCCTGGCTACCTTATATACATTATTACAATTTTTATCTATCTGAATTCTCATGCAGATTTTTCATTGGCTTGTTAAATCATATATGTTTTTCAAAATGGGTTATAGTTGAGTGTCTCTTTTCACTGTGATAGTCTGAAATTACAATGAAGTCTGTAAACTAGCTTGTCTGTTACTTAATTTTTATAAATTACCCTTAGCCACATGTTTGATTATTACTTCTATGCCATATGTTCTAATTTCTCACTTTTGTGCATATATAAATGCTATCCTGGAAATACATTTTCTTAATGCCATTCATACCTATCATTTTAAGTTACTTTTACCTGCATTCTAGGCAGTTTCCTCATGGTCAGATTATAGTGGTATATATCGATATATAGTGGTTTTAGGTTTTTTGGAGTCAGTTTTGCTCTTTAAAACTTTCCATGAAGTTTTAAATTTTGATGTCATAATGTTAGGTTTATTAACACCACATCAGAACTAAAACATTTTTGAAAATTTGAATACTTATCTCTGGAGAGAAACTTGGAGCACACAGCTATTAAAAAGAGAGAAAGCTAATAAGAAACAGATATCTATACACTGCTAATGATGAATTGGATATGTCTAATTGCATAGGAATTGAGAGGCATCTGTAATTTATCTCAATTCTTTAAGATGGCTGTGTTCAGTTTTTATCATACTTTTTAAACACAGTGTCCATATGTCTGATTTACCAAACTCAAGACCCCAATACATAACGTAAAGGCACTTTTTGGCTACAATCACTTTATTTCCAGAATGTAACCTGAAATTTTAGTGGTGTTCTCAACGTATCACACCATATTCCAGATGACCGTGACATTATACAAAACAAGACATCTGGATTTATTTGCTCAATTTGCCATTCACCCATTCATTCAGGTAACTCATGCATCAGCATTCTGTAATATGTGATACTCAACTGATTCTTAGGCATACAGATATGTAGAAAAGTTAAAAAAATAATAACAGCCAGCACTTTGTTGCAGCTCTCAATGAGTTCATAGTTTCCTTGTGGGAGATGATGAAACTAGCTATATTATCATCTTATAAAAGGTAAATTGGCAATAGGAACAGAGAGTGGTTGGAGAATAGAGTGAGGAAGATACAGTAACAATATGATATCAGCAGGGACAATGAGTGAGCTGTCTCTGTGGCTGGCCGCTTCCTTTACTAGATTCTTTAATTTTTCAGAGAATAGTATGTATGTTCATTATGTTTAAATGCTTGCATCATCTCTAAGGTGATATGCAACTGAGTTTTTAAAACTCTTGACTAAAAAAAACTTTCTAGGGAGTTATCATACTCCTGATCTGTGGCACAAAGAAAGATTCTATGTAAAATCAATGTCAGAGTACTTAATGCAGTAGGAAGGAATGCATTTCTGCTATGAACTAAACAAGTGAAGTCCCCTTACTGAAAAGTACATCCTCCATTTTTCAGCTGTAAGTGACAATGTCTGATAAATATTTTCAATTTGCGTTCCTTCTTAGCTAATTTAAATCCAGAGGGAGACACTTGTGCACAAATGAGTGGATAATGTAAACTGTCTTTATCTTAATTTGCTGGCACCTGTTTGAATAATCTTCTCTTTTTCATCTCAATTTAATGAACATGGATAAGGACTAAATGTATGTAAACATGATAAAGAGTGAAGGGAAATGTAAAACCTACAAGGGGAAGAAATTCCACTGGCTCCATAAGAAAATTGAGGAGACAAAAATCAAAGGAAAAAGAACACGGCATAATAGAAAAGCAAATTAAACACCAATCTAAGCACTGGCACATATTTATATATAAAGTATTTGAAAAATAACTGTACCTTTTTTCTTTTCCATATTTAAAATATGTGTTTTCTGTGCATTTGGTGATTTTTTTAGGTTTCGTGAAAAGAGATTAATGTAATTTTACAACAAATACTGTATATCAAAGTGGATACAATGATAAAAACAAGCATAGATTCAAATTCTGGCTCTTCTGTATGTAAATTGGATGACCTAGGATAAACTAAGTAAACTAATGTTTGAAATAAAACCGCTCGTATTATCTTACAATAAAAAAGCATTGACTATTTTCTGCTAAGTGTTTACCCATATGTCTGGTAGAGATAACAATCAATATTGGTTTCATCAAATAAACACACACACAAATGCACACACACACACGCGCACACTCGTGCCCACACACAGGCAGCCCATCCCAGATGCCCTTTTTTATTCTAGACAAAGTTTCTTTTCTAACTGACTTTCAATGCCATGAGAAGGTACTACCATTTGGAGAACTAACTCAATTGGGAGCTGCAGTCTGATACTTGCTCGTCTGCTATGGGGCCTTATTAAAATTTTTATTTTCTAAATAATATGCAAGGCATATATTCAAATTTTGTAGAACTTTTGAGGCAAAGATGATACTTTCAATGCAAACAAGACAATCACATCCCATCAGAGAGTCTTTTGATTCTTAATTCAAAACAAAGCAGCATTTTTTTTCTCTTCCAGAGGTAAAAATTTGAAAACACACCCTCAAATCACAATTAGAGGTCGAGGAATAATAGAGGCAAAGTAAAGTTGGTAGATAGGTATGTATGTAGGTAGGTAGATAGATATGTAGATAGACAGATAGATAGATAGATTGGTAAATACATAGGTAGGTAGATAGGTAGATAAGTAAGTAGATAGGTAGGTACATAGTTAGATAGATGTGTAGATAGGTAGGTAGATTAGATAGGTAGATAGGTATGTGGGTAGATAAGTAGGTAGATAGGTAGGTAGATAGGTAGATTACATAAGTAGATAGATAGGTAGATAGGTATATAGGTAGGTAGATTACATAAGTAGATAGATAGGTAGATAGGTATATAGGTAGATAGATTACATAAGTAGATAGGTAGATTAGTAGGTAGGTAGGTTGGTAGGTAGGCAGATAAGGAGATAGATTGGTTGATAGGTAGGTAGATAGGTAGGTAGATTAGATAAGTAGATAGGTATGTAGGCAGGTAGGTAGATAAATAGGTAGGCAGATAGGTAAATAAATAGGTAGATAGGTATGTAGAGAGATAGGTAGGTAGGTAGATAGACAGGTGGATAGGTAGGTAGATAGGTAGGTAGGTAGACAGGAAAGTTGTAGGTTGATAGGTTAGGTAGATTAGATAGGTAGGTAGGTAGATAGATAGGAAGGTAGACTAGGTAGGTAGATAGACAGGTAGGTAGATACATAGATACATAGGTAAGAAAATAGGTAGATAGGTAGGTAGATAGGTAGATAGGTAGGTATACTAGGTAGATAGGTAGTTAGGTACATAGGTAGATAGATGGATAGGTAGATAGATAGGTAGATAGGGAGACTAGACAGGTAGGTAGGTAGAATACATAGGTGATAGGTAGGTAAATTTTGAAATTAAATTTCTTACGTAGAAATTTCCAGATCTATAGGGCAAGTAATATCTTCTCTAAATCTCATTTTGTTTCAGACTTTGTTGCTGAAAATTTTATATACACAGAAATGAATATATGGCATGTATGCATATGTATATATATATTACTTTGCATATGTACATATATGTACATGTATTTCTGCTTTAACCCAACAGTTTCTAAAACAAAGATTAACAAACTCAGACTTCAGTAATGACAGAATATCATCATTCTAACAAGTCTCACTTCCTTCTGCAGACACTGATGTATAAATTCCAGATATGACAATCTCCTAAAATCCTGTAATCTTCTCATATTCCCCCAATTTTTTGAAAAGTATGTTTGTTTTTCTGGAATATAACTCTTTCTCTAGAAAGTAAAAAATGGTGAGTAACTAAAATCTAAATAAGAAAAAATAGAAATTCATTAGTACTTCACTATTTAAAAACCATTATAAAGTAAAAACACAGAATATCATGAGTATGCAAAACATTTAAATTTTGCTTAGCTGCTTCCCAAAGGAAAAGCAGACTTAACACTGTAGTTCTGCTGAAAAAGGATAGTGGATAGAAAATAAGAGAAATAAAAAATAAAATAATTATTTGGAGAAAGAAGCAAAATCTGAAAAGATATGATAATGACTTACTGAAGTATATATGATAATGTGACCACTATATTTATCTTCTTTATACATTTTGAGATATAAAATATGTAGATAGATGTATTTTCACATATACATCTTGTGTAGTGGGAAGAAAGAAAGAGCTTTTGATATTTGGATAAAAAGCATTTCTGTACTTCTGTGTCATTTTGTGCACATTCCTAAGGTAACATCACAATGGACTATTTGTTTATTAATATGTCTTTTATTTTGATTGTCACTGCCCTAAGAGCAGGTAGCAGAATTTCTTATTTCTTATGAAATTGCTTATTATCTCCATGCTTGGTATCCATATTAAATATCTATTAAATAAATTATTAAATCAATGAATACCAACCTATCATATAGGAAATATTTCTTAATCCTAAATTCCTCTCAGTAACGGCCCATTTATATATGCATATTTTAAGAAAAAGACATCCGATTAAGAGAAAATTTTGTATCTGGTCTCTTTGAAGTCAGCCTGGCATGAGAGCCTCTCTGAATTGCATGTTCACATTTATGATTTCCTAAGGAGGAAGTTATTCTATTGTGCTAACCAGACTTTGCATAGCTACTGATTATTAAGTAGATCCCAGATTGAGCATGATATTAATTCTTTTTACAAAGAACAATAATTTAATTTTATTGGGCAGAGATCTTGGCATACGTATCACATCCTATAGAGCAATAAACAATATAAAAAATGTCTTTCTTTTTTTATTAGATTTCAAAGGACTGAAAACATCTTTGCTTCTATCGCCATCATTCGTTTATCATTGTCCTATTTTTATGTGTAAAAATTAGAAATCTATGAACCAAAGATTGCATTTATTTTGAATTAAAGCAGAAGGGGGCATCTGCTCTATGACACCATGGAGTGCCAGACACAAACAGCAACCTAGGATATTGAGAAGAGCAGAGGATTTTGTCAGTGAGTTGATACAAATGCATTTTCTGATTTCTGGTGTTTACCAAATGTTCCTGCTATGGCTTCTTTGTCCTCTCCAAGCCTCATGTTGGAATTTGATCCTAATGTTGGACATGGGCCAAATAGGAAGAGTTTGGTACATGGGGGAGGATTTCTCATGAATAGATTAATGTCATCCATTAATGGTGACTGAATTCTTGCTCCATTATGTTCGCATGAAAGCTGGTGGTTGAAAACAGCCTGAAACGACCTCTGTCCCCACTTCCTCTCTAGCCACATATCTCTGAACATGCCGGCCCCTCTTTACCTTCTGCCATGAGTAGAGGCAACCTGAAGCCTTCAGCAGATGCAGATGCCAATGTCATGCTTCTTGCACAGCCTGCAGATCCATGAACCAAATAAATCTCTTCTGTATAAGTTACCCAACCTCAGGTATTTGTTTATGGCAACACCAAGTAGACTATGGCAGCTCCTTATTCCTTTTTTTACAACCATATTGTCCACACTGGCTGAGTTGTCATCCTATCTTTCCAATTGATTAACAATATCCAAAATGAGAACAAGGTCATTACACTGCTTGGAGTAGATGCCAGAAACCCACAGTTGAATTCCAAATGTGCAAACCTCTGGGCTGACAGAGATGCTCATAGACCCATCTTTTTATGGTAGTTGTGCCAAAAGAAAAATCTAAAGAAGGCAGAGGAGTTCTGTTGAAACACTCACAGGAGTATGTTTCTTTTCTCCGGCAGAGCTTTTAGCTCTTTGCTGTGGTTTCTTCTCTGTGCTGATCTCATAAAATTTCCTTGATCTTTCTAAACCATTTAGAAAATATTGCTTATTTAAATCTTCAAACCTGTCATGTCAGGGACTGTTTTCATGACATGTGAGTATAAAGAAAAGTGTGATGTGGATGTGTATGTTTGTGCCCTTGTGCGTATCAGTATGTCAGGGATGGAGAAGGAAAGTTAGGTCAATAAAAAGCGCACTTTTATTAGGAGTGAACAAGCCTATCCTGTGGTTGCAGGTAAGGATATTTTACCATTTATCAGATTTGGGCCTCTTCTAGTCACAGGCCCTCCAACATTACAATGAAGGGATTGGAACAGAGCAAATCTATTATGGATTTCAGTTCTGAACTTCTATAATCCTAACACATAAATACACAGTAAACCCTATTTTAAACTATTTGACTCACTAAGAATTTTTCAGAGCTGATATTCTAGTAAGCTTACCCTTCAATAACGTAGAGTTGAACTGCATGTGTCCACATTTACACAGATTTTCTTCCACCTCTGCTCCCCTAAAGCAACAAGATCAACCTTTCTTCTTCCTCCTCCTCTTTAGCCTACTCAACATGAATACAATGAAAATGAAGACATTTATGATGATTCACTTCCACTTAATGACTAGGAAATATATTTTTTATTTCTGATTATATTTTAACAACATTTTCTTTGATCTATCTTTACTGTAAGAATACAGTATATAATATATAACATATAAAATATGGTTATTCAAGTGTTTATGTTATTCGTAAGGCTTCCAGTTAAGAGTAGGCTATCAGTAGTAAGTTTTTTGGGAGGGTCAAAAGTTATACAAGGATTTTCAACTGATAGGGGTTGCTACCTCTAAGTCCTGCGTTGTTCAAGGGTCAACTGTATTTTCCTGTAACACATCAATCCTAAGTGTCTACATGATTCAGACTGTGGGACTTGAGTAACTATGCTTGTTAGAAATACATTACTTGTCATTCACTGCTCTCTATGTCCTACCTTATAGTCATTTGTAAGCAATACTGATGTATTATTTGTATATCAGTGAGAATATTAACTATGCCTTTTTAATATTCATGCCTTTACAAACCTCCCTCTATTCCTGTGTTTGTACTTAGCTGAGTAGAAAAAGCAAGCTGCGTGTGGATGAAATTTTATCACCTGGTAGAATTTGAGAGGTGGTATAGTCAGGGTAGGAATTTTTGAAATCAGAGAGATCTTGGCTAGAAATTTGCTATCCCACTCATTGGTTGTGGGGCTTGAGAAGATTGCCCATAGCATTGATATTAGGATTCTATGAAATAATCTAGGTGTATAATTTATTTACCTGCATGGTCTGTGTGGAGAGCAGAACAAGGCTAAAGTTTATTGAACTAAATCGGAAGCAAAAAACAACAACAACAACAAATAAAAAACAATCCCTGCTTGCATTTGTCTGCAATGTGCAAATTTTATTGGGCAAATTGGAAAGGTCTGATGCCAAATTAAGGCAATTGGAGCTTAGAAAGGACAAGAGCTAGGAAAAAGAACACTATTAGGATAATTTCTGCTATAGATTCAGTCAATATAAATGGCTCAATTCTTTTTCATTAAAAAAATCTGCAAAGGTTGTATTGTATTGATGTCTAAAGCAAATACATGGATCTTTTGGCAAATGGTCTCTGTGAAGGTTTTTACAAATGTTCTTCATTTTATCAATATAGAAACCACAAGAGAAATTCCAAGGAAGGAAGCAAGGACAGGGTAGACATACAAACACTCAGATTTCACAGTAATACAGCAAGTGCTTTTTTAGTACATCAGACCTATAGCCACATGAGAAGAAGAATTCTAAATGCAAAATAGCTATGTGAAAGAAGAATAAATAGAAGCTAGCAGGACTTCTAAGACAATATACGATAAAATATCCTGTCCTACTGTTTATGATTGTATACAGATACAGGGATTTTATGTGGAGCTGTATTAAGCTAAACAACATTTTTAAAGCTGAAATAAAAGCAATGTTGTCTTATTAAGGGCTTATCCCTCTTTTACTGAAAGGTGTATGAAATAATACTTAACATCTGGATTTCTCCCTTAATTAGACTTTCTGTTGTAGAATCTTCCTTTCAGAGTTTGGGAAAGAGGAGAGCTCACATAAGCAACTTTAAACGCTAGGGTTGTGAGATCTCTAATCCATTTCCGTCTATTCGAGAATCCACCAGATTTATGGGATGGGGTGTTGATCCAAGTATTTGTACTTTAGGTTCATCAGATGTAATGGAGGCATCATTTAAAGCCAGAGAAAATCAAATCTGACCTCAGAGCCTCTATAATCTGCTCTAACAAGTATAGCATCCTCATCATTTAGATTTCTTAAACTTCAAGTTGGAGATAAAGCAACCTTCTCTAGGACATAGTATGTCAAACACATATCTGGTAGCATAGTACTCATTCTATATGATCTATCTGTTTAATTTTCTGAAGCCTCATAAAAAATATAAGTGGTGGGGGGCTCATACCCAGTACATTATGCCTTGGTATACTTTGGCTTCATTTCAGAAAATTATATATAACAAAAGAAACCATCTGATGGCCATTCTCATTCTCTTTGGTAAATGATTTTGACCATCCACTGTAGTCTATCTGCTCAGACTTGCACACACTCTATTATTTTAAGTTCAAAAATATCTTGCACATTATAGTCATTCTTATGTTCACTATGTTTTTTCCAGCACTCAGAATAATGCCTATCACACAATACGCACTTAGCAAATATTTTTAAATTCAGGTATACTTGATTTTTATAATCTTTCTTAATGTGGACTCTGAAAATCATGACCAGTTGAGTTTAAGCCCTAGACCAGATATTATATTGGACAAGTGACTTAACTTCCCTAAGATTCTATTTCCTCACTAGTAAAACAGTGACAATAAATGCCATCTTCCAAGACTTGTTGTATATAAATAAGTTAAAGGACATAAGACATTTCCATAGTACCTGAGAAACAACTGGTTCATCAATAAGTGTTAACTATTATTACTGTATGTTTTTATTTTTATATCTCCCATCACATATGTGTTATAGTTAATATCAGAGACAGATCAATATATGCTTTTCTTGAAATAAGAGAAAAATAAAGAAAATATAAATATCACCTTTTAACATGAAAAATTCATAGAACTTTAGTTTTCCAGTGAAAGGTGGTATTTCTGAAAATACATTAAACTAGGAAGAGTCGGGACAGGTAATTTTTTTCAGTGAATACAAGTCAATGGTCCTACAGAGAAATAACACTTACCCCAATTCTTCTCTAACAAATAGTAATAAAAGGAGAATTTGTGCATTTAAAAGTTGTACACTTAACTCCAAGACAACAAAAAAACCTACCAACATTCCCTCCAAGAAACAGTGATAATTACCCAAGGCATTATTTTACTAAGGAGCTTAGAAATAACCTTGAGATGTTTCTAATACATTCCTGAGAACCAGCAAAAAAGATAAAACCTATTTGCTATCTAGGTCTGGTCTTATTTCTCCAAGTAGAGAATGTACGCAATTTGATTGTGGCCTGTAATTTTGTTTGCTCAAAATTAAGCAGAATATATCTTTAACTTTAAGCTGGATTATATAGGATCATTCCAGAAGTGAATCGATGTTTGTGAAAATAATTCCAGACCTTTAATCTGATCTCAAGTTTTCTTTTCTCTTATCATTTCTGGTTATTTTTATGAGCATCAGCTGACCGGTTTAAAAATGCAAGTCTCTGTCTCAAGGTTTTGATTTGAAGATGTTTGTCTAATGACTTTCTTCATTCTGTTTTTACTCTTAGATGATAAATCACAGTGATAAGCAAGATTTTTGTCATCACTCTGGAGTATTTTGAACAATCACTTAAACAAGAGCATAAATAGCATTGTGCGCTACAATATGTGCATTTTCCTTTTAAAATCATTGTGAATCATCTGATTGTTCATATACTATGATTGTGTATTTTAAGAAAATCATTTACTTGCTGTCACTTGCATTTTCCCATTGATTTTGAAAGCTGGTAATGGAAATGATGAACTTGCTTTCTTTAAACTGAAATTAGAATGATGACACTTGTATGTGCGACTATTTTGGAAGAATGGGTAGTTTTTGTTAGCTTCTAAATTGACGAAGTGAAGACAAAGAACATTCTAGCACTAGCTCAGCATTCGTTCATTCAGTTGTCAGTCATCTTTTCAATTTTTTCAGGACCATATTATGCCACAATATTTATATTTACAGACTTGTGATTATGTCACCACACTCACTGTGCCCTTTCTCTCTTATTTTATTTTTCAAATTGACTTGTAGAGGGATAGTCACTGAATTGCATTGCTGCTTTGTTTATAGCACTTTGAACTTATATCCAAGATGTAAGAGATTCTAAAATCTATCTTAATTCCACAAGCAAAATAGATTATCCTCAAAGTAGTATCATGTTAACATAAATAGCTTAACATAATTGGTTCTTGTATTTAAGACCCTGAAGTGTTAAGTGTGAAAAACCTCAAATCCAGACTTCTATAGATATTTATTTTACTCTGTGTCATATGTGTCTATATTTTAAGAATCTACCTCATGTCCCTTTCCCTTTGCATTTTTATGTAAATAAATTCTGAGTGTAATGTGTTTATGAGTATTAAATGCCATGTGCTGGTCTCCTGTGCTATAATAAAGTACATCCATGCCTTCCGAATTTCTCTGGCAACTGTCTCCGCATTCACTGTCTTCCAATCAGCATCTGCAAATGTAACCACTTAAATCTGATCCCCCTGTCTGAATCAGTTATTCAGATAAAAGGCAGCCAAGATCTAAGCTCTGCTCCATGTGGGACCCTCTTAATACTTCCCCCCAGAATGAACATGGTTTCTCTTACCAGGAGTGTCTGTTTTTTGTTTCTTCCACTCATTCTTTATCTACTCCCATGTCTCCTCCTGGATTCTTGCGAGCTCTGTCTTAAGCAGGAACCAATTATGCAGAATTTAACCAAAGGCTTTCTGAAATTCAAACAGTCATAACATATGTACTGTCATTCTCAACACTGCTGGTACCACTTCAGATTGGAAAAGAAGTCAAATAAGCAGATATGTTTTCTAAAACTAAACTTATCATTTCAGTTCGATTGTCTGGGCAAAAAAAATATATTAGTTAAATTCATGTGTTTTCAATCTTTATATATACACACACATATGCTTTATAATGCTTAAGAGAATTCAGTAGAATTTTAGAACATTTACTTGATTGATTTATTTTCTTTGAATCATCTTTGAACCAACAAACTATTCCGTTTTGTCCACTTTCTGTCAAAGTGAAATCTTAATAGCTGTATACAAGTAAAATTGTTTAAAAATGTTAATGCTCCAATACTGGTTTTTATGGTTACAGAAATTCTGAGGATTTACTTGTGGCTACTCTTAGAAATAAGCCAGACGTTTGAGTTAATACGCGTTCTTTGAAGCTACATTTTTTTCAACTCATCCTACTGTACCTCATTATTCTACTGTATAGAAAGCATGGACAGTGTTCATTTCATTCTTAAATGAGTTAGTAAGACTTTATTTGGTATCATTACAATGGCTACATTTTCTTAGCTTGAATTTGATTCAGGGACAAGAGTGGCATGTAAGCTTATTCTGTTAAGTATTTAACAGATTTCTCAACCAACGACGTGGAGCTGTTAGTGAGCACTTGATATGTGCATTATGAACTTTATCTACAATATCATATTTATTTTTATCCTCACAGTCTTTTCAAGTTGATGTCATCAACTTCATTTCATTTCAGATGAAAAACTGAAATTTAGAAAGTCTTAGTAACCTGCATCATGTCTCACACAGCCAAAGTATTGAAGCTTGGATTCAAATACCAGAATCATCTGAATCTAAATGATATTCTTAACCACTCACTCTACACTGCTCCAGAAAATAGATACACATACAAGAGCCGAAAAGAAAGGTAGCCTCTCAAGAAAAATCTCAGTCATGAACCCCAAATTCAGAAACCCTGCTCTAAATTAAAGAGAAAGTTAAAGGAGACCTTGAGATTTCTTTTGGGTTCGCCACCATAGTTTACAAGGAAAGAAAGGACAGGAAATAGGAAACTGAGACAGAAACTTGATCTTGGAAATTATCTTTGTTTTTTTAGCTAGAGAAGACATTGACAACTTTTTCTTAAGCCGTATAGTAAATATTTTAACGTTTGTGGATCATGATGTAGTCTCTGTTGGAACTACTCAGTTGTGCTGTTTTAGGTGAAAGACATAAACGAGGAAAAGAATGAGTGTGACCAGATTTAACCTGCAGTGGTTCCCACTAGCTACGTTTGCTTACTCTTTGAGTACAGCATACAACATACTGCATTTTATAGGACCCCAGGTTTTGTAATCAGAATACAGGAGCAGGTGCAGGAGAAAAATCATGGTTATAGGCTTACTGCTTACTCTCCTCTCTGTTACAGTCTCTCAATTATTATTTATTAATATGTTGTATCAAGAATAAGGGTTTCTTAAGGGAGCTGTGTTACCATCATCAGAGATCATACTATGACAACTAAGTCTACTCTGGTGAGGAAG
This sequence comes from Pan troglodytes, assembly GCF_028858775.2. Lineage (NCBI taxonomy): Eukaryota > Metazoa > Chordata > Mammalia > Primates > Hominidae > Pan > Pan troglodytes. The sequence continues at coordinate 82,499,894 of NC_072413.2, forward strand.
ATAAGTATCAGTTACTAGATGGTAAATGTAGAGCTTCTCAGGTACTAACAGTATAATATTTAGTGTGAGTGCTGGGTAGTGACAAGTTCTGGAAGAAATTAGTCACACAGTTGCAAGGTCATTATTAGATTTTTGGAAGGAAGGATAACATAAATGTTCAAGTAAAGAATTCCACGTGGAGATGTAGAAACGTTAGTGGAAATATTAGAAATTATACCGTGAAATGGTGTTTGACAGTAGGGTTTTAAAATGGTCAACATGCAGCCAGTAGAGAAACAAACAAACAAAAAGTTGAAATAAAGATGTGAGACCCAAAAATGGCAAGTGAAGATGACAATTCTTTTTTAATGTAAAAATGTTGTTATATAAAATAGACATTTTAAGTAATTCACTTTGAATGAAGCATCTTAAGAAAAAATGCATATGTTTAGTCTTTTCCACCTCCAAATGTAGGTCAAGAATAAAGTATTTGGTGATGGGAGGGTAGGAGAGATGGGATAACCATTGCATAAAATTTACACATGCAAGAATGTTAATGTGATAAAACTGTTACACAATACCAGTCTCTTGTTGCTTCACCAAACCTTATCCTGACTTTATCCATTTTTATGGCCTCCTCCTCTTTTTCACCCAATCAGATCTCTGGTCAAATGATTGTGAACATATTATAGGTTTCTCATTAGACTTAATTAGTTTCCCTCAAACTTATGAACACTGCCCAGGCATCTTCTGTATTATTTGGACCCATAAAGCAGAAAGGGAGCCACATCCCTAATGTCTTTCTGGTTTGTCATTAATATAAACAAAATATTCAGAACTATTATTTTTAGTGGGGGTTCATTCAGATGTTCAAGAACATAGAGATATTTCCATTTTACCTAAAGGAAAAAATATATCTGCTATATAATACTAAAGATAGAACTTAATTGAGCCTATCAGATGATGATGAAGAAACAGTGCAACATTTCAGATGATTTAACTGCATGCTTTGTGCTCAGCCTTTTTCCCTTAGCACCCTGTGGATTTCTTCTACAGCCATTCCCGTCTTTGAAGTCAGTGGGAGCTCTGAGCCTAGAAATGTCACCCAGAGTACAGAAGGGCACAAGGACAAGTCTATTTGACTTTGTGTCCTCACAAGGATCATGGAGTGGTTAAATTAGTAAGCAGGAGGAAAAAAAAATCCTAAACTTAGTCAAATGCAAAACAAGCATTTTTCTTTCTTCTTCTTTTTTTTTTTGAAGTTCAATGTTGTTTCCTTTACTTTTTTTTACATTTTGTGTTTTTACCTTTGCCCTTCCTGTTTCCAACAGTGATTAGAAGTACTGAAAACTCTTCAGAAAGTATGTTCTGTTGATATTTCTAACAGGGACTGGAGCAAAAAGTATGACTTATGAACCTCTGCCCCTTTGATGCGCTATCTCTAAAGCTGGGAGTGCAAAGTGTGAATGTCTCAAGCTTACATTAGCTCTCAAGGGATTGCCAAGACCAAGCAGTCATTGATGGGATTTCAAAAGATGAATAACCAAGCAGACTACCTTAGTATGCATTAGCACTAATAATTAGTAGAGATCTTTACCCACGCTTTTCTTAAGGCAGAAACATTTAATGTCTTCCTTTAATCATGTATGATTTTCAACAAGTATCATTTATTAAAATATTTTGAATCCTTAAATAAGAAAGATGTCTTATAAATACTTAGCATATGGCCCATCACTGCATGTTAATAAGCTGTTAGTATTTATTAAACATACGATTACTGCCTTATTAAAATAAAAGTTAATGCCAATTGGAGATAGTTAATTTAATGTATTACTACTTTGGCTAGTTAATATCAACCTCTCCCATGCGTTCCAATAGATGAATAAGAAATTTAATTACTGTATATTAAAATTTTCTGGACAGTTTACTTTTATTGCACTATAGGATTTACTTTCTCTTTTAATCTTCTTTGACTTTCCTAAACCTTTATCAATTTACTTGGTAATTTTTCAATCACATAAGCACAGGATATTTTCTTTGGCTATGCAGTCAAGGAAAACACCTGGTGCATAGTGAACTGATAGGTGGATTTTGATGGGGTTCAACTAAATTTATTTTAATTCAATAGATGTTATGAACATTGTTTACATGCAAGAAACTATGCTAAACATTTTGGGGATAGAGAAAGAGACCTGAAAGGAGCCAATCAACTTTTCTGGTTTGCTCAGACCTCATGGATACATGGATATAGAACGTTAGTGTTAAAACAGAAAATTCCAGGCAAACCAGGATGAATTTTTTTTTACCCTGGAAGCCTATTCTTAGGACACTTACCTCAAGGAGAAAAAGACAATACATGAATAAAGAATATATGTCATAACATGAATTTTTACCTAATGGCCCAGGTATACATTACTTCTGGGTAAGCAGTCAGGCAGATACTGCTACAGCTGTTTTGTCAATATTGATAATAATAATCACGATTTTGACTTTATGTTTTAATGCAAAACCATATAAAAATATGATAATTATGATACTCTTCTGAGAATTCTGAAACGCTGAGTAGCTGAAAAAGTTGCACTGCGTTTTCCTTATCTGTAATTTCTTGGTGCAGAAAATTATAAACATTAAGAAAACTTGAGTAACATCTTTACTGCCTAGTGCTTTATGTTGTTTAGAGAATTTCCTTATTTAATTCTTTTAGTGATTCTGCAGGTTATACATGAATTAATTCATTCAACAACAAAACCACAAGAGAGGTCCCATTTTTATTTCCATTTTACATATAGGAATGCTGAGACTTAGGAAAATTATGTAATTTGTCCAAGGTCAAACATGTAAATCACAGCCAGGATTTTAACTTGAGCAGTCTAGCTTTAAAGCCCAAGTTCTTAACCATAATATTCCTGCCTTCCTGAGGCAGTGCTCGAATTGGCATTACCCAATTTAATTAGAAACTCATCATCAATAGGGTTATCTCATCCCTATATCTAGAACTGGCACAGCAAACTAGTTACAGGAGGGAGCTGGCTTTTCTAACTTTTAGTCTGATTATCTTTCTGTTATCCCACAGTATCTCTTTAAAAAAAAACTTTACTTTTTCTCACACCAAACATAATATTAAGCCACATAACAGCATATTATTTATCCATTTGCTAGATTATAGACAAAGTAGTGTTGGGGAATAAAAAAGGACTTTTGGAAAATATCACTTTCTTGGCATTGATAATGTGGCAGGGGGGAGGAAGTGTTTGTTTGGATTCATTTTATTTTAGATTTATATATTTTTGGAAAGCTGTAGTATATAGACATAAGCTTCATCTAAACAAAGAAAAATAAATAAATAAATAAAGGGTTGTCGTGCCAGTTGAAGCAGGTGAGCAAGATTTAGGTCTCCAATTGCTTGATGTCCCTGTTTCTTTTTATTACCCGGAAGGTAGAATGACCTAGAGTTCTGACCAGCATGGCTTAAGAACCATCCCTATAAATTCTAGAGACATAACATCTATGGTTCCATCTCAGTGAAATAATGGAGAAGGAGCTCACAGATCTGACAGGATTTGATTTAGGGATTAAAGCATAGCAGTCTTTCATTAATTCCATATAGGACAGTCATTTTATTGTGTGTGGATGGCCAGCAATCAAAGCTATTGAACAGAATCAGGACATATGCATTGAGTAATCATGACAGAGATAAAAGGGTGTGAGATTGTAGACGACTGGCAGGTGACATCATTCCTTATGGATTTCTTGCCAAACAATATTTGCTATAAACAGTAAACCAGAGGGAGAAAGCTTGGTTAGTCCTCGAAATAGGCACAACACACATGAAAGTTGGTTTGCAAAGAGATGTAAATGATGATCACATTTCAAGTCTTTGCTCAACTCTAAGGTACTTGACATAGATACTTGTCTTGATCAACTCATAGATACTTGACATAGACCTTTGAACTATAAGAAAAAAAGAATTGAAACATTTGATTTTATTATCTTAGAAAATTGTATGGTCCATTCAAACCACTTGGTATAACTACCTGAGAATTCACATAAATGTATAAAAAGACAAAATAATACAAGATCTTGTTAAATGACATGGCATCTTGATGATGTCTGCAGATTTCTGTGAGTTGTCAACAGCAGGTAATAATGTGACACAGATACTTGTATAATAACCACTTTATTTAAATAACAAAGTCCCCATTAAAGACTCTAAATGAGTTCAGCATGTATCATCCAAATCCCAATTTATGTCTCTGGTCATTATCCAATCATAGCTACCAGAGTAGGTAACATCAAGGTTTTTAGGACAGTATAATTATTTTTTACTGAGTTACATTTCTTAACATTAAGAAGACTAAAATTAAGTAGGAAAATATTTAAAATAATTTAATCTGGGATATTTATATTTGGATTTTAGAATATTCTATATATGATAATTTCAGGATAAATCTTGTAATACTGTTTTTAATAATGTTGAGCAATCTGATATCAACTTTATGTTGAAGTCTAATAATGTGTGCATATATATAAACATGAGTTAAGAGAATATCAAATTATTCATATCGTATCATATAAATTCATAAAATTCACTTAAGTACATGAGATGATCTATTTTCAATTAGATAATGTAAGTATTTAATAAGAAAATAGAATGAAATAGTTTCTTAAACTATTAAGCCAGTTTAAAATGTTAACATGTATATTTAAATGTGTTTGTAAATAAAACAAACATTTATCAAGGACTCTTAAAAGTTATTAACATTTGCAAGACTTAATAATAAAAACTTTAAAAAATGATTGGCTTTAGGACGTTCAATTTTAACAAATTTGATATTGAATAATTAAAGTATTTATGAACAGAAAACCACCATTGAGGTTATCAAAACTCACATTGACATTAGGGAAATGAAATACCTTCTCTATAAATACAAGTGCCTTCTATAGTACTTAGTACTTATGGAACAACTTCAAGAGATGCAGAGATAGCTATACTGAAAATATGAAAATAACAGCTGGGCATGGTGTTGTGCACCTGTAGTCCTAACTACTCAAGAGGCTGAGACACGGGATCACTTCAACCCAAGGGTTCAAGGTTACAGTGAACTATAATCTTGCCACTGTACTCCAGCCTGAGTGACAGAGAAAGACACAGTCTCTAACAATAATAAAAAATTAAATATAAATAGGAATATTTTAAAATATAAAGCTATTCTGTGATTTAAGCCTCCATGAAAACTAAGTAAAGGTTGTGTATTTAGAGATTTCATGTGACTCTATGCATGATAATTTTTCAAGCATCTTCTTCTTTGAACAACTAGGAGATGGAATTATGAGGGGAGTCAGGGTGAATACAGTTACTTGGAAGACGTTTCCATGGCTTAATGGACTACTTCACACACTGCATAACAAACGCCCTTGTCTGTTTTTCACAATTCTCATGCCACCTCTAAAAACAAAGTGATTGAGATATTTCACACTGTAATTAACAAGTGGATGATGATTCCAGCCTTAATTTCATTTGATTGAACAGTTATGGTGCTCATGATTGAAAGTAAGTGTGGGCCATATAGTTAACACTAGATTAGCATTTCGTCCCACTTGAGGAGTGAAGTGGGAGGGAGGGACTAGTGTCTGGCTGCTTATATTACAATCATCTGTTATTCCTCAAGACTGCCAGGAGAGTAGCAGTTCTAGGATACTGTGAATGATTGAATAATCATCTATCATTCTTAGAAAGATTCATAAAGGAGATGTTTGGGGCTGATTTTATTAAGCAGCCATGTACACTACATGGCCTAATAGTATAATTTGACAACCAAATTTGAAAGTCATTTTGTTTCCCGAATAGTGTGGACCTCTCTGGAGGCAAGCAAATCCTACACATTCGTAGCTACCACAGAGGCAAAAGTACTTATTTGTGAGAACTACATCAAGGCAACCATTGGGGGTTTTCTTGAAAATGAAACATTTGCGGCCAGTTGACATTGCAGAAGGTTGGGTTGAGCAAACTGTATCAAGAGAGAAGTGTTTGCTGACAGTTTGACAAAAGGACATGTTGCTTTTGCTTTACCAGAGGAGAGGTTAGGCGTTACAGCACCACTCCCAATGAGACCTTGGGGTATTGCATAGCTATCCATTCACAGCTTTCACAGTGATAAATGAGGTCTTAGCAGATGCCTTGCAGAGAGGGTTAGAGAGGAATAGATTCCTCATATGTCTGCCCTTTTCCCCTCAGATTGGGTGAGGCAGATGATTAGAGAAAGTAGAGTCTGGGTAGTTTAATAAAACCCATCTGCTTTAGCTTTTAATAGAAAAGCCTTGCAGAAGGTCTTGAAAAGTAAAAGCAATTTAATTGTAAGAAATCATATATATATGATATATATATGACATATATGTATCGTATATATGACACACACATACACATGCATAGCAAAATATGTATTTATATTTTTCAAGGATAAAGCTTTCATTGCCTTTTTGCCTGCAGTCCCAGTTGAATGGATGTAGAGTTTTTCCTACATCCAACATGGGCTCCTGACTACATAGTTATGACATCAATAGATGGTTGTGTTGATTAAACATAGAGGAAGTGGAAACAATGAAGATCCAAATCACTTTAAGTTGCTAAACAGCATGGGGAATTTTATAGCAAAATGTAATTTACTGTAAATATCTGATGTACTGAATGTATAAGGTACCAAAATCCTAATGAATTCTTCCTTTCTCACAATGCCTCCAGTACCAGCTCTCATGGAAGATCTCACTGAGGCACCTGAAAATCTAAACAAAAAAAGGGAGAAGTCATTACTTCAACCTATTCACTTCAAAATTATGGATGATATTTGAAAAAGATTTTATTCTATAGATACTTATTTGGAGACTTTTACTGCATCTGCTATATTTTTTGTTTGAATGATGGTTATATCAAAATTAAGTTAAAAATATTTCTAAATGTGTTGAGCATTTTGTATATTAACAACATAGGTAAATAGTGATATATCATCCACGTATGTATGTATATATCTGCTCAGGAAAGAATAAAACTTGCAGAGAAACACTGGTAAAATTAAGTGAAAACATTAATTTTGTTGAATACTTTCATACTGGAACTTTAGAGTGCTCAATACTTGATGACTAGTTAACAACAGGGCACATTGCTTCCAGACAACCAAAACTTATAAAGAGAGTGAGGAAGGGCTGGTATATTGTAAATAAATTGAAATTTGGGGGACTAGCTTCTAAAACAATTTTCATTTTATTAAATTTATTTTTATTGAATATATTCTTTATGTAATAAAAGCATTTTATGAAAAATATCTAGTTCTATAAAAATCAGAGCAAACATTTTAAAATATTTATGAAGAATAACTATTAGCCTAGCCTAGTAGTTATTTAATTTATAGCAAAATAATTATTTTAAACTATTTAAACAGGATGCTTATTCTTCTTCATAAAGAAACACCTCCTAGCTTCAGTTTTTTAATATCAACTATCATGGACTTTAATGAATATGACATAGCTTGTTTAAAAAGAAAATAAACTGAGAACTCCCATGATTATAAAAACTTTAGGAGCCTTAGTTTATAACCATAGCTCTCAAACTTTAGAATGTACCTGAATCACCTGAAGGGCTTTGTAAAGCAGACTGCTGGGTTCTGTCCCCAGAGTTTCTGATATGACTTTTTAAGAAGTTTCCATGTGATGCTGATAACTGCGGTCTGGGGATACCTATGAGAACCACAGGTTTATACTATCAACTTACTCCTCCAGTGAAAATCCATGGCCGCTGGCGAAAACAAAAATGTGAAACGATGAGGTAAGTCAATCATAAAAAAAGGAGAATGTGCTTTCTTCTCTTTGAAGAAATGGTGGTGTGGGTTTTTTTGTTTATTTTTTTGTTTATTTTTTTTTTGCTTCTTCTTCTTCAGACTTGTCCAGAAAACCAAAGAGGAACCAGAAAATTGAAGGAGGAAACAAGAATAGGCAACTTAACTCTGTTACAGCAGTTTGAACTTGGCCGCAAAAGAATTTTCTAAATCTTCCTCAGCCTTCTGAAGTCTTGAGGCATCCTTTTATTCCTTTTCTGTAGCTTCCTGAGGTGCTACCTTATGGTATTTTATATTGTTGTTTTGTCCTTTATAATTTTGTGTATTTTTATACCATTACTCCATAACAGAATAAGCTTTATTATCACAATTAGCATTATTGTAGTGATGTAACTTTTTGCAAAATCCCTTTCTTTCTTTATGGAAACATTATTTGTCTAGAGTTATTAAGATATCCCCAGCTCTCTAAGCTGTTTATATTTCAAATTTATATAGACCTTAAGGGTTGTGGCTTTTCTTGTTCAATCATATCTGGAATCTCCAGGAACTGCCCACAATTGCTTTGACTCTGTGGGCTTAGCCATTCTTGCAGCTTTATGACCTAGAACACCAACAATAGGCATCATGTGTGGGTAACAAGAACATGCTTTCACACCTGGTCCACAAACCAATTTAAATGTGTTTCTTTAAGTGAGAGAAAGAACTGCCTGTTTGTGTTTGCTCTCTAACTGTACCTGAACTCAGGCTCCCTCATGACAATAGAGTGATTTTCTGGAACCCTGCATTCCCTAATCCAGTTCTCACAATAATATTAACAATCATGAGGAAAGTAAACACAAGAAAACAGGAATCCTCATCAATGTCATGGCATCATTTTTATATAATCATTTCATTAAAAAAATCATATCTTTTCCATGTTCTTGTTGGCAGCAACTTGATTTACAAATGCTAGCTAGTGTCTAATGTGTAGCCTTGGAAATGTCTCTCAACTTCTTAGGAACTTAGTTTCCTTCAATGGATGGATCTAAATACACTGTCAAATGTTTTCAGCTTTCAATTGGAGCAGCTCTTAAATGGGAAGAGTCTGTGATGCCAAGTAAAAGCAGTTGTTGCAATCACAGAGTTCAACAACTCATTTGGTTTGAGGTCAAAGTTCTTTTGTCCTCCTTTAGCACTGAGCATAAGCACACTAGATACAAATCGCAATACAGAAGCAATGCATAGAAAGAAAAAGTCTCAACGTAAAAAGAAGTTCACTTACTTTTACTTTATACACTATCTCACTGGCTGCTTTTAAAATATTTCCTAAGCCAGTTTGAGGACATCTTGAAAGATGCTAAGCTCATCCTGGCCTTTGCACATTTTGCTCCTGACAAGAAAACAAAATGATGTTTTTGTTTTTGCATCAGAAAATTTATTTTCAGCAAGAATGTCCTCAAACTTCCCCCCAAATACACTTTCTTAAAATGCTGGCAAATGGTCATTTCAAATATACCTGTTATATTGTGGTAGCGTCTGTCTGTTTTCCCCTTGCTGTCTCTTGTTTTGGTCTTTTGATACGAGTAGACACTCAGCAGCCACAGTCACTTAATGGAAGTGAACGGCATTTTGAGAGACCCAAAATTTTCATCACTGAATCTATTTAGGGAGGCTTCACAGAGCCATTCTTCGTCTAATCTCCTACTGATTTTCAATGCAAATACTGCCAGCCTTGCTCATGGCCACAGGATTTAGTTACGCACTTGACTGAAAACCATGTCAATGCAAATTCAGAGGATAAACCAGCATGCAAATCCCCAAGGCTTCAGCAAGTTACAATTCAGCCACAGTATTAGCAAAACAAGATAGCAATTATGCAAGGAATCAGCTGAAAGGTTATTTTTAATTTAAAGTTTTTGCATCTTTACAGCTGAGAAAAATGAAACCCTGCCTATTCTTTCTTGTAAAACCCACCGGTAGAAACCAAAAGACATATGGTACATTATCACACCCATGTTCTAGTATGAGTCACACACACACACACACACACACACATATGTACACTCACACAAACTGCTTCAAGAAGGCAAGAGAGACTTCTGATGAGGTTAAATTGTTATATTTTCTTCCAGTGTTTAATTATTGATATTTCAGAGACCAACATATAATTAGCATCCATTAAAATCTTCATATTTGAAAGTATCAGCCCTGAGCAATTTGCCCTCATTTCTAAACTCTTATCTCTGGTCTCACCATTCCTCTTTCATCTTACTTCTGGGTGCTGTTGCTGAGGTATATTTTGCTAAGATGGGTAAAGGAAGTTGCTGAGGTATCTTTTGCTAAGATGGGTAAAGGAAGCCTTTCATCACAGTTCAAGGATCTACATTGTGCTCAGAAAATTCCAATTTGAATTTATGACTGCTGGAGCTATTTCATTTATTTAAAGTCTAGAAATATTAAAGCCATTCTATAATGTACTATCTCTAAAAAGGCATCAACCATCTCTGTTCATGATAACCTGCATTTCTCCTGAGTCAGGGGCAGACAATGCATGTTCCTTTTGCAGTATTTTCAGGAGTCAAGAAAAGCAGGCACAATTTTGAAAAGATGACAGAGGAATTGTGTGGTCAAATTTAAGAATGACTGTAGTTGACTAAAGCAAATAGCACACTTGAGAACTCAGGGCAAACCTGAGTCTCAGGGTAAACCTGAGTCTCAGGGTCAGGGTTAGAATCCAGGGTTTCCTCCTAACCTGTTGGGTAAACTGGACAAGTTACTTAGCTTCCCAGCTTTCCTGTATTGTCTCATAAATGTCAACCCCTTCCTTCTCAAAGTGTGACCTGTGGTCCAGCAGCATCGACATCACTCAGGAGCTTGTTAGAGAATTGTAGAATCTTACCCCAGCCCACCCCAAACCACTGAATCAAAACTTGCCTTTTAGCAAGGTCCTCAGGCGATTTGTATGACTGTTAAAATTTGACAATCACTGGTATGTAATACAATAGGTCTTCTGTAAGTGGTAATTTAATTCATTTATTGAGTGTCTACTATTTCCAGGATTCCCAGTGGACATAATAGAAAATAGACACTAACATTGACCTTTGTTCTCATGGTAGGAGAAACAGACTTGAATCTCACAAATTAAAGTCTATTTGAAGATTGACAAGAGTGCCCTGAAAATCTTGAATGAGGCCTTATGATCACAAGAAAATTGACCTGGACAGGGGTGTCAAAGAAGCTGTGTTATTAAAGTGTGTCCAGAGCTGTGTTCAGAAAGACATTTGTCATTTCTCCTTACCCGGAACATTTCAGTTTTAACAACTTAAGTATTAACCAATCTTATACTTCTGAATATATGTTAAATTCTCTTAGGATTATACATTCTTTTTCTCTTATTTGACATCCAATCCTGGACTTCCAAACAACTATGTGTCTGCATTAACTCAGCAGACATAAATCCCTCACTTTCTTCCTCGGTGGGGGTTCTCTCCAAAAGGGTATTTAGCCTGGTAGGGGACATGTATCTTTCTACTAGCTAAGACAACAACTGGAGCATCTGCTGCTACTCATGGGATCTTGAAAGGTCAAGCTCCCTCTCTGGACACGTTATATCATAATAATTACTTTCCCTTGGTTTCTCTCCCTTTAAGTACTATTCTCAGACTCCACCAAGTCCTGACCTGCCCACCCAAGCCTGCTGGTTCCTGAGTTACCATATTAAGAGTAATAGAACTGCCACAGTAAATAGTAACAAATCGAGACCCAGAGTGACCAGACTTCCAGAATCAAAAATAGAAAAGAAGTCCCAAACCCAATTCTATCCACCAGCTGCTGATACTTTGGTGCGGAAGTAGTCAGTATTAGAACAAGGACAAGTACTTACGAATTCTAATTACCATGCCATAGAATATGCATTCTAGAAATATTTTATTAACTCATGTTTATAAAAATCCTTTTTCACTGATGCTTATTCATCTTGTTCAGCAAAGTTACTTTTAAATATACATCTGACTGTATTACTGTCCCCTGATTAAAGTGTGTTGATGATTCCCCAGAAAGTCACTTTCATGAAGTTCAATCTCCTACACGTCCTTTCATTTCCTATGACCTTTTCACCTGGTACTCTACACTCCTACCATCTCAAAGACAAAGATTTTCAAATATGCCTTCCTTTCTCAGGCAACTAAGCTTTTTGTCATTTTCATTATTTGATTGGAAATCTCCTTATTATTTCATTCTCCTGAAGAGTCTCCTTTTTCATTCTGTAGCTACTCATATTTCCTTGATGAGGCCTGCCCTGACTCCCTGTGTAGAACGAAGCAATTCAAAATTCCCCCAAAATGACTTCCATTATCTATTTTGCTGCATCATATTTTTATTACACAGATATTTCTGGGATTCTGCATCCATTTTCGTATGATATTGTGATGTCAAGAGAAGAGACCCTTCCTTTTGAATTGTATATTCCCAGAGTCTAATACAGTATCTGAAGCATAGCATACCCTCAGGGAAAATGTGTTTAGAACAAAGTCAAGCAGAAAATGAATGAATGTATGCACAGGGGTCATAGGCTATTTCCATCCATAATTGAAAGCAGAACAAAATTAAAAGCCATATCCTTGCACATTGCTTGTTTTGAAATCAATGCTGAAATATTTGTAAAATCAACAAAGAGAATATGCAGAGGGATACATAAAGCCAGCTCTACCTCTTCTTTCCTGAGTACTGAAATTGTACCATTTGCTTACAATAACCCCCTAAGTGTACATAGACAATTTTCAAGCATTTCAAATCAAATGTGAGGTCAGGAAAATATTTTTTTTATTAGTAGGACAACTTTCATGTTTCTCAAAGCAATTTATAAATATTATCTCATCAAATCTAGGGCAGACAGGATGAAAATATTACACTAATGCTCCAGATGACAGAGGCCAAGAGAAGGGCGTATGTGAGCATGTGTATGTAAATGTGTGAGTGTGTGTGTGTCTGTTGGGTAAAAATCAGCCTCACTATGCTAGAGTCTGCTCAATCTGTCCCTCTCAGCTCATTGCTGGTCAATGAAGATCACCACAGACAAGATGATCGGACTATAATGTGGATCAATTATTTAAACTACTCTCCTACTAGCTTTTCACACACTGTGTTCATTCTGTGCAATGCTAGAGACTAGTCAACAGTGAAATTTCTGTCTTCCTTTAAATCTTTGTGTCAGTCTCTCTCTTTTTCAATAATGGCTTTCCACAGTACTTCCTGCCTCCAGATTGGGGAAAAACTAAAATGTATAAGGCATGCACTGTGCTCTCAGAGAATTCACCATTTGATAGGCTGCCAAAACTTGTTTTGTTTAAGTCATTGTTCCTTTATGAATGACAATAAATACACAGTCTAAAATGCACAGGGAAAATACAAGAGTCAAGACAGTCTGTACTATTTGAGAAAGCACCTACTCTATGTTCTTAAACCCTTCAGTAGCAGGACTGCATCTTGGTTTTTCCAATCTAATTTCATGCTATCCTCCAAGGAACTCCAATTATGCTGTTGGTCTCATTTACTCTCACAGTTTTCATTTCTGTATTAACTCATTTTCTTTCTTCTACTTAAACTACCTGCACTTTCTACCTTCTCCATATACTCAAGTTCCACCCATGTCTTAAGATCCATATTTACCTCCCCCCAGTAGAAATCTGTTTTCCTGGTTATTCTGTTCCATTCCTGAAGATTTAGTAAATATTATAAAAGTAAGCATAGAAGTACACATTGATTATATTGTACTCTATTTGTTCCAGGTATGACCATCTTGTTTCCCCAAGGATGACCTATGTTTTGACTTTTACAAATACCATATCTTAAATTAATTTGTATTCTCCAAAGACTGAACAATAACAAATACCATATCTTAAATTAATTTGTATTCTCCAAAGACTGAACAATAACAGGGATTCAATAAAAATCCCTTGCTTCAGAGTTGGGATTAAAGTCTTCACTCATTTATTTTTCTTTTGGTTATACCAAACACTCACAGCTCCTTGTCTCTCTTTATGCATTTCTCTATGCCTGGAGTTCAATTTTCCCACTCTTAAACTTGGAAACTCTTAGCCCTCCTTTAAGACCCAGGGCACAGAAGTATTTCTTCTTGGTTATTTCCAGAATTGATCTGTTTTACTCTCATGCTTCTATGATACTTTACACAGTGCTCTATTTTAACAGTAATTACATTTCCTTATTTTAAGGGTTATAAAATTGTCAAACTCAATACCATTTGTGGTACACTGAAAAATATCACCAAAACATATCCATCTCCTAAGCTAAGTGGGGAAGGGAGTAGGTCATTGAGGATTTGATTACGGATCTTGAGATGAGAGTATTATCCATGTGAGTTCTAAATGCAATCACATGTATTGTTATAAAAGAGAGGCAGAGGGAGATTTGATACAGACACAGAGAAAAAGGTGACATATAGATAGAGCAAAGATTTGAAAATACTGTCTCCTTTGAAGATTGGAGTGATGAAGCTACAAGCCATGGAATGGCAGCAACCACCAGAAACTGAAAGAGGAAGGAAAGGATTCTTTTCGAAGTGTCTGGAGAGAACATTTCAGCCCAGTGATACTAACTTCAGATTTCTGGTCTCCAGAACTAGGAGAGAATAAATTTCTCTTGTTGAAAGTCCCATAATTTGTGGTATTGTGTTACAGTGGCCATAGAAAATGAACTCACCATGTCTCAATTTAATCAATTTATTTATTTATTCATTCATTTATTTGAGACAGAGTCTTACTGTGTTGCCCAGGATGGAGTGCAGTGGTGCAATCACAGCTCAGAGCAGTCTGGAAATCTTCGGTTCAAGTGATCCTCCCACCTCAGCCTCCCAAGTAGCTAGGACTACAGGTGTGAACCACCATGCTTGGCTGAATCTATTTTGTATTGTTTGCTCTATGTCCTGTCATTAGCATTATACCTTCCATATAGCAATACATGTAAGAATTGCTTTCTGAGCCCCTGCTATGTGTAAGGTGTTATGCTAGCTGCTTGGCGATTTCATTGAAATAAGCATTTTAAAGGCTACTTTTGGTATGATGAGTTTTTATTGCATATATGTATGAACTTAAGCTTTTCCTGAAAGTTCAGATTTGAATATCCAACTGCCTATTTGACCTCTCTACTTGTATTTTAAAACAGTGCCTCAAACTTAAATAATCGAAACATTACTCTTGATACATTCTCTGCAGTTGTATTATCTGGAGACCACACTTTTGCTTCTCTCCAGGTTACTCTATTATTAACCAAATGTACAAGTCAAAAATCTTTCTTTCCTCTCCCTCCATATCCCACAGACCTCAACAAATCCTGTTCCTCTCTCAGAATCACATCTCATATACATTCACTTCTCTCCATCATCACTGCTATTACTTATTTTCACACTCTTAAGAACTAATCAGTTTCCTTGATCTCACTCTTATCTCTACTCTCTATAAGTTCTTCTGCATTTATTTTCTACAGTGTTCTTTTAAAACCATGAACTAGAGCCAGGAATGATAGCATGCACCTGTAGACCCAGTTACTCAGGAGGCTGAGGTGAGAAGATTGCTTTAGCCCAGGAGTTTAAGGTTACAGTGAGCTATAATCATGCCACTAAACTCAAACTTGAGCAACATAGAGACTTTGGCTCTTAAATTTAAACAAATAATTTTTTAAAAAAGGAATCCAGTAGGCTTTCTACGTAAAAATATGTCAGTGCCTTACTACTGCATTTCAAATAAAACCCCAAATTATTTCATCTCATGAAGCCTGTATGTCAGATTTCATTCCCTATCACTTTCTGTTGTATTGATTATGCTCCAATATTGTGGCTCTATTTTAGATTTTAATTAGTCAAACTCACTTTTACCTACAAGCCTTTACAATGGGCTTTGAAGTCTCTGAATAAAATGTCATTTCCTCATGTCAATTTCATAACTTATTATTATCTTTTAAATTCGAATCGTAAGTTACTCAGTCCCTTCCTACTATAGCCAATTATAATTCCTTGTGCAATAATCTGCACATTTGTTTGTGTATTTTTTATTGCATCTCACTAATATATAGGTTTCATGAGAGCAAAAAGACCCTATCTGTCTTATTTATCTCTATCTCCAGGGTCTAAGTCAGTGTTTGCTACATAATGGTTTCTCAATAAACAGCTGTTGAAAGAATGAAATGCAAAAATAAATGAGCTAGTCAATCAACAGCACCCAATCAATGAATGATCTTCAAATTCTAATATAAAAAGTGTTCCCAGGTCACCAGCCTGCCTTATAACAGGGACACACAATAAGATATTAATATAGCATTTGTCTTCCTCAGTTCACAACAGAACTGTGAAAACAATTGCACAAAAAAAGGAGGACCTCTGTATTTCAGGAAGTACCGTCTGCTCATTTCTGCATGTCTCCAAGTTCTATTTACATAGGTGTCTACTTATATCATTTCTTTGTGTCTGGTTTATTCTCCAATGCTCGAATATTTCTCACATTGCTGATTACAGCCCTCCTGCCAATAGTACTACCTGTAGAACACTCTCAAACTTCATCTGTCTTGGACACTCTGTGTTTTATCTGATTGTTTTCTCAACTCCTGGTGGCACCACCACTGCAGTGTCCCGGAGCTTATTATCCTTTTGAACACATGACTCTAACATAAGCCAAACAATTGTATGCCCCCTTTCAACTCTCTCTCCTGCTGCAAGAAGTCCCTATCTCCAGCTTGTACTGCAGGTCCCTGTCTGCCATTCTGAGGATGTCTTGCCTTCCCACTCTGACTACTCACAAAGAGATCAATGCCAGTACCATTCTCATGTTTGCTTCCCCTTCTTTGCTCTTCTTCCTCTTTCTCTTTCCACTGAAGTTGCTTTAGGTGGAAATTTGAGGATTTGTAGACTTGGCCTAATGCTTGTTTAATTATTTAATTAAAAGTTATTTTATTTTTTACAAAAATTTATTATCTGTACAGTTCTTTATTCCCATTTTATTCCACTTAGTATACCCAAATTATTTAAATCTAAATAAATTATATAGAATAACACAAATAATAGATACTCAATAAATAGAAGATATTATCTTCATCATCATCATCATCATTATTAAACAAAATTTAAAAAGCAAAACCTAATTTTTATTCTAACTTTAGGAAGTCTTTTGATGAATTCTGCAAAAATACAGTGAGTTATCAACGTTTAAAAATCTTTTTACTTTTTCTTCAAGTCTGAAGTCTATAATGCACCACAGCAAGTTGAAAATAGAATATTCTATCAGCCAAAAAATTATTCCTGTACATGATGTCAAACATCCGATTTACTTTAATAATTTGATCAATATACCTTTTGAAGTTACGCATACATAGTTTCCTGTGCCGTTTAAGCTTGTAGTTTTTGCTTACAGAAAAAAGTAAGAAAAAAAAAAAAAGAAAGCAGTACCAGCATATGATAGCAATTTTCCTTTGATCATGTCAAAAGTAAGATGTGTATGAAAGATGTGTTCAGGAGTAGTTGATACAGTAAATTCTCTTGCTTTAATTTGTGAATATAGTCTATATTTTATGTTCTCAATATTTGTAACACTGAAATACATTAACTTCCTCAACAAAATGTTGACAAAGAGCATCCCAAAATAGCATGCAGTATCAATAGTTACACTGATTACTTTTGATTAACATAGAAATTTTCATAACATATACTTGGATAAATTATTTGATTCAGTTCTACGCCTTGAAATCTCCAAATTCCAAATAGGAGGGGAATCACCTTTCAGGTTTGTAAAGATTAGTCTTAGATAAACTATATTAAATAATTATGGATAATGCACATTTATTTGACAATGAAGACAAAATAAATCCGCAGGAGGTAAATAAGTATTTAGCAACAGCAATTATCAGGAACCCCAAAATATACTAAGTTGCAAATCACAATAGAAGGAATTGCCATAATAGTTGACTATTAGATACATTTCCAAAGAATTTCTTAACTATTCATTTTAGGAATCAACAATCAGCCATTAAGTTAGTATTTAAAGGCTAAAGCTACTCTTCCTCTTATATCCATTTCGTGGAGGGAATCTTAGTTTTTGGACTTTGCCAACTCGGTTGCAGGTATTTTCTTTTCCAGGATAGCACGAGGATTTTCCACTAATCCTTTGGGGCATAATGCTGCCAGTCACTCAGAACCAAAACTATGACTTATTATGTCCAGTCTGCTCTTTTATTTATTTATTTATTTTCTCTTTTTTGAGACACAGTCTCACTCTGTTGTCCAGGCTGGAGTGCAATGACATGATCTTGGCTCACTGCAACCTCCGTTTCCCAGGTTCAAGCAATCCTCCTGCCTCAGCCACCCTAGTAACCAGGATTACAGGCACGTGCCACCATGCCTGGCTAATTTCTGTATTTTTAGTAGAGATGGGGTCTTGCCATGTTGGCCAGGCTGGTCTTGAACTCCTGACCTCAGGTGATCCACCTACCTTAGCCTCCCAAAGTGCTGGGATTACAGGTGTGGGCCACTGCATCAGGCAGCTAGCTATTTATTATCTTTAAAATTAGTATGGGCAAGCTGATCATCTGACTTGCTGGGGTGACCAGCCACCTAAGTCTGCTCTTATGTCCCCAAAGTCCTCCAGTGTCTTCCATAATCCTATACATCGAAGAAAGAAAGAACCTGCAATTTTGACAACTATGTTATTTTATTAAACCAAACATACTTTGTTTTTTAAGGATGAGGAATAAAAATAGTTCACATTGGTTTTAAAGGTGAATCAGCCAGTTTACCTGCAAAATGTAGGTGTCCCCTCTGCGTTGTTCCAGCTGTGGATTCCCTGGAGTGTTCATCTTTACCCCAACCACTGCAACAGAGCCTGTCACACTGCTGGTTGTACACGGTATCTCTTTAGCCTCACAGGCATCCTGGATCAGAAGGCATTGCAGGGAGGGTTTTGCAGAAAAGCAAGGTGTGAAACTGGGGGATTAGCTGACATGTTGCCTGCAGGAACAGGTGTGCAGTCCCCACTTGCAGGAAGACTAAATGGTCCATGGCAAGAGCAAATGAAGTGTCATTTTCAAGAAAACCAGACAGAGAGCTGGCAAGTACTCTGGGCTGAGTAATATCGAATAACACCACCTCCTTTTCCTTATAGTGGTTCTTCCATCAGCCTGATTCCAGAGACTGCCCAGGAATTAGCACCTCTGGACAATTCCTCTAGTTCAGAATCCTCTACTCTTCTCTTTCTTTTCCAATTTCATTCAGTTTCCTTCTCATATTTTCTCTTTTCCGCTCTACTGAACTATTATTATTATTATTATTATTAGTAGTAGTAGTAGTAGTAGTAGTAACCCTATTACAACTCACGTGAATGGTTATGAAGAGGAGGCTGTTATCTCATAATAAAACACACATAACGTAGCAACAAAATAAAGCAAAACTACACAGAGCCAAGAGAAACATAAAATCACTGTTTCCCTTTACACAAGGAAAAGGAGGCTGAGAATCAGACTTTGGAAATAATTTAGTCTGGTATCTCCATCCAAGAGGATAGAGAAGGTGATTACATTTTTTTCCTGCGAAATGTTGCCACAAGCACAAAAAAGTGACTCTTAATATAGCAAAAAAGAAAGCAAGCAAACAAAAACAAGAGAATTTCTTAAATAATCAAACAAAAAATTGAGGTTTTACATTATGCTGTACCTTTCCAGTCAACCAGTACACCTGAGTATGTTTTAAAAAATCATTCATATAAAGTATTAAATCAAATTTTAAGTTTCCACAGAAATGATATTCATGAGGCTACTGGTCTCATCATCCAAATATATTTTAATTCTCTAAATCCCATAGACAATTCCAAGCTTTCCCTCCTGTTTGTCTGATTAACTTGTCATCCGAATAGTTTTTATTTAATTATTTTCAGTTTCTTGGCACTGATAACAATTTAAATGTATTTGTTTCACAAAAAATGCACACAAACATTGACTTGAAAGTCCTAAAATGCATTAATTTCATTATCAAACGCTAAAGCTAAATATAAAAGCTATATAAGCAAAATAATAAAATGTGATCATAAGATCTACAAATATCAAGCTCTACTTTATACTGCCATGACAATGTTTTCTCATTTCTATTTACATAATCTCCAAAAACACAGCCTTTAGATTTTGAACTATTTGCTTTAGTATTTTATTTGTAATGAAACTTCTAATGAAATAAAATAATAGATAATTAAAAGAAACAGATTCTGGGGAAGTGATGTCTTAGAAGTAAAGCATATGGTTCTTTGCAAGACAGTAAAGAACTTCTCTATGAAATAAGAGCATTCGACTAGATGATTTCTGGGTTTTCTTCCAGCTCTGGGGACTTATGATGTTCGTTAGGTATATTGCCCTTTTTTTTTTTTTTTTCATTTGGTGGCTAGCAGCACCATTCTTTAGTGCGGTGTGCTCTATTTTCACCACTCAACTAACACATCTACAAAGGATACCCTGTCTGCATTACCACAACTTAATGAGTTTCTGTGAAAATATAGCATGCAGAAGCACACTGTGGACTACAAACACTGCAAATGCAAGATGGTAGTTCTACTGTCCAAGACACAAACTGCCTCAAGGAAGTGTAACTTAGGGGTTGAAATGTGTGGCCTCAAGTGCCTAACTCAGTTTAAATCTTTATTTTCTCAAAACCACTGAGTCTCAGTATCTAACTTGGAAAAGAAGGATGCAGGTACCAACCTTATGAGATCACTGGGAGAATGGAATGAAACAATGTATGCACAGCTCACATTACAAGGCCTTGAATGTGATAAGTATTTAATAAATGCTAGTGACTATTTTTTGTATACTCCTGGCATGCATCTGGGCAGTGATCATAAAATAAATAATTAAAATAAAACAGAGAAAAATACCAAAGTTTACTAATTTCTAAGTGTGGCCTTTTCCCAGGGATTGTTCTAACAAAAAAGGAGGCAGAACTAAGTAAAATTAAAGCTCTTTGAATTGAGGGAATTTAAAATTTCCAACAGAGAAGACAAATGGGCATAACTTTGAGTCTTAGTGTCACAAACAAGTGATTTTTCCATCCACCTTTTCCAGCTTTCTGAGTTTTTTAAATATGAATGCCTTTTCCCAGAGTGTACTGGAGCTGGCTTGTGATGGAGCTGGCACACACCAGCTTGCCAACTGTTAAATTTTCAGGAGTATTATGAGCTGGTTGATAGACTTTTGGTAGCTTGTAATCTATCAGGGTGGGAATATTTACTACAATCAAGGAAACAACCAATAACACAAATTATGAGTATTTTTTAGTCCTGGAGTTCTTGTTAAACATATACCAGCATACCTTTTCAAAAGAACCTGTTGACCATGAAAAGATAGCGCAAATATTGCTCTGGAAAAAGGGAAATCATGTGTTTTCAACAGACATGATATGAATGCTTATGGTGGTCCAGGCACTGTACTAGATTCTAAATTAGCTCTTGATCAGATTAAACTACTGATGCAGGATTTTTCTTGGCCACTTTACCGGGCTCAAAGCAGGGGATACCACATCTACTCAGCTTGTGTCTGGCTTGCACTCTGGCGCATGGCTTCCATGGCTAATGCAACTGTGTGCTTAGCCCCTGGTGGAAGGGAGCATGAGAGCAAGCAAGTGCAGGCTCCAGCCACCCACTCCAACCACCAACAGAGGAGTAGGTTCCTTGTGGGGCCCATTGCCAGACCAGACATATTGTCCCAAGGAGAATGCGGCAGCACCCAGGCAGGGGTGCCTGTGACCTGAAGCCCCAGAGTGGGTGTTACACTGTGCTAATTAGCTCTTTTAGTTCTGCTATCCACAGCCGGATGGATGGTTGCATGTTAACAGCTCAATCAGCCCCTTACTCCACTCTGGCCCTGTTAGAACAGAGGGCCAAGGTTACAGCCTTTCTTGGTATCCACATTCGGTGGGTCCCAAACTCCTGTCCCATGTCCAAGAAAAATGAGGTCACACTGACAATTGAAGGGTAATGAAGGTGGGGAATTGTATTGAGTGATGAAACAGTTCTCAGCAGAGAAGGCACAGGAACATCAGGTTGTCTCTCCCCCAAAGTCAGTTCGTCTCCCCGCAGTGTGGCTGGATCTGGGTTTTTATAGGCACAGGATGGGGGAGTGCATGCTGATTGGTTTGTGAGTATGAAAAAAAGGTTAAAACAAAGGCACCAGTGAAAGGTGGGCATGGCAGTGTAAAAACAATTTTAGGGAAGAGTAGGTGTATTAGTCCATTGTCACACTGCTGATAAAGAGATAACTGAGGCTTGGTAATTTATAATGAAAAGGAGGTTTAATGGGGTCACAGTTCCATGTGGCTGGGGAGGCCTCACAATCATGGCAGAAGGTAAAAGATACTTCTTACATGGTGGCAGGCAAGAGACAATGAGAGCCAAGCAAAGGGGGAAACCCCTCATAAAACCATAAGTTCTCGTGAGACTTATTCACTACCATGAGAACAGTATGGGGAAACCACACTCATGATTCAATTATCTCCCACTGGGTCCTTCCCACAACACATGGGAACTATGGGAGCTACAGTTCAAGATGAGATTTGTGTGGGAACATAGAGCCAAACCATATCATTCCACCACTGGCCCCTCCCAAATCTCATGTCCACACATTTCAAAAACAATCATGCCTTCCCAACAGTCACCCAAAGTCTAAACTTATTTCAGCATTAACTCAAAAGTCCACAGTTCAAAGTCATTGCTCATTATCATTATCAGCATTTTTGTCAAAGCCATTCGAGTCTCTAGGAAGTTCCAAAATCTCCCACATCCTCCTGTCTTCTGAACCCTCCAAGTCTCTAGGAAGTTTCAAACTTTGCCACATTTTCCTGTCTTCTTCTGAGCCCTCCAAACTGTTCCAACCTCTGCTTGTTACCCAGTTCCAAAGTCACTTCCACATTTTTGGGTATCTTTACAACAGCATCCCACTCTACCATATCAATTTACTGTATTAGTTCGTTCTCATGCTGCTGATAAATACATGTCCAAGACTGGATAATTTATAAAGAAAAAGAGGTTTAATGGACTCACAGTTCCATGTGGCTGGAAAGGCCTCACAATCATTGTGGAAGGTGAAAGGCACATCTTACATGGCAGCAGGCAAGAGAGAATGAGAGACAAGTGAAAGGTACAACCCCTCATCAACCTGTCAGATCTCATGAGACTTATTCACTACCATGAGAACAGTATGGGGGAAACTGCCCCCATGATTCTGTTTTCTCCCCCAGGGTCTCTCTCACAACATGGGGGAATTATGGGAGCTACCATTCAAGATGATATTTGGGTGGGGGCAGAGCCAAACCATATCAGTAGGTATATGTAAAATAGGTGAAGGTGGGGAATCAATCAAAGGAAAACACACCAAACAGGAAGACAGGTTCTCAATCCAGTTCGTGGATTTGATTTGTAGGTTGGCCTTTGGGCTATAAACTGTCTTTGGTATGAAGGTGAGATTTCACTGGGGACCTGCCCCCATCTGTCTAGGCATTTGTCTGCCTCCTGCCACTATCAGTTGCCGCCTCTGAAGAGTTACATCTAATTGTCATTAGGATAGGAATGATGTCCAAGCTTAACTGCTTCCTGCTGATGGGGGCATTGTTTTGGGGAAAATGGCAGTCAGATTTCCCTCCAAGACCTATATAAGTGTCCCCAGTGAAACAGAGCTTCCTTCTGAGGCTCCAGTTGCATGACCATTGGAAGTTTGATGACCTCTAAGTGAGAAAAAAAAATTTTTTTTACAAGGTTAAGTATGAATGGACCAAATATGTGTATATAGAAAGAGGAGTTAAAAGGGAAAGAATCTAGTGCTGAAGATAACAGAAATAAGAAGTTAAATATACTAATCCTTCTGAAAACAGTATTGTGGCCACAGCTGTTTCACCCTGGTGAAATAAATTGAATTCTGTATGAGTGCAATTAAACTTTAGGAGAGATAATTGTTTAGGGGAATAGATATTCCTATGGGTATTCAGGATTAAGTGTTCCTTGGCAAAGATGCCTCATAATGAGGAACAGAATGAAGGTAAGAACAGCAAGCATAGGCAAGACTATAAAGAGGATATCCATGGAAGATTAATTATTGACACTTGTCTTTTGTGATTTTTAGCTCGAGGTCCCCAATTTTCTCACATTGGTACTTTGGATGCTCTTCTGGGTTGACAGAGGTAACTGCTTCAGCTTCCCAGGCCTTTACTCAAGTATAATGAATCCAATAATGACTTCCAGTGACCTTTACTGTCGTAGAAGTAGGAAGAAGTACAATGTAAGGTCCCTTCCAATCTGGGCCTAGAGAGGGAGAAAGAACAGGGAGTGCCTTTACCAGTACTGGATCTCCTGGGTTGAATAGGGGTGGCCCTAATTCATGGGACTGGGCCTCCGACAGTTTTTTCAGTTCCTGTTGGAAGCAGACCAAATAGGTTATATGTTTAATTAAGTCAGAGGTCTCTTGGTTTAGCAAGAAATCATTGGTGAGAAAGGGTTGTCCTTACATCATTTCAGAGGGATTTAAACTCAGCTTTGAAGGGGTATCTCTAACATGTAGTAGGGCTATGGAAAGAAGAGTAGTTCAGGGGAGATGAGTTTCTTGAGACAGTTTCCTGAGTTGCCTTTTGATAATATCATTTGTCTTATCCACCTCTCCCAAGGATTTTGGTCTCTAAGCACAATGAAGAAGGTATTGTATGGCTAGTGCCTTTGAGGCCTCCGGTTATCATCACTCTGGAGGTACTTAGGGAGTCCAAAGTGATGAATTAACTCATTAATTAGTACTTTTATCACCTCAGAGGCTTTCTCCGTCTGACATGGAAATGCTTCTACCCAGTTAATGAAGGTATCTACCCATAGCAGGAGATACTGGATGCCGCTTGTCTTTGGCAAAGGGGTGAAATCTGTTTGTCAGCCTTCCCCTGGGTAGCCTCCCATTCTTTGGATTCCAGTGGGGAGAAGCTATTGATTGAGGAGATCACTCTTGAGGAAAGTCTTGCAAGCATTAACAACCTGTTTGATCACTTGTAGCAGATTTTTACCTGAGAGCAACCTCTGGGCCAATTGATAGGTTTTATCCTTACCTAGGTGGAAGGCATGGTAAAATATTTCAAGAACTTTCCATTGGCTGGCAGCTGGTAGATGAAGCTTGCCATCCTCCAATTGTTACCATCCTGAGGACTGAAAGATGCATCCCCAAGAGGTGGCCCATTCTATTTCTGCAGGAGAATATTTAGTTTTTATTTATGGAGCCCTTTCAGATTAGAGGGGCTTATGGAGCCCTTTCAGATTAGAGGGGCTTCAAGTGGGTCAGAATTCTGGGGCCCTCTTGCTGCTGACTTAGCTGTTTGGTCTGCCAATCTATTTCCTTCAGCTATTTCATCCACCCGTTTTGGTGGCCTTACAATGTATTACTGCCACTTCCCATAGGAGGAAAGCTGAGCATAATAGTCTATTAGTTTCCTGATAGTATTTAATGGGAGACCCATTAGATGTGAGGAAGCTGAGCATAATAGTCTATTAGTTTCCTGATAGTATTTAATGGGAGACCCATTAGATGTGAGGAAGCTCCTCTCTTTCCAGATAGTGGTATGTGCAGGGAGGACTAGGAAAGCATACTTTGAATAAGTATAAATATTAACTGCTTTTCCTTTGCTTAATTCAAGTGCCCTCATAAGGGCAATTAACTTGACTAGTGTAGCACTTGTGCCCAAGGAGAGAGATGCACTCACAACCATATCATTTAGGGTAACTATTGCATACCCTGCTTTATGGATCGCTTGTTCTACACAGAAACTTCCATATGTAAAGAGAATCCTTCCTCTGGGAGGAATGTGGCTGGATTTAGAGAAGGACAGGTTCTTAACTGAACTGAAGATTCCTCTAATAGCAGAGCTTGATATTTGAGGGGGTGGTTGTCCATTAGCCAGAGGCTCCTGTTAGAAGACAGCAGTCCTGCCACATTATCTGGGGTATAAAGAGTTAAGTTATTTCCCACAATTAACTTAGTAGCCTCTTGCCACCACTACAACAGTTTGGAGACAAGACCACCATCCTTTAGCTACCCAATTAAGTTCCTTGCTTAGGTATTCTACAGGTCACAGGGCTGGACCTCAGGCCTGGGTTAGAACTCCCAGGGCCATTCCCTTCCTTCCTGACAAATAAAGATTAAACATTTTCCCTATGGGAAGACTAAGGGCTGGTGACTCAAGCAAGGCTTGTTTTACTTGATCAAAGGCGTTTTTAGCCTCTGGTTCCCAAATAAGGAAGTGAGTTTTAGCTGCCTGAGTCTTCTTTATTAGGTGATATAAGGGATGAGCTACTTCACTGTACCCAGGTATTCATAGTCTGCAGAATGCTGTAATGTCCAAGAATCCCCTCAGTTGCTTGAAGGCTTTGGGGAGGGGGAAAGGAGGAGATGTGCTTAATTCTTTCTTCTCCGAAAGTCCTGGTCCTCTATGACAAGACTAGACCTAGATACTTCACTGAAGTCTGATAGAGCTGAGCCTTAGATTTTGAGACCTTGTATAACCTGTTTGCCAGAAAATTAAGAAGAGCCTTACTGCCCTCCTGGGAGATTTCTTCAGTTGGGGCACAGAGGAGAATGTCATCTACATATTGTAAAACTTTAACCTGAGAATAAAGGAATTCAGAGAGGTCTTTGGACAATGCCTGCCCAAACAGGAGGGGTGTGCCTTGAAATCCCTGAGGTAACACTGTCCAGGTTAGCTGGGTGGTCTGTTTGAGGGATCCTCGAATACAAACAAATTTCGGAAGTCAGGGTGCAACAGTATGCCGAAAAAGGCATCCTTTAGGTCCAGGGCTGTGAACCATTTAGTTCTCTCAGGAATTTGGCTTAGCAGGTGTATTAGTCTGTATTATTCTACTGATAAAGACATACCCAAGACCTGTCAATTTACAAAATAAAGAGGTTTAATTGGACTTACACTTCCACATGGCTGTGGAAAGGAAGGAAGAGCAAGTCATGTATTACGTGGATGGCAGCAGGCAAAGAGAGAGCTTGCGTAGGCAAACTCTTGTTTTTTAAAACCATCAGATCTCATGAGGCTTGTTCACTATAATGAGAACAGTGCAAGAAAGACCCACTGCTATAATTCAATCACCTCCCACTGAGTTCCTCCCATGACATATGGAAATTGTGGGAGTTACAATTCAAGATGAGATTTGGGTGGGGACACAGCCAAACCATATCAGCAGGGTATATGGATTGGAAACCACCAGGTTAATTGAAACCACAGCCTCATTAACGAGGCAGAAATTTTGGACCAGTCTGCATTCCCTATTGGGTCCTTTTACCCCCAATATTGGGGTATTATAAGGGCTGTTGCAGGGTTTGAGGAGGCCCTGAATCTTCAAGTTATCAATGATGGCTTCTAGTCCTTTCCTAACTTCTGGTTTCAGGGGATATTGCCTCTGGTTAGGAAAGGAAGTGGGATCCTTAAGGTGGATCCAGACCGGTATGGCAGTTGTGGCTTGGACAATTTTCCCTTGAGTTTTCCAAACTTCTGGGTTGACATTGGTATCCACTGGGGGAGACAGAGAGTTTGTCCTGGAGCCATCACAATGGTGCTTCCCGTTTGGACCAGAATATCCCTGCCCAGCAGAAAGGTTGGGCTTTCAGGCATGATTACACAGGCATGGGTAAACAAGAGGTCTCCCCAACTACAACTAAGGGGCTGGGAAAAGTATCAGTTTAAAGACCTTCCTGAGACACCACTCGTGGTCATGCTGACAGAGGACAGGGAGAGGAGAACTGAAAGGGCTACTTCAGTGTCCAGGAGGAGTTTCATTTTCCTGTCTTTGATTTTCAGACTCACTCAGGGCTCCTGTATGGTAATGGTGGTCTGGACCACTGTAGCTGGGAAGAGGGTTCCTGGGACCCATCAGTCCTGCTGGACCATTTGGGAGATTGGATTTGTGACCTGCATCTCCAGAGACAGTCCACCCTTCAGTGGTCCCCATTGCAGATTGGACAGGGTGGAGGTGGCTTCCTCATGCTGTCTGGACAGATTTTCCTAAAATGCACTGACTTGCCACATTTGTAGCAGTTAACCCCAGAGATCCTGGGGTTGGTGGTCCTGAAAGTGGGCCATAAAGCCTCTGTCTTTTTCTAGTGTACCTCTTTCTCTCCTGGGCCTCTTCCCTATCTGTATTGTAAACGACCAAGGTGACCACTTTCAGGAGGCTCTCTAAAGTACTATGATATGGTTTCACTGGGTCCCCCCTCAACATTTTATCTTGAATTTTTGTTCCCATAATCCCCACATGTCATAGGAGGGACCAGGTGGAGATAATTGAATCAAGGGGGTGGTTTACTCCATCCTGTTCTTGTGATAGAACTCACAAGATCTGATGGTTTTATAAGGGGCTTCTCCCCTTGCTAGGTTTTATAAGGGGATTTTCCTCTGCTGCCCTGTGAAGAGGTAGCTTCCACCATGATTGTAAGTTTCCTGAGGCCTCCCTGGCCATGTAAAACTTTGAGTCAATTAAACCTGTTTCCTTTATAAATTACCCAGTCACAGTTATTTTTTCATAGCAGCATGAGAATGGACTAATACAGTAAACTGGTAACACAAAGAGTGGGGCGTTGCTGTAAAGACACCAAAATATGTGAAAGTGACTTTAGAACTAGATAACAGGCAGAGGCTGGAACAGTCTGTAGAGCTCAGAGAAAGATGGAAATATGTGGGAAAGTTTGAGACTTCCTAAAGACTTATTGAATGGCTTTGAACAATGAAATTCAGGCTGAAATGGTCTCAGATGGGGATGAAGAACTTGTTGGGAACTGGAGGAAAAGTGACTCTTGCTATGCAAAGAGACTGAAGCATTTTGCCCCTGCCCTAGAGATTTGTGGAACTTTGAACTTGAGAGAAATGACTTAGAGTATTTGGTGGAAGAAATTTCTAAGTGGCAAAGCATTCAAGAGGAAACATAGCATAAAAGTTTGGAAAATTTGCAGCCTGACTATGAGATAGAAAAGAAAATATCATTTTCTAGGGAGAAATTCAAGCCTGCTACAGAAATTTCCATAAGTAACAATAAGCCAAATGTTAATCACCAAGACCATGAGGAAAATGTCTCCAGGGCATGACAGAGACCTTCACAGCGGCCCCTCCCATCACAGGTCCTGAAGTCTAGGAGGAAAAAATGGTTTTGTGGGCCTAGCTGCAGGGTTTGAGGAGGCCGTGAATACTCAAGTTATCAATAATGGCTTCTAGTCCTTTCCTAACTTCTGGTTTCAGGGGATATTGTCTCTGGTTAGGAAAGGAAGTGGGATCCTTAAGGTGGATCCAGACTGGTGTGGCAGTTGTGGCTCGGACAGGCTGCACCCTGTCTAGTGCAACCTCAGTACATGTTGCCCTGTATCCTAGCTTCTTGAGCTGTAGCTGTGGTTAAAAGGGGTCAACATACCACTCAGGCCATTGCTTTGGAGGCTGCAAGCCCCAAGCCTTGACAGCTTACAAGTGGTGTTGGGCCTTCAGGTGCACAAAAGTCAACAATTGAGGTTTGGGAACCTCTGCCTAGATTTCAGAGGATGTACGGAAATGCCTTGATGCCCAGACAGAAATTTGCTGCAAGGGCAGAGCCCTCATGGAAAAACCTCCATGATGGCAGGGCAGAAGTGAAATGTGGGGTTGGAGCCCCCACACAGAGTCCCCAGTGGGGCACTGCAATGGAGCTGTGAGAAGAGAGCCACCATCCTCCAGAATCTATAATGATAGATCCACTGACAGTTTACACTGTGCACCTGGAAAAGTCACAGACACTTAGTGCCAGTGCCAGCCTGTGAAAGCAGCCAGGAGGGGGCTGCATCCTGCAAAATCACAGGGCCAGAGCTGCCCAAGACCATGGGAGCCCATCTCTTGCATCAGCGTGCCCTGAATGTGAGATATGGAGTCAAGGAAGATCATTTTAGAACTTTAAGGTTTAATGACTACCCCATTTGATTTCAGACTTGCATGGCACCTGTATCCTCTTTCTTTTGGCTAAATTATCCCATTTTGAATGGATGTATTTACCCAATGCTTGTATCCCCATTGTATCTAGGGAAGTAACTAACTTACTTTTGATTTTACAGGCTTATAGGCAGAAGGGACTTGCCTTTTCTTAGATGAGACTTTGGACTTGGACTTTTGAGTTAATGCTGGAATGAGTTAAGACTTTGGGGGACTATTAGAAGGGCATTGTTGTGTTTTGAATTATGAGGACATGAGATTTGGGAGGGACCAGGGTCAGAATGATATGGTTTGGCTCGGGCCCCACCCAAATCTCATCTTGAATTGCAGTTCTCATAATCCCTACATGTCATGGGAGGGACCAGGTAGAGATAATTGAATCAGGGGGGCAGTTTCCCCCATCCCATACTTGTGATAGTGAGTGAGTATTCATGAGATCTGATGGTTTTATAAGGGGCTTCCCCCTTTCCTGGGCACTCATTCTCTCCTCTGCCACCCTGCAAAGGGGTTCCTTCCACCATAATTGTAAGTTTTCTGAGGCCTCTCTGGCCATGCAGAGCTGTGAGTCAATAAAAACTCTTTCCTTTATAAATTACTCAGTCTTGATTATTTCTTCATAGCAGAGTTTGAACAGACTAATACATACTATCTTGTCCCATGGCCTGTTTCTGCGTCTTCCTCCTGATATCAGGGGCTGCCTGAGTAATAAACTTATCCTTTAGGGTTAGTTGTCCCCTAACTGAATCAGGAGATAGAGAGGTGTGCATTACCAAGTCTCCTCTTAGTCTTTCCAGGAAGGCAGTGGGATTTTCATTAAATCCCAGGACTATCATGCACAGTTTGGAGTAGTTGAGATGTTTAGTTCTAGTCCTTTGTAAGCCTTCCGTTATACATGCCTGAATGTGTTTCCTACTCCATTCTCACATTTCATCATTGGGATCCCATTTAGGGTCCTCTAATGGTACTGCTACTCTTCCAGTTGGATAAGGCTCATCTTCGTCCCTGACACTATATGAGATACAAAGCTCATCCCCAAATCTCTCTGTCAGTTTCAGGGCAGCCTGCTTCTCAGTGCTAGTCAGGGTTTGATTCAAAAGTAACATAACTTCTTTCCAGGAAAGTTCAAATACTTAAGTTAAATTCTGGAAAGCCTCTCTATACCTGTCAGGGTCATCTGAAAATTTGCCAAGATCCCCTTTAATTTGCCGTAAGTCCAGTAGAGAGAAAGGTACCTGCACCTTACTGGGGCCATATTCACCAGACATCTGTTATAGGGACAGGAGTGAGACTGGGGCTTGTCTAAAATGAGGATTTCTAGAATGGGGCAAGTGAGAGAGAAAAACTGGATGGAATGATGAGGTGGACTTGGAGTAGCAGGGCCAAAAGGAGCTGGCTCTCGTGCTGAAGGAGCCTCTGCGGTTTCTCTAGCTCCCTGGCATTGCCCCTTGCAGCCTCTCCTGAGACGGCCAATAGGGGAGGGCTGTATTAATC
This sequence comes from Pan troglodytes, assembly GCF_028858775.2. Lineage (NCBI taxonomy): Eukaryota > Metazoa > Chordata > Mammalia > Primates > Hominidae > Pan > Pan troglodytes. The sequence goes on from NC_072413.2 coordinate 82,531,172, forward strand.
CTACAATGTCAGGAAAGGTCTGAGTTACTCTGCAAGGGAAAGAAAACCTGCACATATGAGAACTTAGACCATCTTCTCTCCAATTTACAGAAAAGGCCCAGCTCCAGGATGGTGTCAAATGGCCTTCCTGAGGCCAAGCCAGTCATTTCAGCAAATTACAATTTGGCCAAACTCATGTCCAAAGAGCTATGAGACTTTTTTTTTTTTTCTCTCCGGAGTCTGAGGGTCAAAGCAGTCCCATTGATTCAGGATACACTCCAAAGGAATGTAGACTAAAGATGGTTGGTTACCCATCTGAAAGAGAGGTAAAAATGTTTCCTTTAGTTCCTTTCTCTCTTTCAGTGAAATCCCAGGATGTGTGAGGGAGAGAAAGAAAGGGAATCCCCTTTTTGTCTTCCATCTTTTTATCCCCAAGTCCCAGCAACCTCGTCAGATACTGCCCATGGGTGCCAGTGCAACCTTCACCCATTGGCCTAGAAGGTAGGAATTATTTGCAATCCCTTACCTGCTGCCTATCTCCTCTGCTGTCAGTAGCCTCTGATGTCCTTAGACCTCATCTATGCCATGAATATGAACATGACCTCCTTCCATGAAGTGGAAACCTAATCAGCAGGAATTAGTCCTAACCACCTATGCTGTGCCCCTTGACTTCCATGTTGCCTGCCTTTGGATACCTCAGATCTAGTTTTCCTTTCTAGGGCTTCAACCCGAAGCTTGGAATTGAGCTTGTGACAAAATGGTACCTCAGGAGTGTGCATGGGTTTATTTAAATTAAGTCCCAGGTAGCCCTCACCAAATTTATAGCCAGCAGCCTGTGGGGCTGCTCCTCCATTGCTTCCCTATTATAAGCAGAGTGCTAAAGTGAAGCTATGGAACCAGGCCCTTCTCAAACAAGTGAGGGAAGGGAAGTCCCGTGAATTGGAGACCTAGCCTAGTGAGATGCTTCCCAAAAGGGGAAAAAAAACCCTCTCACATTGAAAAGCCCCCTGCATTTGCAGGGCTATGTGAAATCCTGACATGGTGGAAAAAAAGAGGAAACAACAACAACAACAAAAAACAGCTTTAATGCAGGGAGGGAAAGGTGCCTGGGGGGAAGAAGGCTCTTGCTCTATGCAAATTGTTTTTTTCAACAGGGAGAACAACAACAACAAAAAACACCTCTTAACTGTTGCTTTCTACCTGCTTCTAAGAATAGATGAAAACCATTTTGTTCTGAATTACATTTTTGATGACTGTGCCAAGTGCTCATCCTACCCAGTAATATCTGTGTAGTCTGCAACAACACTCTTAACCTTATAAAAGAAGAGATAGGAACCATTATAATCCATGAAAGAAGTGGGAGAAATGCCATAGAAAAGTCCGGGGGTCTTGGCCGAAACCCTAGTGGGTGGTCGGGAACTGGAGCCAATCTGGGAGCCTTCAGAAAACACCAAGGTGTGGCCTTGGCCAGATGCCTTCAGTTGCCCCAAAACCTTATTCCAATCCTGCAACAACTAGACCTCTGTAAAGGGAAACAAAGCCAGGATTCTGTACACCCAAGAGTCACAGGGGATGGGGGCTGGCAGGGTCCTCCCCCAGCATCCTGTCCTCTGTAACTGCTCCATTTGCTCTTAACTAGCTAATCAGAGGTTCGGTTCTTCATCTGCCTTCAGAGAAAAGTCTGAGGGCAAGAAGCCTCATAAAGAAAAGTGAAGAGTCATAGATTCATGTTCTCTCACCCTTCTGATGAATCCCAGACAAACCCCCAGATGACTAGCTGAAACCTATGGAAAAAGAAAGGGCTCAGACAAAAGCAAGCCAGTTAAAAAGCAGAAGAGAGAGCAACCCAACTGAACAGGACATTTCCAAATTGTTATTCTGCTGGACTGGCATGAGATACTAGTAATTCACCCCTGAGATACATTATCACCAACGTTCACTACTCCCTTGAAATCCCCAGCTTGTAAAAGACTGGTACTGTACTTTAAATATTGTCTTCTCAACTTTGTCATTAAAAATGACAATGTTTTCAATAGATTTCATAAATCACTACTAAATGTCTTTTAGTTTCTTCATATGTATAGTTACTCTGAACTCAATGATTCATTTTATCTAGACGAATAGGCACATTGTGAAAATGTCTTTATAGAAACAAAGAGACAATGTGTTGGCAGTATTCTTTGTCTCATAATATGAAAGATTATGAAGACTTCTTTTAAATTATTTAAAAGCAAGCAGTTGAGACACATGCTACCTTCCTAAAGTAACATCAGTTAATTTATTTAAACTGCTTTCATTTGTACTTTGAGTCACAGAGACTGCAGGACAAGCAGTGATCATAATATAGGACATTTCTATAGGCAAAAATAATTGCTTACTTTAGGCCTGAGTCAACTGACATGGTAGAAAAATGACATTATTAAGCAGGAAAACCAGAACGTAATATCAAGTGTTGCCATTTTTTGGCCAGACAACTTTAAGGTATTTAGTTATTAAGTTTCTTGGACACAGTTTACTGATTTATTAATTCATACAATAAATATTTATAAAACGAGAAAGCTAGACAAAATCAGTCTTTGTATAAGTGGGCTAGTTGTCACTGGAGTAAGATAAACAGCACTTATATGGTGCATGAACAAGCATTGAGTGACACTAAAAAATCTGGATCATCAAATGATTGAGGCTTCTCTTGATGTTTTGATGACCACTCACAAAATACCTCAGCTGGGTATTGGAAATTCCCCCAAAGAGAAAGACATTTCAGGTTCACAGCTGTCTTAGGAAGAATATATAAATATAATTAAGTAATACTGTCTTTTTAAATTTGTTGTTGTAATTATTTTAATGGTTATTTTATTTTATTTTATTATTTTTGAGACAAAGTCTCACTAAGTCACCCAGGCTGGAGTGTAGTGGCATGATCTCGGCTCACTGCAACCTCCACTTCCCGGATTCAAGTGATTCTCCTGCCTCAGTCTCCTAAGTAGCTGGACCTACAGTTGTCTGCCACCAGGCCTGGCTAATTTTTGTATTTTTAGTAGTGACGGAGTTTCACCATGTTGGCCAGGCTCAGGCTGGTCTCGAACTCCTGACCTCAAGTGATCCTCCCACCCCGGCCTTCCAAAGTGCTGGGATCACAGGCGTAAGCCACCATGCCCAGCCAGTTATCATTATTTTTTAGATAATCCATTATCATTTAATAACATTTCTGAGGGCATATTTTGTTCTATTTCCTGATGCCTGTGAACAATAGCATTGTAGTGTTTTTTTCTCTTCTTTTTATAGATCATTTCCATGTCCCTTAAAAGTGAAATGGGCAACACAAAGCCTTCATTCATTCATTCATTCTTCATTGTGGAAAAAACATGAAATAAAATTTACCATTTTAACCATTTTTAAGTCAATTTTTAACCATTTTCACTTAGCATAATGTCTTCATGTTTTATCCATATAGTAGCATGTGTCAGAATTTCCTTTTCTTTAAGGCTGAATAATATTTTATGGCATGTATATACCATCTTTTATTTATCCATTCAACCGTCTATGGTTACTTGTGTTGCTTCTGCGTTTTGGTTAGTATGAATAATGGTGCTACAAATGTGGGTATTCAAATAACTTTTGAGTCCTTACTTTCAATTCTGTTGGCATATGCTTTGAAGTGGAAATGCTGGATTATATGCTAATTCTATGTTTACTTTTTAAGGAAGTACAATACTGTTTTCCACAGTGGATGCATCATCTTACATTTCTATCAGTAATGAGTACTGGTTGCAATTTCTCCACCAACATGTGATTTTCTGTTTTTGTTTGCTAATAGCCACCCTAATTGGTGTGAAGTGGTATCTCATTGTGGTTTTGATTTGCATTTCCCTAATGATTAATGATGGTGAGGATCCTTTTATATGCTTATTGGTTATTTGTACGTCTTTGCAAGTCTTTTTCTCATGTTTTAAATTAGTTTTTTTGTTGTTGTTGTTGTTGTTGTTGTTGTTGTTGAGTTTATTCATTCATCTCCCCAACCACTCAAGAATAAACAGGACCTACATTTTAATGACAGAGAAGCAAATATTAAAGTATTGAAACCTAAGTGGCCTTGCTAAGTTATGTATGGTTCAAGAGCCATGGTGACCACCAAGTTTGGAACAACTAGCTCTGTTAGGGGTGTAAAAGATGCTACATTAAGAGCAATCACCATTCTGCATCTTACTAGGAATAGTTTGTCTATGAATGGCAAAACAAGGTTGTCTCACAAATATTAAGAAGTAAATGGTTACATGAGTCCAAGAAATTATAATAATGTCATTGCTATGAAAATAGAAAACAGTAACTTGTCACACTACCCTCATTTAAATGATTTTAAGTGAACTTTTTTTATTTCTTTAAATTGTCACACACAAGCCATATGTGTTTGAAAATACCATCAAGTATAACGTGAAGAATGTTTCTCTTCATTTCAAATGAGAAAGAACAATATCTAGATGGAGGTTTTCTATCTCTATCCTCAAGATACTGATAAATTCTCTAAAAAAAAAAAAAAAATGAAGGCTGGTGTACTATGCCATCAAACTAGTTTTTCTTTTTTTCTTAATTTGGTTTCCAAACGCTAGCATTCCACATATATTAAACAGAAGTCACATGAGAAATGATTCTGCAATTTAATAAAGTATGGTGGTTAAACAAAGTTAAAAATATTATATTAATATAAACTCAGAATTGGCTGGGTGCGGTGGCTCATGCCTGTAATCCCAGCACTTTGGGAGGCCGAGGTGGGTGGATCACGAGGTCAAGAGATCAAGACCATCCTGGCTGATACGGTGAAACCCCGTCTCTACTAAAAATACAAAAATTAGCCAGGCGTGGTGGCAGGCGCCTGTAGTCCCAGCTACTCAGGAGGCTGAGGCAGGAGAATGGTGTGAACCTGGGAGGCAGAGCTTGCGGTGAGCTGAGATGGCACCACTGCACTCCAGCCTGGGCAACAGAACGAGACTCCATCTCAAAAATCAAACAAACAAACAAAAAAACACTCAGAATTATTAATAAAATAATGTGCATTGTATATCTTTGTAAAGGGAAGATAGTATAATATAATTTTGAAACATCTTTCTATTTGGAATCATGTCTTACTAATTTGACTACCCTTTCACTGCTTCATTCTTTGCCTGGCATCTAGTGGGTCCTTAGTCAATGGCCAATGTTATCTGAACAAATGAGTGAGATCTAAGCAGGAGGAAAGGCAGATACAGTACTCAGATAAGTGAACACATATTAAGAAAATTACTTATTGTGCACCAGAAACAGGCATTTTTTTTGGTGCTAAAAAAGCAAAACAACAACAACAACAACAAACCAGAAACATATCTTTACCAGAATTTGTTTTAGTTGAGAGTAAAATCTGCAGATTGCTGGGTTTTCTATGGCCAACACCATTGCTTCAATTATTTTCTACCCTTTAACATCAATTGCATCATGAACTGAGGGCAGAGAACTCTTCATTTTAGTTGCAATTGGTTTATTTCACTGAAATATGATAAATGATTATTGTTATCTTAAGACAAAAATGCAAACGTTATTAATGAACAATGAAATAAACTACTCAGACCTTTAAATTGTCCAGGCACCAGATTTGATTCTGTGACCTTCTAATGTAGGAAATTTCAAGAGGTGGGATAAATTTACTCTGAAACAATGTTTCTTTCTGTTTGTTGTACATTTAATGGCCTTTCATTTCATCTAAAGTCATCCTGTTCCCATGATCTGGAAAACATCTACATAAAGAATCCTGGAGGTTTTCCATGACATGTTGAACTCCAGGAAGAGCATTGAATGCCCCTTCAAGAGCCTTTAACTGCAGCAGACATCACAATGGCCCTGTCAATCTGGAGGTATTTCCACTTCCCTTACACACGGGGCACTTGTTTATATCATCATTATGCAACTCTCATCTTCATGTCTCTTTAAAGTTTGTTTCCTCTGCTTGGAAAACCTCATTTCCATCACCCTCTTTCCTCCTTATTTTTCAGGTCTCTTTAAGTTCTATCTTCCACCAGAGTATCTATATCAATCCCGCCTTAATAGGTAAGGAGTCCCTCCTATAAATTTCAACAGTTCTTTGTTCTTCCTCCATTAAACCACTTATGACGTTGCATTTCAAACTGCCTGTGCAGTCATCTGTTTCCCCCATGAGACTTGAAGGGGATTAACATGACTTTCTCACCCCTTACCTTTTTATCTGTAGGGTCTAAGACAAAGCTGCTAGATAGCAATGGCTAAAAAATATTTGTTGACAGAATGAATGGATGCATGTAGGCGCGTATTCTGTTAATAAATCATTCTGTAGATACATATGCCCTGGTTCAAAAGTAGTGAACATGCTAGGCACAGTCTCTGGACTTGCAGAACTCATGTTGGGAGAAGGGCAAAAAACAAGTTCACAAAGAAATATGTAATATTGTGACAGCTGTTTGTAAATGCTAATAAGAAATTTTTTCTGTAAAGGGGCAAACAATGACTGAGAGGTGGGTAGGCTATTACAAAATCAAAGGGCAGGTGAATTTTAAATCAAGAGAAGCCATGTATTCGTTCAGAAGAACAAAGGGAGTATATTGAAGAGTAGATAGGTCACAGTGCAAAGATATTTTTTATAAAATATACTGTGATTACAAAGTTTTATCTGAAAATACATTCACCAATAGTAGTGTTTTATTTATATTTCTTAGAGGCTGTTAGTGATCATGAAGGAAAGGTAAAAAGTAAACAACACATAGAATATATAGACATATATGTATATAAACATAGATATACAATGTAGGCATGGATAGAGACGGTCAAGTAAATGTTAAAATTGTATAATGCTTTTCAATAATAACTCAAAGATAACCACAACCCTACCATAGAAAGGGAAGCAAACATTGTATTTAGACATCTTCTTAATTAGGCCTAAGCACAGTCGGGAAGAGCAAGACAGCAAACCAGGACAAGGTCCCATGCTTGGATCTTACTGCAACAATAAACAAAACCATAAATCAGTAAGTAATTTAAAACTGTGATTTTTTATTTATTTGGATTTACGACTTTTTCATTCCCAAATTTTGACATATTCCTTACCATAGAAACACCATGAAGCATCTGGTTGGAGTAGCATGGGCTAAATGTACAGTGTAGAGTAGAAATGAAATAATGGTCTGATTGTTGGCTTGGCTTGTTTTAGAGTGTTTTCTGAGTGTGCAAATCTTTCTTTTCCTCTTGTTATTTAAGGAGCACCTGAAGCTCAGTGGTTTTTATAATTAACAAAAATGATCAAAGCATTATTTAAAAATTATGTCATCTATAAAGCATTCAAAAGGGGCTAGGGGATTATCTTTTTATTCAAGTTACCGATACTGACTATAAATACTACTTGCATATACGACATACCAATGTAATCCAAATAACACCTAATATTAAGGATAGAATATTTTCATTTATATAACTTAGATATGAAGGACACAATCTTCATAATAAAATCATCATGTATATGAAAATGAAACAAACAGGCCCACCTTATTATTATTATGCAATAATGATAAATTCACTTTTTATTAATCTTCCACCTGATGCACAGCTATAATTACTAATGCCAGAGTATCCTCTCATTTAATAATTGAGGCAGTTGTCATATTTACAAAGATGCCAGGGAAATTCTTGCAACCTTGCTTAGCTTTGACAACTATTCATTTGCTATAAGATTGCCAGCAACACATTAGATACGATTAAATGAAAAATCATTTCCATTTGAATGATGCGATCTTTGTGTTCTTTCTTTATTAAAAACACACAATACACTTGAAATGTACAATTGTATTCAAATGATTATTCATGGAATACAAAGCACTGTTTATGTAAAAAAAAATCACTCTCTATTTTTACATCTAAATTTGCTGAAATGTACTGGGATTGAACACATCTGTTGGAAGAGTTAGATAGGGTCCTTGCAGCAGTCTTCTCTTGTCTAAACCAGCTCACTGGCACTTAAAACAGAACTAAATAATCTTGCTTGATTTTCTTTTGTCCCGGGAGGAGGAGAACTTCTGATTACCTCTTTGGGGAACAAGCACATTTGTTCTGTCTGCAGCTAAGAAGGGAAGGCTACCCACCATTCAGAAATTGTAATTCAGGTTCATGCTGCGAATACTGAAGAATATGTGAGACACAGAGGTCTAAAGGCTTAGTCACTACATCTGAGAGATGTCCATTCACAAATAATAGCTAGAAACAGGATGGAGACAATGTGTCTTCATAATTGCATAAATGAATTTTTCAAGTAGGTGCAGAAATTGAAATAATTAGGTAAAAGGAGATTACAGATCGCCATGATCTGGGGATGAAAATAAATAGGAATGTTAGAGGGCTTGTAAGAATAAGATGTCCCACTATGAGCAATGAGAATTACACATATTTGCTCGTCCTGGTCTGCATCACAATTAGATCAATGAAATAGCTAGAACCTTTGAGTTCTATCTCATAAATTCAATGAGGAATATTGTTGAGTTTTGTATGTCTGAAAGGGCAGCAGGGAAAAAATAGAGAATAAGAAAGCTGCAATTCAGACATACAGCAGCCAAAACCTCAATTCTATGTCAAGCTCTCTCCTAGACTAACTTCTATGTAAAAACTACTTGTCTCAAAGAGAAGTTATGAAATAGTGTTTAAGAACTCCAAATTCAAAGACACTAAAACTTAAATGGACAGGTGAAATCTCACGCTAGTCTTCCTTGGACCTCTCCAAATGTAATGTGCATACTTTTTACTCATTTTTAAAATATATTTGTCTGATGATAGATTCCTACATTAATTTAATATTTTTATGTTATGTCTATACCCCTTATATATGTTTGTCTTTATTGGTATGTGTGCTTGTTTTATTTAAGTATACCACCTTAAGTAGAAGGCTGTGTCCATGAATGGTTTTAGGTTAACATATTTTTAAGAGACTCATATTTTAAACATTAATTGATTTGCTATTTAAAGGAGTATGATAGTAAGGTTTTTATAGGATTAGTTACCTCTAATTGATCTCGTGTGTAAGTTAACATTGATACATACTAGGTATGTTTAAGAGAGATTTCTAATGCAGTTATTGGTTACTCATAGGTAAGGGTCCAGTCTTTGTGGTTATCTTTGCATAGAATCAAGCACAAGCCTTGCCATTCAGAGATTGGTCTGTGTAACAGCAGCATCAGCATTCGCTGGAAGCATATTAGAAATGTAGACTCTTACTCTGAATCTGATAAATCAGAATTTGTATTTTAATAAGATCATCTGATGATCATATGCTTATTGAAGTTCCAGAAGCAGTGACCTAAACAATTTTCTTTGTAACTTGTTTTATAGATACTGTTCAAAGAAAAACCTTAGATAAATTAAATTTAACAGGATTTTAGTTGAACAAAAAATAATTCATGAATCTGGCAGCCCCCAAACCAGAATAGATTCAAACAGGCTCTAGGGCAGCTGTCTGGTGGAAGAAAGTTGATGGACAGAAAAAGGGAAGTGAGGCACAGAAACAGCTGGATTGGTTACAGCTCAGCATTTGCCTTATGTGAACATGGATTGAACAGTTGGCCACCCTTGATTGGCTGAAACTTGGTGGTTGACACAAAAGTAGCATGCAATGAGTTTATACATACAGTTAAGTTACAGTTTACTGTGTAAAGAGAAACCTTTAAGCTAAACTTAAAATATGTAAAGAGGGCTGGGTGCAGTGGCTCACGCCTGTAATCTCAGTACTTTGGGAAGCCGAGGCAGGCGGATCACAAGGTTAGGAGTTCGAGACCAGCCTGACCCACATGGTGACATCCCGTCTCTACTAAAAATATACAAAAAATTAGCTGGGCATGGTAGTGCGCACCTGTAATCCCAGCTACTCAGGAGACTGAGGCAGGAGAATCGCTTGAACCTCGGAGGCGGAGGTTGCAGTGAGCCAAGATCGCACCACTGCATTCCAGACTAGGTGACAAGAGTGAGAATCCATCTCAGAAGACAAACAAACAAACAAACAAACAAACAAACAAAAAACCATGTAAAGAGGCAGCTTTAGGCTGAACTTAAATTAACAATTCATATGGTGCTAGCCTGGCAGTGATTCTGACAGTGATGGTGATGGTGATGTCAGTGATTGTGTTACCCTCATGGTAATGTGCTAATGGTGGTGGTTTGGGTGGTAGTTGTGGAAGTGACGGTAGAAGCATCAAACAACTTTCCAGGTCCCACTAGGTGAGGACCTAAATATATCACTGCAATACTAAAACATTATTGGAAAAATACTAAATACAAATGCAAAAATTATATTTACCAGAAATCCTGTGGAGAAAATTTTATGCATTTGAGGATAAAACACTGACAGTTCCTTTGAAAGAGAAATGAGATCCCCAAAATTTATGCCAGAGAAGACCTGGGGGTAGGGGTTTTCGCTAACGAGCAGATGATTTTCAGGCCAGAACTGAACTGAACCCAATAGAGTAAATTTGGCCATACCACTTTCAACAAATCTTTCCCAAACAACATTCATTGTTTAAATAAATGCTAACCAAATAGTTAATATAATTTTAAAGCATGGATACATCAGTAGCTTTTCCATAATACTAAATTATTAATACGCTCAATGTGTCCTTATGTCTTAGTTCAGCCCCAATTAACATGAATCTTTGGAAGTAAAAGTTTTCTTGCTTTTTTTCCTCCTTAAAGGAACATTTTAATACAAGAATAATGAGTAGTTTAAAAGGGCTGGATAAAGGAAGACTCTCACTTCTGGATAATTTTTATGAGCCATCAGCTCATCCTCTAGCTTTTTAGGCCTGTGGCATTTTCCACGATGCTGTTCTAACTCAATAGGATTAAAGTCTGGGGACTTGTAAAGAAAATACAATCTGCATTTATTGCTTAGTTATAATCTCACTCTGCAGTGCATAATGTTTCTACTGTATGCATTTTGTGATGGGAATCAAATTTTGTCAAAGGCAGTTAGCAATGCGCCATCTCAGTGCACTGAACGTGGCACTCCCGCAGCTTGAGTTAGTGCTTTCATTTGCTGTCAACATGGCACCATCATGTGCTTAGAGGTCATTGAGAGACCCTAGCACAGCATATTTAAATGGTAACTTGGAGCTATTTAGTCAAGGAACTTTCCCTACCGATAATTTTAAAAGAAAATGATAACAAATTCCCACAGTCATTCCGCAACCTAGGTCCTTCTACAATTCTGTATGGACTGGTATCGTATTATCGTATTTGAATGACAGGATGACAGGAACTACTTCTTGATGCAGCACTTCATTCTTAATGCATCATCTCTTTATAATTGCAAAGAGAAAGGCAGATGTAAAATACCATTTTTTCTTTTTTTTTCATTGAAAAAAAGCGAAAAAATTAAAATCCTGAAAGAGAGAGGGGAGGGTGGGTGTGTTTATCTTGTAAAGTCATGATATGTGCCATCCTTCACGAAAACAATTTTGAAGGGTTAATATTCACAATACCTGTCTAGGGCAGGAAATTGAACTACGTCTCTGAAGTTCTACTGTCAATTCATCAGGATAAAGAAGAGTCTGCAATCCAGCACATTCCAAATGAGAAACAGGCCTTAGGCTGCTTCTGCCGTATTTCATTAGCAACTTTTCTGATCACAGGGTAATACCTAAGGAAAAATATGTATGTCACATAATGCATTGAGGACCAAAACAGGTGACCAGAAAGAAAAAGAAAAGAAGAAAAAAATCCTCAATCACAGTTTTCTGATTCCTGTAGTTTATGTGAAAGAAAAAGAACTAGATTACAACATAATATATAATAAGTTAATATATAAACAAAACATTTATTCTTTTACTTGTTTGTTTTTAGGTTAGAATGAACTAGAATGAACCATTCTACTTAGGACATTTTTGTTATTGTTTCTTTCATTTTATAGTCACTTATTAAGTGGCCTATAAAATATAAGTGCTTATGTTAAATATTTGAGATGAGGTGGCAATTAAAAGATCATGATCTTTGAGTCCTTCCCGCAAGTTGAAGGGATTTGTTGTGTGCAGTCTGCACTTGAATATTTTTGCACCTTATTTTGATTACAAAGCTTCCAGGTCCCTGAAAAAAAATCAAATATGTACTTTCTATTAATAGGTAAACTTTTGGTGTACTCCTTAGTCTTATTGAGTGCAAGGTTTCTTGTTTTCAAAATGGAACATAATCACAACCATAGCATTACTGTGTATAGACTTACTGTGAGAATTAAATATGTGATGTGAAAAATCACATTTTAAGCTATAAAATTGTGTGTAGTTGTATAAACCTGATACAAAGCCACACTTTTCATTAGACAAAGAAATTACTCAGTAGGAATGGATAGCAGTGATAGTGTACCTGAGATTGATAGTGACAGGACATAGACAAATTCCTAGGCAGACAGGGACTGGTCCCCAGTGAAACCTGACCTTCAAGCCAAAGATGGTTTAAAGCCTGAAAACCAAGCTGCTGGTTCTGGATAGAGCTCATGACCAGAGTGAGAACTATCCCCATCTTACCTTCTCTCTCTTGACTGGTTCTTTCTGGATGATGCCTTTTAACCAATTCAATGGTGCTTTTTCCAAAGCCCACCCACGGACCAATGAGCACTCACTCCCCCAGTCTGAGCCCATAAAAACACCTGCCTCAGCCACACAGAGGGTTACTCTCTCTCAGGCTCCCTCTCTGCTGAGAGCTTTCCTTCTGTTGCTCAATAAAATTCTTCTTCACCCTACTCACGCTCTAGTATCTGCATACCTGATTCCTCTGGGCTGCAGGACAAGAACCCAGAACTCACCAAGCTGCTGGTGGCAGGAACAAATGAGCTATAACATGCCTCCATTTGCTGAGCTGCCAGTGGTGGGAATGAGAAAGACCTGTGACATTTCCTGGGGGTTCACACCTTGGGACTCCCCTAGCACAAGCTGTAACATCCCTTGGGGCTCCGTGATTGCTGGCATCTTCAGGTTTTTGGGCACCACCATGTCCCCCTTGTCTGGATGCTGGTGCCCAACACAAGAGCCACTTGTGGCACACCCAAGTCCAGCCACAGGCTTAACATGGAGCCGTGGCAGGTGTGGGATTCAGGCCAGTAGAGTGAGTCAAGGCAGCCTGCTGGGCTGAGTGGGCGGAGCGAGGCTGGCAGGGCCCAAGCAAAGCCCTGGGCAAAGGTCACAGGAAAAAGCTGCTGAGCCCCATTTCCTCCCACTTGCTGAACTACAAAAGTCACAACAAGATGGCAGAGGAAATGGTGGAAGAGCATGTGGTAATGTACATGGGGTGATATTATAGAGAGCATTGGACATACATTTCTAGATGATTATTAAATTGTGTTGAAGAAAATAAGCTGAACATTATTGGCAAGATGGGCTTTATTAAATTACCTTTCAAGTTGCTGTGAACTGGTTTTGGAGAAAATCCACAAAAATGGAAAAGGAAATGTAGGCGGAACCACACACTGTGAAGGATACAGCCCCAGACAGCAGTGTCTTCATGTAGAAGGTGAAGAAAAGGGAGATCAAAAGAGGAAAATAAGTATTTGTTTAAACTCAAGTATCTAATGAAAATAGAAAGCTAGAAGAACAGTTGTTACACATGAGATTACCCTCCCTAACTTCAAATTTTCCAAGGAGTGTAAACTTTTTTTTTTCCTTTTTATTTTATTTGTTTCTGCTGATAAGAATCCCAGGGACTTCCCAACACAGAAGTTCTAAGATACACACACACACAAGGTAATTAAATTTTAACAACTGGAAAAACTTTGTTGAAAAGAATTGTTAACAATATAATAAAATACTTCAGTTTTTCTCATCCTCTGTGTGGTCCTCTGTATTGAAAATACTTGATGTATTCTAAGAGACCACCCAGAGTTTCAATTCTTACTTTCCTGATTGCTTCCATAATAATGTTTACATTTTCTTCACTTTTTTCTGCTTTATTTGAATCTGGATTCATTATGCATCTTAAACATCTCATAAATTGGGACTCACTGAATAATATAGCAGAGGTGTAGACAGAAAATTTACCCTGTTTTACTAGAGCTAACCTTTACATGCATTGAATAAATAATTGTAGATCAATCCAAGTGGTAACATCTACAGAAAGGTTGAACAAGATTTATGCATCTCTTGCATAAAAACTCTCAAGCAGTTAAAAGTAAGTATGACAAATAATGGTAAGATCAATTTAGCCACAAATGATAAGGATACAGTAGTCATTATGGAGGTAAAATAATTAAAGATAACACAACTTCCTGTCTCTTCAAACACAAAATAAACATATTGTGCAGTGACCAATCATGAGAGGAAAAATCTCCTAAGTATTTTTCTAGACTGACCTATTTATGGTCCAAAACCTAGTAAGTTGTTTGGCAATAAAAATATCACTAAGTTTGGGAGGCCGAGGCGGGCGGATCACGAGGTCAGGAGATCGAGACCATCCTGGCTAACATGGTGAAACCCCGTCTCTACTAAAAATACAAAAAATTAGCCGGGCGTGGTAGCGGGCGCCTGTAGTCCCAGCTACTCGGGAGGCTGAGGCAGGAGAATGGCGTGAACCCGGGAGGCGGAGCTTGCAGTGAGCCGAGATCGCGCCACTGCACTCCAGCCTGGGCGACAGAGCGAGACTCCGTCTCAAAAAAAAAAAAAATATCACTAAGGTACAAGATTTCATTAATATAAAACTTCTAATAAATCCAATTGTGGTGTTCTTACAGGTGCTTTGAGACTCCATTATTATGAATTTGAATTTGTCTCAATTTATGTAAATCAGCATTTGAAACTGTTGTCATGGCTAAGGATTATGACTGTGTCCTCAGTTATAAATTCCTTTTTTTTAATATTTAAAATCATTTCTATGACTACTTGAAGCAGAGTTTAGTAATACATACTTGTCAGGATTACTGTAAATCTAGAGATTAATAATAGAAACAACCAAAAATTTTCTTCTCTTTTCAATTTCTTTTCTAAATATCTGACTTTTTAAGCCAAAGCTATATCTTTTTATTGGAAGACCAATCCTTTAAAGCTGGGCCTCAGACTCTTAGCTTGTTTTTGTGTTTCCATTTACATCTATGTGATGACAAGTACATGATGTCAGTGTTAGTAATGTGGCTTGAGAGCCTTGGAGATGTGTCTCTTCTGTATTTAAGTGTTATTCCAAGTTCTTTTCAGCACAGAGTTCAGCATTTCATAAGTACCAAGTGTTGCTCTTGAACACACTGGTTTAAAAATGCAAATTATAATTTAGAAAATTGCATATTTTTATCAACTGAAATACTTCATTTTTAATTAAGAGAGAGATGAATCACTCTGGATTCCCAACCAATGTGAGTTAAATTTTAAGAGAAAATGCAGTAGAAATATGAAAACTTTTCAAGGAGATCTTACATTTTTCAAATTATGACAAATCTTCAAATCTTCCTTTTTCAAAGGAAGATCAAGCCTGTTTTGTTAGTGTTACAATGTGGGTGATGATAGACATTGTATACAATACTTTACTAATCAGAAAGGACAGGAATCTGTGTTCACAGCACTAGTGCTAAAATTGATAGGAACAAAAGACAGAATTGAAATTAGAGATTAAAGGATATTTCTCCCTTTCCTGTTCTCCTTAGGGAGTTCTTCCAGCAAGGGTTATATCTCCTCCATGGTTCCAGCTTCCATTTAAAAGGCCAGAGGTGACCTCCAAGTCCAGGTTCTGTTAATGTTTTCTCATCTCCCCATCCCAGGAAAGGTGTCCTACTGTTACCGCACTATCTACTATAGGTCCTTCAGGTCTTCTATCACCTGGCTAACCAATTCTATCTATTTAGTCCTGATACCCAAGCATTTTCCATTTCCTTGCTAGATCCTGACTGAGAAGTGGTTTTTCAGATGTCTAATTTTTGGTCATATCATTTATGTGTTGTCTAATATGATTTTCCTTATAGAGAATGAATATCCAGCAAATTTTTAATGCAGACAGTTAACACTAAAGTTGACATGGAAATCTTGGTATTTGATAGTATGTTTAGAAAGTCCTATATTTTTATGCTTTATTTACTGGAGATACTAGAGATGACAGCATATTTTTGGCCTATGTTAGGAAGTGTAGCACCTTTTTAGGAAAGTCTTGCATGAGTAGAAAATTAAAATGTATTAAGCTGTTCCCCTTTCACTTTTCAGTATGGTGCCTGAGGTGAACTCTTAATGAGTTCATGTATTCACTCCAAAAGTTAAGAGATTTGAATGTTGTAGGGTTGACTAAGTCCTCTCTAGAAGTATTGGGTTTATCTCAAAAGAGCTTCTTATGCAAAATAAGTGACACAAACTGAATATCATAGTCCTAGGGATGATTTTACCTTTCTGAACGCTTGCATGATTGCTTCTTTGCCTGTTTGCCTAATAAAAATTGCCATGTGAGGCAGAATTTGGTCAGGTTCTTCTGTAGTGAGGTTGTGAGAAAGAGCTAACAGAAACCAACCATTGGCAGCTACCATAGTCTACAGAGAAGAAACAAAGATATAACGAGAGAGGGAGCAAGGCAGAAGGCAAGAAATGCAAACAGAAAACAACAAAAACGCCAACTAATATCTGTATTGACAAATACTCAGACCAGTTCAAAACACATATAAAATATTTTAACTAAAGTACAGAATTCTGAGATTCTGACCAGCTGGCTTTGGTTAACAATTCAATAAAAGACTGATACTTAGTATGTATTCCCCATCTCACTTTATATCAGCAGTGGACCATTTTTTATCTAGAATGTGCTTTAAATATTCAGAGCAAGCCAATGCTTAAAAATACTAACTGAAGATAATTAATGAAGCACATTAGGAATATATGCAAAGATATTACTGCTTGGTATGTTGGTGTGCATTGTGTGTGTTTATGTTTATCATAATGTAAATCATGATCACCTATCATTTATCAGGACCAATACAATTTCTTGCCAAACAATTAAAAGGATCTGGGGGAGGCTGTTTTAAACATGAATACAATTAGCATAATAAAGACAAAAATACTGAACTCTAAGATTCAATTCCATAATGCATATCTGCCCATATGTGTTTGAAATAAAGTTCATCAACATAGGAGTTTTACTACTGATTTTCATGAAATAAGGAAATCAGAAAGATTGAAAATGAAATATGTAGATATAAATTATCAAAATACTGCATCCTTTTTTTAAAAAAAATTGTTTCTCAAGTTGTTATCTACTTTAGCACTCTATTCATTAAACTTTTTTCTCATCATGGTCCATCACTGACTATGAAATATAACATATTTGCCAAAAATAAGCCATGAGCCCTGTGATGGAAAAACTGCTCATGTTCAGTACCAAGAATTATTTTTAGAATTATTTTACTTAGTAAAAGAATTAATTAGTAAATAAGTAAATAATTGCTTAGTAATTGCTTGGTACATCACCTGACACAGAGTAGGTGCTCAATAAATGATTATTGTTTTAAACTTTTCTACTTTGCTAGTGGTGTGCTAGAATTATTGTACTACATTTTATATGACTACAAATATTTATATTTATAAAATGTAATATTTTAAATGACGTTGTACAGTATATCCCAGGTATTTTATCACTGTTAGTAATGTCAACATCAGTTACAAAGCATTCCCAATTCTGAAAAACTAACAAAGGGACTTTGAAATTCTCTAATCTCACTGATATTTTTCATCTCTATTGCAGAGTAGAGTTAGTTAAGTAGAGTCAGTTAAACATTGTTAAAATGGTCATATTACTCACAGAAACCTACCGATTCAATGCTATTCCTCTCAAACTACCAAAATCATTTTTCACAGAATTAGAAAAAAATATTCTAAAATTCATATGGAATTAAAAAGGAGTCTGAATAGCCAAATCAATCCTAAGCAAAAAACAAAAACAAAAAACAAAGCTGAAGGCATCATGTTACCTGACTTCAAACTGTACTATTAGGCTACAATAACCAAAACAGTATGGTACTGGTGCAAAAACAGACACATAGACAAATGGGACAGAATAGAGAACCTAGAAATAAAGCCACACACCTGCAGTCATCTGATCTTTGAGAAAATTGATAAAAATATGCAATGGGGAAAGGACTCCCTATTCAATAAATGGTAGTGAGATAGCTGGCTAGCCATATGCAGAAGAATGAAACTGAACCCCTATTTATCACCATATGCAAAAATTAACTGAAGATGGACTAGAGATTTAAATATAAGACCTCAAGCTATAAGAATCCTAGAAGAAAACCTAGAAAACACCATTCTGAACATCAGCCTCAGAAAAGAATTTATGGCTAAGTCCTCAAAAGCAATTGCAACAGAAGCAAAAGTTGACAAGTGGAACTGAATTAAACCAAAGAGCTTCTGCATAGCAAAAGAAACTGTCAACAGAGTAAACAGACAACCTACAGAATGGGAGAAAATATTTGCAAGCTATGGTCTAATATGCAGAATCCATAAGGAACTTAAATAATTGAACAAGTATGAAACAAGCCCATTAAAAAGTGGGCCAAAAACATGGACACTTCACAAAAGAAGACATACTTGTGGCCAACAAACATGAAAAAATGCATAACATCACTAATCATCAGAGAAATGCAAATCAAAACCACATTAAAATACCATTTCATGCCAGTCAGAATGGCTATTGTTAAAAAGTCAATATGTAACATGCTGGTGAGGCTGCAGAGAAAATGGAACATTTATACACTTTTCGTGGGAATGTAAATTAGTTCAGCCACTGTGGAAAGCAGTTTGAAGATTTCTCAAATAACTTAAAACAGAACTACCATCGAACACAGCAATTCCATTACTGGGTATATATCCAAAGGAAAATACATCATTCTACTAAAAAGAAACATGCACTCATATGTTTATCGCAGCACTATTTGCAATAGCAAAGCAATGAAATCAACCTAGTTGCCCATCAATGTTGGATTTGATAAAGAAAATATGATAAATATACACCACAGTATACTTCATAGCAATAAAAAAGAACAAAATGTTGTCCTTCGCAGCAACATAGAGGCAGCTGAAGGCCATTTTCCTAAGCAAATTTACACAGGAACAAATAATTCAAATACTGCAGGTTTTCACTTCTAAGCGGAAGCAAAACATTGGATACTCACGGACATAAAAATGGCAACAATAGATACTGAAAACTACTAGAAGGAGGAGGGAAAATGCGGGCAAAGGTTGAAAAGCTAACTACTGAGTACTGTGCTCACCACCTGGGTTATGAGATTAATCATACCCCAAACCTCAGCATCACACAATATACTTGTGTAATGAACCTGCATATGTACCCCGAATCTAAAATAAAAGTTGGAGTTACATTAAAAAATGTTGTGTGAAAATCAGAAGAGACTAATACACCATTTGGGGAACAGTTAGGATGAAACTCAGAAAGCATTGCATCTACAAATGGGCAGAGTGTACTAGGCGCTGGGTACACATAGTTGGAATAAAAATAAAACAAAAGATCCTACAAGATCCCCTACTTTTACATAACTTACATTTCGGTGGTAAGGATACAATTACAGTGAATATGAAAATAAATAGTGACATCAGCTCTTATTAGTTTATAGAAGAAATACTCTGAAAGCCTGTACCCTTACCAAATAATGAAATCTCATATTTTTAAAATCTTTATTGCTAGAATCATCTCAAAGTCTTCCCTATCCCGGTATTCACCCCTGCCTCCCTTCTCCTGCAGTGAACTAAAGCCATAGCTACAAGTGATGAACAAATAGATAAGAGGAAGATTTCAAGTCTGGAAGTTAAGCCTTGGAACAATCTCAAAGTCTGTGAGCTGAACCTGAAATTGCTGCATTTATCTGGGGACCCTCTAATGATGATCAGGTGACCCCAATTCGGTAACATTACCACCTCCCCCACAAAAACGCAAAACATAACTAGAAAAATTTCCATAATCTGGGGCCTGAGGAGTATCAAAGATTAAAATCTAACAAATATGAGCTCATAAATGAAAATAACCAAACCCTCAGGGATTTAGTTGCTATAACAGGAGCAATAAAACAAAGTCAATTTGAGACGAAGGGTTTTAAATATTGAAATGATCAAACTACAACGTAATTATACATGAACTGTTAATTGAAATGAAGATGTAACTGTAAAAGTGACCAAGCAATCAAGCAAAAGAACCAAACAAAATTTTGAAATGAAAATGATAAATGTGAAAACAAAAACCTTTAAACGATAGGTTAAAATGAGATTCAGCTGAAGAGAGAATTTGTGGATAGGAAACTCATTTACATTGCAGCAGAGGGATAAGGATACAGAGCATAAAGATATGAGAAAGATGGGCTGGGCACAGCAGTTCTCTCCTGTAATCCTGGCACTTTGGGAGACTGGGGTGAGTGGATTTCTTGAAGCCAAGAATTTGATACCAGCCTGTACAACATAGAGAGAACCTGTCTCTACAAAAAAATTAAAAATTAAAAAAAAAAAGCCAGATGTGATG
Organism: Pan troglodytes; assembly: GCF_028858775.2. Taxonomy (NCBI): domain Eukaryota; kingdom Metazoa; phylum Chordata; class Mammalia; order Primates; family Hominidae; genus Pan; species Pan troglodytes. Next base: position 82,551,650 of record NC_072413.2, read on the forward strand.
CTGCTCACCTGTGGTCTCAGCTACATGAGGCTGAGGGTAGAAGGATCACTTGAGCTGGGAAGTTGAGGCTGCAGTGAGCTACAATCACACTACTGCACTCCATCCTGGGCAACGGACAAAGAACCCCCATACCCCACCTCTCTCTCCCTCTTTCTCTCTCTCTCTCTCCATATATATATATACAAACACACACACACACACACATATATACACACACATATACACACATATATACATATATACACATATATACACATATACACGTATACATATATACGCATATATACATATATACACACATATGTATACATATATACACACGTGTGTGTGTGTGTGTGTGAGAAAAAGACTTTAAAGAGGGAGTATTAAAGAGGGTAAAACTAAAAGTTGTAAAACATACTTTAGGTATATAGTTGCTTTTTCAGGTTGGTGTTAAGTTCATGACTACACCAATTGTCAGGTTCAGGGTTAGGTTCCAGCCCATGCTGAGGTTTGAGGGAAGTGGGCAGATGGGCGAATAGCTGAGAGAACACTCGGGAGGGCCGTAAACAGGTGAAATGTAGTTTAATTCAGCAGCTCTTTCATCAACAGCTCTCTCACACTGTCTGCTCTGTCTCGGCTGCTTGCTCAGGCTGCTCCTTAATGCACAGTTTTGGGGCCGGCTCTCCCTTCAGGGTCAGCAGCTTAACTCTTTCTTTCTCTGGGCACGAGTGAGCAGAGCTGCATCCTGGCTCCCCCTTGTCCATCTGCAAGATGGATAGCTTTGGCTCTCTTGCTCTCTCTCTCTGGCCACAAGCGCCTGCACAAGAGCACCTGTACAGTGTCAGCAGGGCAGTTATACCTTCCCCAAACAATAGTGGCTTTGAGACAAGTATGAACTTACACAAACAGGTTATGTAACTCGTGGAGGTGTGCACCTATGCACCCATCCCGCTAAGTCCTGCAGGCCTGGATGTCTGCCTCAGCCCAATTCTTGACCTAAGCACATCCATGTACCTTACAGTTGGAATTGGCAATCATACCAAAGAAAATGAAATAGGCTATAATCTAGTATTATGGTTACTTAACTTTGTAGAAGAATAACAGGCAGGAGATGCAGTAAGTATAGAAGCTTCATCTAATCAAAGGATACCAAAGCTATCCAAGTCCCAAGGTATGTGGGAGCTACATAGGAGCTGCAGCTCTATTTCCCATCAACCTTGAATGTTACTCTAGGTACTCAGTCCCGGGCCTGCAGGACTCCCACAGTCCATGTGTAAAATTGACATTCATGATTATTTTAACTCTTGGCAAAGTAGCAGTGCTGGGGAACAAGAAGGAATTTTTTTGTTTGTTTTTTTTGAGACGGAGTTTCACTCTTGTTGCCCAGGCTGAAGTGCAATGGAGTGATCTCGGCTCCCTGCAACCTCCACCTCCCAGGTTCAAGTGCTTCTCCTGCCTCAGCCTCCTGAGTAGCTGGGATTACAGGCTTGTGCCACTATGCCCAGCTAATTTTGTGTTTTTAGTAGAGACAGGGTTTCTCCATGTTGGTCAGGCTGGTCTTGAACTCCCGACCTCAGGTGCTCTGCCCACCTCGGCCCTCAAAGTGCTGGGATTACAGGTGTGAGCCACCACATCCGGCCAAGAGGGAAATTTTCAAATAGGTCTCCATGAGCCAAGGCCTGATGTTAAACATTCACACATATATATTTAATTGGAATTTTAAAAGAGAAAATAAAAATCATAGAAGTAATTTTAAAGATAAAAATGCAGAAAACGTTTTATAGCTAATGGAAGGATTAACTCAGACTTTATAGACCGTGCCTCTATTATGAAAAATAAAAACAAAAACGAATCCATACCTAGGCACATCATGAAACTGGGAAACACCAGAGAATAAACAAAGTTTTCAAATACAGCCAGAGGAGGGGAAAATTCTCTTGAAAAATGTCAGGAAAACCAAACCATTATATTAAAGTAAATCTATCTTTGAACTATTTTTCTGTTGTATTAATCCACCTGTTTATCTATATTGCCTTGATCAATCTAGCTTCATAATAAGTCTTGAACTTGTATAATAATGTGTATAAATCCTTCAACTTTGTTCTTTTTAAAGATGACTTTGAATATTCCATATTAGTTTTGCAATAGGTTGCCAGTTTTTACCCAAAAAAATCATTAAAATAAAACACAAAAATCAACTGAGATTTTTGAACTTTATTTGATTAATGGATTTAAAAGATTACCCTGGATTCTATGTAGGAAATGGAATCAAGGAAAGCAAGAATAAAATGGGAAGCCCAGTTTGGAGATGATCACAGTGACTGTGAAAACAGTGACGGGCTTCAGGGAAGCCTTTATGGGGAGGGCAAACAGAACTTGGCAATGCATTGGATATAAGGGGCAATAAGGGGAAAAAAGGAAACACAAAAAACTGCTAGGCTTTTTTTCTGCACCAAGTTTGCCACTGGCATTTAATGAGTTGAATTTAATGAGTTTTAGAGAATGGTTTAGAGAACTTATGAATGTAATTCAAATGTGATGTCATAGACAGAAATGTAAATTTTGGAATCATCTTACCTATAAATGAAACATGCATGAATTGGATATGATTATATAAAATCTTCATGGTACTACATTGTTAAATTATTGGGGAAAATGCTACATGCTCTTTGGGGGAATGCTAAGAGGCTAAATGAATAAATCTGCAAAGTAACCTCTGAGTTGAGTTTAAGCACACTGCTCTGTAATTATGACTCTTTTCTTCAATCATCTTATTCTGTGAACCTATTTAATCAGTCTGGGTGTATAATAAGCCAAGATGTCATGTAAGCCTTGTGAATACATTTACTAAGGTTAGAAATCAGCGTTAAATGTGTCTAAAATCTGAGGTGCTAATGGATGGGGTGTGTAGCAAATTCCTAAATTAAAAAGAATTATGTTGAGGATGTAAAGTTGGCCTCAGCGGATATGAAACCACCAGGGCCCAAATTACAGAATCTCATATACATGTTTGTCTGTCTGTCTGTGGGAATAACAGTTGGAAGTTGTAGTTGCTCTGTGATTCCAAAAAACAGCATGCTAAGAAAATGTTAACTTGAATGATTTACCTAGAAGTAAGCTATTATAGCAAAAGACTGATGATAGAAATGCAAAGTCATTAAAGATATTCTTTTTTAAAATCTTCAAAAGGAGAAAAAGACTTAACCCTGTGACCCTTTCCAAAAAGCTGAGTCTATATGAGTGTCATTAGATAAAGGCAGGGAAAATTATATTATTCATTAGAGATAAATTATATGAGCCTGTCTACGTACACTGTTCAAATTCCTACTTAAACATATCATTTTTTAAATAGTCCAATTAATAAGCCTTTCTTGAATACCTTCCTATTATCTGGGCTTCTAACAATTAGAAGGCTGATTATAAACATCTTTATGATCCTGTTACCTGTATATCACATAAATGCCATAAGTCATAGGAACAGCCTAGGAGCAAGAACATTTCCGATAAATATTACTCTAGTTGAGGTCTTTTTTCTGGTTCATTGGGCTAAGTTGTGAGGGAAGGAAGGTAGTTTAATAGGGCTATGTTCTCTTAGACATTTATAAAGGCCAAAAATAAATCCACAAATAATTATACTTTGGAGAGCTATAAAGAAACACTTTGATGCCTAATAAGGTCTGCAGTTATAGAAGTGTCACTGTAATACCATTTTCTGTTGGTAGAATTACTCAGTAACAAGACCTTTCCATAGAGAAGTTTCTGATAAAATACAAGTGGCTTCCCTCACCTGTGAGTGATATCTCTGAGGACAGTTTAGCAACCTATGGAAGTTTTCATGGAGCTGGGGAGATAGAAGAAATTATTTCTTACTTTGAAAATCCACTAAGAATTTAATTTACAGAGATTTTATCATTTTAACTCAGACTGTTTAAAAAATAATGTTTATTTTGTTTCTATAGCACACACCAACTTGTGTAGCATGCTGTGGCTCTTGGAAGCAAAGTGACAAAGATAGTGCCTGTCTTCAGGGAGGCTACCCCTTATGTAGGGAGTCTGCCAAGATAACAAAGGCATTTCTCTAACTTTTGAACATATGGCTGACTCTGATGAAAGTCTACTCAATAACCAATCTCTCCTACTTCTTTTTTAAAATAATCACGATTTTATCTTGGTAGTAATGTGCCCTGTTGAAATATTCACCTTCTCAAATGACCTACAAACAGAAAATACCCACTTGGCCCAGTTCTAGCCATTGGGGTATAAACAAAAGCATCTCCTATGAATATTCAAAAATGTCATTGTTTCAGTGATGAAAAGGATAGATTCAGTTGGCAGCAGCTTTTTGCCATTTGCTCTTTATCTTCTTTCTGCCTAAAATGTGGATGCAACACCTGAAAATGGAAAAATCATCCCATGACTAGGAGAACAAAAGCCACACACCATGAAGCCAGATGAAAAGATGAGAAAATCTGTTGCGCTAATACCATCAAGCAGCCACATCCCAGCTCAGGTCTACCTATCTTTGGACTTCCTATTATGTGACGAAATGTAACTGACCATTTGTTAAGCTTTAGACAGCTGCATTCAATCCTATCTGAGAAATTTGTTCTTAAAATTAATACATGAGTGTTGGCTTTAATTCTAATAAATTATTCTACCATTTACTGGCATTCTACTCTGAGCACTCATCTTATTTATTATTTCACACAACAACCCTGTTGGGGTGAATGATGTTATCCACTTTTCCAGGTAAGAAGTTTCAGACTTACAGAGCTTGTGTCTTTCCTGGGACCACGTAGGTAGTTCATGGTAGGGATGATAGTTGTATCTTCTGTTTCACTATACCAGCTTATCAAATTAATATTAATAATATTAGTAGTTTTCTTAATGTCTATTACCTAATTTTATTTTCTGTTAAAAATAACCTTTTTACTTCTGGGTGTCTTACAATTCTATAATGTATTTTAGCTACAATCTCTTACTTGAAGTTCACAGTTCTATAAAGGGAATACGTTATTGTTGTTATTCTTATTTTACAGTTGTGGAAGTTGAGTTTAGAAGCTGGGTTTCCTGAGAAAGGGAAGGAGGGAGAATGTGCTTGGGTTATTTAACCCTGAAATTAATGTTATAATAGACCTAGTTCCACATTAAACTTATTTTCTCTCTTTCCCTGGTAAAGCTCTCTGATTGGGCATGAAAAAAAAATGTTTTGGAAACTAGGTCAATGCTTTGAGTATCTAATAATGTGTTGCTTCTGTCTGTGACTTCTATGGAATGCCGAATAGGAGATTAAAGATAGCTGTTCCCAGAAGGCTTGGAGATCCTCCCAACCCTGAACCTCTACACTGTTGAAATGTTGGGAAGCTCATCAGTGTAGATCCAACTACTAAATGCTGTGGCACTACTAAACCATTTAGCAACTACTAAATGCTTTGATTAGAGTAATGCAGCCAGAGTACTGACGGCTGCCACAGTGCCAAGAAAACGTACAAATGAAGGTGGTGGATGACACCTGAACAGGCTGTTTCAGTTATGCCTCACATCTTTCAGGGTGAGCCTGAGATCTGCTGGTGGTCCGTCTCACTTTTTCCATTTTGCCAACCGTGTTTGGTAGATTTGGAAAATGAAATATTTATGCACCACGTAAGGCCTGCCAGTCTGATTACCACTGAACACCCTACGGAGGCATATTGTTGAATAAACAGGAAAGCTTTTATCCTGCCAACCTGCTGGGCGCCTTTCTCCAAGGCTGAGTCAACACAGAGCAATGGTTCTATGATATATTTGAAAGCGTGGAGGATGGGATTAATCTTTACCAGATTTGTTAGGCAAAGGATGGCTTTCGGGTCTTCTGATTTTATGCATATATAATGCTGCATTACTCAAATTCAAGTATTATTGGTATATAGATTTTATTTAAAATCATGAATTAAATATATAAAGTATCTAAAGATTTTGGGTTGCTATCAATGTGCAGAGAGAGCTGAATTTTATGTAGTCTTTGAATAATTTAAAGGTGAGCACAAATTTAAATTAAGACATCCGGTTCATATGGAGTAAGGGCACGCGTTAGTCATGGCTTTCAGATGCATTTTTTACTTTTAAAGAAACATATATTTTCTGTTGTTTCTCCATGGGCACCAAAAGCATCTGGAGTCAGTTACATTTATTTATGTTCTATTCTAACTAAAATGGCTTAGCTGAAAGTATTTCAAAATTTATTTAAGGAAAAAGAAAACTGACTTTAGACTTACATGCCAGGTTTTAGCCCAAAGCAAAGTGCTGCGGCCGATTTCTAAATAAAATGGAAAAACTGACAGACTATTCTGGCAGTGATATAAGGATAACAGGTAAATACAACAGTTTGAGCTAATAATAGGTAACATTTTCCAGGTTTTGCTATTAACAGTCTCTTACAACAAACAAGCTTTATAAAGTTTCTCTGAGAAAAGTTTGCTTATAAGATAAAAAGCCAAAATTCAGCCAATTTTCCATTACAATAAAATGGGATTTGTTTTTTGGTTGTTTTTATATTGTTTGGTTATTTTTGCAATTTTCCCAGTATTAAAATATATACATTTAGACTTTATCCATTTATTAATAAGAGGCAATATAGATCTCAATAAAATGGAAGTGTTTAATGAGATATTATTAAATTTCCTTTTAATGTGACTCAGGTGTTTATGAGATCTTTTAAAAATTAGCATTTTTTTAAAACAAATTATTCCTTATCTTATTGGTTTTCCATACTACTTCACCTTATAATATTCATTAGTGTTTGCATTTAATTTAAATTCTGAACATGCTGACATTGAAGTTTATATTTATTTTGAAATATCTTCACATTATAATGCATTTGTTGCTTTGGTCTGGTTGGTTTGGTTTGGTTGTTGTTATTAATGTTCCTTGATGAAAAAAAGTTAAAACCAGCCAGGAGTTTGAATGCATGAGTTTGGAAGAGGAGAGCCAATGTTTTGATCCCATTTCTGACACACCTGAGCTTTCTGTGGGTACTCTTCTAACTTTTTAAATGGGAGCTAAAATAGTAGCTAAACCAAAGGATACATTTAGAAATTAAAATAGATAAATGGATTAGCACAACTCCTGGCTCATGATAAGTATTCTATAACACTTGGCTTTAATCATTATGTGATTTTTTTGTGATCTTTTTGTTGAAATAGTATATAGCATAATTTCCCCTCGTGAAACACTAGTTATCTAACCACTGTGAATCGATGTGTCAATTTCCATCATTTGGCTGTGCTGCTGCAGTCGTTATGAATTTCCATCCATTTAGGTTCTGTTCCTAGTCTCCTTTTTCTATTAATTGCCTGCTCTCTTCAGACATAGGCACAGGCCTGAAGAAAGTCAGCAATTAAACAGAGACACTACATTATCATGGTTTTATAAGGTGCTTTGCAAGTAATTGTCCAAGTCTTCTCAACTTGTTTATTTCTTTGTTTGCCTGTTTGTTTTAAAGAGCATACTGGAGCCGGGTGCGGTGGCTCACATCCATAATCCTAGCACTTTGGGAGGCCGAGGTGGGCAGTTCACTTGAGGTCAGGAGATCGAAACCAGCCTGGCTGACAAGGTGAAACTCCATCTTTACTAAAAATACAACAATAACAACAAATTAGCTGAGCATGGTGGTGGGCGCCTGTAATCTCAGCCGCTCGGGAGGCTGAGGCAGGTGAATCGCTTGAATACGGGAGGCGGAGGTTGCAGGGAGCCAAGATTGTGCCACTGCACTCCAGCCTGGGTGATAGAGTGAGACTCCATCTCAAAATAATAATAATAATAACAATAATAATAATAAAAAATAAAGAGTATATTGGTTCTTAATGGCCTGTTTCCTCTTCCAAATACATGGTGGAATTTCCTCGTGTGAAGTTCTGTGAAGATCTCTGTTGGAATTTGTATTCAAATTTTAGAGTCTTAAATCAGTTTGGAAGCATTAACATCTTTTGAATTTTGATTCTCTCTTTCCCAAAAGCATAACTTTTTTCTGTTTGTTAAATATATTTTTGCATATACATATACATATTCTTGTATTGCTTTCGGTAATACTTTTGCATATTTTTCATGAACCATTTTCTGCATGTTAGATTTATTCTATCCATTTATTTTGCTAAAATTTTGGGGGGAATTTGAAAAATAATATTTTATTAAAATACAAGTGAATAGTATTAATGTAGATAAGAATCAAGAATTTTTTAATTAAATGGATATGTAACAAGAATCATAATTCTCCTTAAGTGTTTAATATTCAGATACTACTATAAGAAAACTTTTTAAAACTTACTCTAAGGTAGATGGCTACGCATTTTTTAAAAATACAAATACTTCAAAGTATATAATTTTAATTATTTTAGTGCTCTGTTTTACTCTCAATTTGGATGTCCTAGTTTGGATAATATATTATACAGTTACTTTGGTTATAGACCATTATCATAGAAACAAATTATCGGTGCTTTCTGATTTTTGTATTTGGTGTGTCAGACTTCCAGGAGATTGAACTCACAGACTGAAACTCACAGATTGAAGCAGTGACTACACTAAGGAGCAAGTTGAACATTCCTTGTTCTTCAGCCATAATACTCAGAAATCCAGTTCTTTTTTTTTTCCTTTACCATTTCCTTGAAATTAACAAATAAAAATTGTATATATTTATAATGTACAACATACTGTTTTGAAATATGTATGCAATGCAGACTAGCTAAATCAAGCTAATTAACATGTATTACCTCACATACTTTTTGTAGGGAGAACACTTAGACTTTTCTTTCTTAGCACTATTTAAGGATACAATGCATTGTTATTAACTATAGTTACCACATTGTACAATAGATTTCTTGAAATTATTACTCCTATTTAAAATTTTGTTTCTTTTGATCAACATCTCCGCAACCCTCTCATTCCACCAGTCCTTGGTAACCACCATTCTAGTTTCTACTTTTAGGAGTTCAAATTTTTTAGATTCCACTTATTAGTGAAATTATGCAGTATTGGTCCTTCTGTCTGTGGCTTATTTTGCTTAACATAATATCCTTCAGGTTTATCCCATGTTGTTGCAAATGACAGGATTTCCTGCTTTTTTAAGGCTGACTAGTATTTCATTTTTTATAGATCTATAAGTATATATATACACACATACATACACATATGTATACACATACATATATGTTTATATAAACATATATATTCTGATGGATACTTAGATTGATTCTGTATTTTGGCAATTGTGAATAATGCTGTGACGAGCATCAGAGTGCAGCTATCTCTTTAACATACATATTTTATTTCCTTTGGTTATACACCCAGTAGTGGAATTTTTGGATCATATGGTACAGGTTGAGAATGTTTATATAAACATATATGTATGTGTATATATGTGTGTATGTATGTGATATATATATATACACTATATATATATACTATATAGATACTATATATATATAGCACATACATACACACATATGGTAAAGGAAAAAAATAAGAATTAGGTTTCTGAGTATTATGGCTGAAGAACCAGGAATGTTCAACTTGCTCCTTAGTGTAGTCACTGCTTCAATCTGTGAGTTTCTCCTGAAAGTCTGACACACCAAATGCACACACATACATGTAGATGGATGGATGGTACACACACCCATATATATATATATAAAATATATATATTTTGTTAAAAATATTTGTTACCCCACATTTCCTTTATCCTTTCACTTTCTGATGGATACTTAGATTGACTCTATATTTTGGCAATTGTGAATAATGCTGTGACGAGCATCAGAGTGCAGCTATCTCTTTAACATACATATTTTATTTCCTTTGGTTATACACCCAGTAGTGGAATTTTTGGATCATATGGTACAGGTTGAGAATCCCTTATCTGAAATTCTTGAGACCAGAAGTATTGTGGACTTCACATTTTTTTGGATTTTGAAATATTTGTTCATATATAATGAGATATCTTCAGGATAGGACACAAGTCTAGACACTAAATTCATGTCCTGTATGTATATACCCTGTATGCATAGCCTAAAGATGATTTTGTATGTATAAACAATATTTGTGTACATTAAACCATTAGAAAGCAAAGATGTCACTATCTTAGCCACTCATATGGACAATCTGTAGTTGCAAGGCATCACCATCTTTCCTGACTCCGAATTTACATTCAGTTTACCCTTAAATAATAAGGATTGAATTTCATATGTCCACTTATACTCAGATTTTTTTCAACCACAGGCAGATTGAAAATAGTGTATTTGAGGGATGTGAAAATCATGTGTCTGGAGGATGAGAACCAACTTCTTGTATTTGTAGGATCTGCTGGACCAGCTGCAGGACTTCCATTTGTGTGAATTTTTATATACATGAAGGATCCTGAAACTAGTTTCTTGGGTACACCAAGGGATGACTGCACTACCAATGAGCAATCCTTTTCTTACACTTATTTACATGTAAATATTTAACAGTAAAATATATAGAATAACATTAATACAGTTAAAAAACAATGTGTTGATGGCTGGGCATGGTTGCTCAAGCCTGTAATCCCAGCACTTTGGGAGGCCGAGGTGGGCGGATCGCAAGGTCAGAAGATCGAGACCATCCTGGCTAACATGCTGAAACCCTGTCTTTACTAAAAATACAAAAAATTAACTGGGCCTGGTGGCGGGTGCCTGTAGTCCCAGCTACTCGGGAGGCTGAGGCAGGAGAATCGCTTGAACCTGGGAGGTGGAGGTTGCAGTCAGCTGAGATCATGCCACCGCACTCTAGCCTGGCAACAGAGCGAGACTCCGTCTCAAAAACAAAAAACAAAAAACAACGTGTTGGTTGGGCACAGTGGCTGCCGCCTGTAATCCCAGCACTTTGGAAGGCCGAGGCGGGTGGATCATGAGGTCAGGAGATTAAGACCATCCTGGCTAACATGGTGAAACCCTGTCTCTACTAAAAATACAAAAAAGTTAGCCAGGCATTGTGGCGGGCACCTGTAGTCCCAGCTACTCAGGAGGCTGAGGCAGGAGAATGGCATGAACCCGGGAGGCAGAGTGTGCAGTGAGCCGAGATAGCACCACTGTACTCCAGCCTGGGCGATAGAGCCAGACCCCGTCTCAAAACAAAACAAAACAAAACAAAAATGTGTTCAGGGTAACTAAGCAGCACAGTAGCATCACTAGAAACCCTTTGTCCATTTTTAAACAACAGCATCAACAAACAACTATTAATATATATTTCAGCCTCCACCTATGATGCTGCATTTTGATTAAAAAGTAACTGTACACTGTATTTTATTGTTAATGTAAGAAGAAACATCAGAAGCAGTGGAAGGACCAAGAAGTAGGTCCTCTAGGATTAAGGAGACATTTTAATGGATGACTTTTAAAAATGTTTCTTTCAGAGACATCCGCCTCATTAACAACACTTCTTGTCTTGGAGGTCTCTTTGATGTTATAAACTCAGATGGTTTGTTGTTTTCTTATGAATTCATACTGTGCTAGTTCTTCAATAAGCTCACAGCACATTTTCACCATGTAGTCTAGGTGCAATTGTTCTGCCCTGTTAATGTCACCTGTCTAGGCACTTTATGATCACCTTGTTTCAGAACCATTTTGGCTGTTTGATATGGTCTGGCTCTGTGTCCACACTCACATCTCACCTTGAATTGTAATCTAAATTGTAATCCTCACGTGTTAAGGGAGAGACCTCATGGGAGGTGATTCAATCGTGGGGGCCGTTCTCATATTAGTGAGTGAGGATCTGATAATTTTATAAGGGGCTCTTCTCCCTTC